>NC_072794.1:130523956-130826986 GCF_028583425.1 Eublepharis macularius
CCGTGTCCCACTCTCGGACGGGCAGGTGGGGATGGACGAGGCTGAAGGGGCAGAGATGTGGGCTCTTCCACCACAGTCTCTGCCTCTTCCTCCTGCATCCTCCCTTCCTGCACAGCCGCGAGAGGCCTGCTGCTGGCCTCAGAGGAAACTGGGGTGGACCGCCCCAGGGGGGGGGGGGTCTCACGGGCAGTTCCTCCAACATCCTCCGGGTTCCTGGGGTGATCGTGAGGGATGGAAAAGTCACATGCCCCACGTCCATCCCAGGAGACACCACATGCTGCCCCTCCTCCAGCAGCTGGCTCGCAACCACTGGAGGAGGAGGATCCTCAGCAGCAGGCCCCTGCCCAGTGCCAGCCCCTGCCTGAGACACCTGGGTTGGGGGTGGCCCTCCAGCAGCTGCCTCAGGAAAGAGAGCCTTGCGCACCCTCTTCCTGTCACCAGAAGCCAGGCTGGTGAACGGCAGCAGCGCAGGGGAGGGCCTCCTCCGCTCAGATGGGGGAGCTGCCGCAGCAGTCCCCCTCTCCCTCCCCTCCTCCCGTCTAGATTTCTCCCTAACCTTTCCGGGTCCCCTCTCTGCTTTCCTCTCTGACATACTTTCCCCTCCTGAAATCTACCCTAACTAATCAGAAAAGCTTGGGAAAACAAAGGTCAACTTTGTTTTCGAGACCTAAGTTACCTGCTATAAATCTGTGTTTCTAGTGGCTCTGTGACTTGGAGATGAACAATCAAGTGCCTTTTTTAAGCGACCCTATTTATGTCGGGGAACCTGTGCCTGCCAAACAGCTGAATTCCTCCGGAATTGAGCTGGCCCTAAACCCCAATAACAGGTGACACAGCCTTAGACACTCATACACTAGTATGCCCGGGCCGGCCTGGCAACACCACGGGTGCCAGAGATGGGCAGTGGAACCCTAGTTATGGGGGCACTAATGGGAAGCCTATTGACAGCTATTCCAAATGTGTATATATATAGAATTCAATCCTAACTCTCACTCACTAATGCTTTTCCTGCTGAGTCCCTATTTAATTTTTTAAAAAAACTATGCTTGGTTTCCCTATCGATTACGTTGAGGGCAATTAGCCACTTCACCTACCAACTGGCCTACCTACCTAAGACACTATTTAGTGGGAACAATGTTTCTGTGGTGTGTGTCGGTGTGGGGTGTGGTGGTCTGAAGATGAGCCTCCCCCCTCCCAAGCTAGCAAGAACCCACCCCTAAGCCCACCCAAATACGAACCCGGACTCGCTCACCACCACCAGTCCTGCAGTCCAGCGATGTTCAGGCGGTCTTGCAGCTGGTCCTCCTCTCCTCCGCGATGCTGTCAAGAAAGTTGGAAATATTAACAGAGTCAATACCACACGCCGTACACGCAACCCCCAAAAGTCAAGGCCCCGATCTACAAGTCAAGTCAAGGCCACCCCCCCCCCGAAAGGCTAGGGCCAACCAGTGGTAAAACAAAACACATCCACCCAGCAGAGCTTCTGGCCTGTGTAGGCCCAAAGCTGGCACACTCATTTTTTAGTCCTGGGAAACAGTAGATCAAGCCCACCCCACACTCAAACATGACAAAGGAAACATCAAAGAAAGCAAGCACGGCAATCAATGCTGACCCCCCCCAACCCCCAAACAATGCCCTGTTGCCCAACTAGAAAATGTCCCCCCTAGCCCAAGCCATAAAGACCAAACTAAAGCATATGCTAGCAGATTGCCACAGCAGCAGACATAAGTTCAAAAAACCATTTTTTCAACAACCGTACCAGTCCTCCTCTCCAGATGTCCAGCAGCAAAGTTGATCCTCCATGCAGAGATCTGCAGGCCGATGTCACCAAGTGCAGTCCAGTCCAGAAGAGGTCCACGAACAGTAAACAACCTGTTTGTGAAGCATAACTGTGAGTGCCAGGCCAGCTACCAGAGGGGGTGACCAAAGCCGGAGCAGCAGGCCTGTGTGTGGGCCAGAGGCTGGCACACTTGTTCAGGAGCCTGGTGGGAAGCCTTGGAAGCAGGGGACCAAACACAGAAAAACAACCTCACACCATTCCAGTTTGTGAAGCATAACATTAAAGAAGGCAAGCACAACAACCAATGCTGAACCCCCCCACCCCCAAACATTGTCTGCCCAACCTGTCCCCCAGGCCATGCCAAGACTTAACTGAAACACCTTTTTGCAGAGGCAGGCCACAGCAGCACATTGCCCAGCATCAAAAAAATTACAAAAATTTTAAAAAGGCCTACCAGGTCTCCTCTCAGGATGTCCAGCACAGTTGATCCTCCAGGCAGATGTCCTCCAGGTGCAGTCTCTCTTCTCCTCTCTCGGTCAGCAGCAGCAACAGAAGTGTCCCAGACCAGTCTGGCCCCAAATTTAAATCCCCTGCTGTAGCCTCAGCCAAAGATTTAAATCTATTGGCTGGCAGAAGGATGCAGCAGTGGGATTGGTGACTCCTAAAGTCCCCCCTCCCCTGCCTTTCCCCACCCACACTCCAACAGTCACCCTCCTCCTGCTCCCCCTCCCCTACCTGTTAATTTTGGCGGGAATCTCTGCTTCCACTGCTTTGCAAATGCAAAGTGCAATGCTAGCAGCAATGCACCTTGCATTTGCAAGGCAAAGCACAGGATTCCCTATCCTCCTTTGCAAGAGGGGTGGGGGGTGACAGAAGGAGTGAGTGATTCACTCCTTCTCCCCCCCTCCCCTCTTCGAAGAGCCTGCAGGAAGCCTTAGCTTCCAGCAGGATTTTGCTAGACGCTTGCTAAGGCAAACGCCTAGCAAAAACAAAATGGCGATTCTTGAATGCCGAAAGAAAGCCGAAACAAGCCAAAACGTTTCAGCTTGTTTTGTTTCGGATAACCCGAAACGTTTCGGCTTTCCCCGAAACGTTTCGGATAACCCGAAATAACCCGAAATATGTTTCTTTTGGCTTTCTTTCGGGATTCGGAAAGCCGAAACGCACATCCCTACTGGTGATACAAGAGAGTGAAGGTATAATTTGCACTAGGGCTCAATTTTCCTTTAAAAAAATCTATTTTCCTAGAGTCTCTTTTCAATACTAAGGACGAATCCTGGAATACATCAAGTAAAATTCCTATGAACAGAGATGATTTTCTCTCTCCCCTGAGCAACTGTGACTTATCCCCACAAACTGAGAGCTTGAAACATTACAAAATTGCTACATTAAAACATTTAGATACAGGGCAACCAAAATACAGTTTATCAAATGCAAGGAATGCATTAAAAAAGATGCCTTAAAAAAGATATCATAGCACTGGAAAAAGTACAGAGAAGGGCAACTAAAATGATTAAAGGGTTGGAACACTTTCCCTATGAGGAAAGATTGAGGCGCTTGGGGCTCTTTAGCCTGGAGAAAAGACGACTGAGGGGAGACATGATAGAGGTTTACAAGATAATGCACGGGTTAGAGAAGGTAGAGAAAGATGTGTTTTTCTCCCTTTCTCACAATACAAGAACTCGTGGGCACTCTATGAAATTATTGAGCAGTCGGGTTAGAACAGATAGAAGAAAATACTACTTTACACAAAGGGTGATAAACACATGGAATTCGTTGCCACAGGAGGTGGTGGCAGCTACAAGCATTGCCAGCTTCAAGAGGGGACTGGACAAATATATGGAGCAGAGGTCCATCAGTGGCTATTAGCCACAGGAGATAGATGGTATTCTCTTTGTGGGGAGGTGGTGCTCTGTTGTCTTGGTGCTGGAAGGAAGGCAGTGGGAGGGCATCTGGTGTCCTGGCCTCACTGACAGTCCTTTAGATGGCACTGGATTTCTAGCCACTGTGTGTGACAGAATGTTGGACTGGATGGGCCACTGGCCTGATCCAACATGGCTTTGCTTATGTTCTTATGTTCTTATGTTCTGCATTTCTCTACTTGCATAGGGTGGGGGAGTTTTTTATCTGCAGCTTCCCTGCACATGAGCTCTGTGTACTTGGTCAGCAAAATACATGCTCTACCTACCTACAAGTTCCATGCAATTCCTATACACTAATGCTTCTCAAGCAAGAATTGTGTAATGTTTAAAGAGAATGTTGCGGTTCCTGAGCAGATAGTATGGAGCTCTCCCAGACTGGCATAACCCCCAGTGCCTTTTTAGTTTTAGAAAATTACCCCCCATGACAGTAATCCTACTAAGGGACCTGTTTATAGATTCCCTGCCCGTTTACAGATTCCCCACCACACATTAGAAAGCAGCCTCTTTAAGACTATCTAAGTATTATAATTTGAAGCTTGGTTGGATCCTGAATTTTTGATGTTGATTTGTTTCTCCTGAGGAAGGCATTCAGAACATGTCAGAAAATGATAACTAGTTATTGCAAACTTCTTATACATAGACTTTGGCTTTTCTTCTCTTTTCATAATTCCCATCTTACTAGATTTGCTCTTTCTTCAGGAAGCATGATTACAAGCCTTTGTACTCTGATGACTGCAGGATGTCTACAGAACCATGCAGCCAAAAGATCAGCACATTTTTCTTAGGTAAATGACCTGATGAAGGAAGAAGGGATGTCTTTCTACCTTCTTCGAGACCATATTGATTTGCTAACAAAACCCAACAAGAGTCTTTCTTTTGGCACTTTAAAGACTATCAGATTTACTGCCATATAGATCTGATTTAGTGGGTTCTCGTCCACAAAAATTTATGCCACTATAAACCTGTTAGGATTTTAAGGTGCCACAGGATTGTTTCCCACAAACAATTCACTCAATACCCTACCTCCATTCAGTATCCCTGAGAACGCTTTTAAATTCGGGCACATGTATAAAGTATCCGCTTGCGTAATTCAATTGCCTTTCGGGTTTCCACCAGACAAAAGCAGACACGTGAACGTAGAAATGAAACCGCTTCCCCTGAGGATGGAGATATGCGAGCGAGCCACTGTGTGTCTGTCGGAGAGAGGGGATTTAGGACGATTCTATTCGGCTGCCTTTGATTTGGCGGGAAAGCATAATTCCTCTTTACTCTATTACAAATTACCCAATGGATGGTTGTAAGTATCCAAATTCATATTTGTTGTCCAATGACGACGGACGAAGGGTCCCTCCTTTTTGCTCCGCGTTCAATAGGGCCGAAGGGGAGGGGCGAGGGGCTGTAGCTCTGCCCAATGCGCTGCAAGAGGGGGAAGCGTTCCTTCGGGCTGCCTATATAAACGCAGTCTGAAAGGCGCCGCAGCTGTTTTCGTGGTGCTGCTCAGACTCGTAGCTCGTCTGTCGGAGCCAGAACACCAACGACCCCCACAAACCTTCAACCTGCCGGAAACATGGTGAGGACCAGTAGTCTTTTCCCAGACGGCCTTCTGTATTTTCAGACAGAGCTCTGCTAAGGCGCTGTGTGCATTTCCGCTTTATTTAATGTAAAGTTACCTTTGCCTGCGGTGCGTGTTTGGTCTAGACTGCGGTCTTCCGCTTTTTGTGCCACGCCAGCAACATTCACATAGGCATGCAAACTTGGGGGGAGGGGGTTGCTTTTCGGTACGAAAAAGAGAAGTCTATTGCCTGTCTCCGTATGTATGCGGAATGATGGAGGATGAGGAAATGAATACCGCGGCGCGGGGGTGGGGGGAGGCGTGTGTGTGCCTCTCTGGAACCTGCTGCTCAGAGGACGCGTCAGAAACCGGGTGGAAGGGACTGACGCTACCTACGTGAGGCTCATGTAGGCCTGATGACCAATCAGCTCATCATGGCTTGCAGGATTGAAACATCAGAAGGAAATGTTTCCCTTGAAAACTCAATGCTGTTACTTTGTAGACAAGGCGGGTGGGGGGAGGCTGTTACCTTCCCATGTTTACTCCCGAAGATTTACTCCGAGGTCAGACTCGTGTTACTGTTTTCGCAAGAGTCAGAATCCAAAGTCCTTGCTAGGGGAGCTAAGCCAGCGGTAGGTTGCGCCTGGACCATTGCTCCCCGCCCCCGGTTTCAGGCGCGGCGTTTGCAGGAAGCTCAAGTTGCCCTTGTCCTTTCTGCGATCTTCTCTTGAAGCAAGGTTTTCGCAACTGCCTTAGCTTGTGAGGTGTAGCTGGACCTTCTTGGAGTAGACGGTTGCTTGGGAACATGGGAGAGAGGTCTTGAAACCAAAGGGCAAAGATGTTGAGGCTTAAAATGTCTGGGGCGTGAGTCAGATTCTGGGGGCACTTTGAATTGGTAACAAGCCTTCTCTTTGTCTGGGCTACGGGGGCAGAAGTGGGAAACAGTTTGTTCCAACACCCCTTTAAAGTCCCCTTCTTTTAGCTTGGTGGCAGGGTGTGGTGGTGCAGTTCTCGGTTCTTTTCTTCAACATCCCCTTCTCTCCCCCCCCCCCCGCCCGCCCCGCCCAGTAAGTTTAAGAAGCAGCGCTGCAAAATGGTGGGAAGTTTCTAAAGAAGATGGCTGCCCCTCTGTGTTCTTTCCTCTTCTGATGTTTCAACATCCTATGACAAGCCTCGTAAAAAGCTGCTGTTTTCTTTTTTTTACATCTTGTCATTAAGTTCACTTTGCTTAAGTAATTACCCTTTAATTCTTATTGTCCCATCTTGTTTGACACAAACTGGCTGTTGAGAAAAGGGTTTTGGGGGTGGGGGTTGACAGTATAAGCTTTTTAACCCTTAAATGGCTTTAGGTCTTCCTTGTTGTAACTATGAGTACTCCACACTGAACTTTATGCTGGAGTTCTTGTGAAGGACAAAATGCAAAAGAAATCTTGGTTTGAAATAGGCTTCATAACTGAACACCAAATTCTACCGCCTTTCATGCTTCAAAAAAAAATCAAATCTGCCAGCAATGTTGTACTGAGTTTAATTATTAAAACAATTGCCTTTGAAGGATGTGAGTTAAAGGATGATTTGCGTAACTGTATCCAAATGTACCGTAGAAGCAAAAATAAAATTCAGGCAGGATGTTTGAACTATGCAGACTGGGTGCAATTAAAAAAATGTGTTTTCTCTACAGACAGCAGAGAGCAGTATAACAGGTAGTAGAAACAGTTGCTTCATGAGTCATGACAAGGAAGATCTTCCCATTATCTCAAAGATAGGGTTTTAGAAGAGAAATATTTAAAATCCCCATGTCCTTTGTGCTCTTGTTGCTAGGTGAAGTCCAGCATGGGTTTCAAACCACATTAAAGCTACTAATTAAGTCTCCTCTTTTAGCTGTAAACTCTGATGGGGTGGTTCAAGTGTTCTGCAAGCTGCCACTTCCTGGGTGCCTGTGAAGGGAGCTATCTAGAATAGGGCAGGTTATTTTAACAGGAACATTTTAGAGACAAAATATAATTAAGTTGTGGTCAAGGTTTACAAATAAAAGCTATTCAGGAGACAAAGTCTGAAATGTATATAAAATCTTGAAGAATAACCAGCAATTGGAATAGGGAAAGCCTTACTTATTTAGTATTCTCCATTCTGTCTGTATCATCACAAGGAAAACAGACCTCTCTCGTGATAATCCTGAGGAAGGATGACACATGGACCTTAATACAATTTGTCCATACAACAATTTCCCTGACCTGAGGAGGACAGTTTCCTTGGAGAAAGTCTGTTTGCCACCTACACAGATCCATATGTATATTTCTTATGAGAAACTAATCTTCCCCTTGTTTGCAATAAAGTAGTCTTAATTAAGTATTATCCAACTACAAAACCCCATGCATCTCAGCAGAGATTTCTAAACTTCAGTAGGAAGTGACAACATTTAAGAGTGCTTCAAGGGGCCCGTTTTCGTAGGTTCATGTCTAGTTGTACTGGGAAAGTGTGCTATCTAGTATTCTAGTTAGATAACAGTCTTAAAATAACACTCTTAACCACATGACTACCAGTACCATCCTAAGCAGTGTTGTGTCCTTCTAAGCCAACTGAACTTAATGAAATTTAGAAGGATGATGCTCTAAGGATTGCACTGTCAGGCTCTTTATTTCCTACTTTATTCCACTTTCTTTCTTGTTCCACTTATTTTCTGCTTTCATTGCCTTCAGTTTATATTATACTGGTGAGATTTTCTGTTAGCAGTACTACTGCTGTAGCTAAGCTGGTAATGGTGAGCACTAAAACTTTGAAATTCCTTGTTGGTACCCCCTCTGCCCTCAGTTTCTAATGCTTAAAAAACAATAACTTGAATCCAGTTCAAGATATACTGCCAGTCACCATGTACCTCAGTAAATAAACAGGTTTGATTTGCAAAATGATGAAGAAAGAGGAAATTGTACTAACCCACCCCTCGTTTCCCTTTTCATAGCGTGAGTGCATCTCAATCCATGTTGGTCAAGCTGGTGTGCAGATTGGCAATGCATGTTGGGAACTCTACTGCTTGGAGCATGGAATTCAGCCCAATGGCACAATGCCAAGCGACAAAACAATCGGTGGTGGTGATGACTCATTCAACACCTTCTTCAGCGAGACGGGTGCCGGGAAGCACGTCCCTCGTGCTGTGTTTGTAGATCTGGAACCATCAGTAATAGGTAAATAACAGCCTGGGTGGCTACAATACATGCAAGAAAAGTTTTGTTAGGGGCAGGTGTATGTTTTGAAGATTGCAATTTCCCTAAAAGTAGGAATTTCTTTTCAGATGTACTGTTAACCTGTTCCATCTCAATTTAGGCTTGAACATGCAGTGGCAATTGAGACATCTAATAGCATTTCTTTGCCCTATTAAAACTCAGTGTTGCCAGGGTAAAGATATGCTTTTTGAACATCTGCAGTACTTAATACTGGAAGATTTGGCTGCAAGTAACTTGTCTAAAGTTCAGCCATAGAAATGAATTACATGCGCAGCCAGAAAAACATTCTCACTTACATACTAGATACTGTTGCTAACAATATAACACCTTGTTATATTGTTCAGAATAAATTCTTGGGTTTATGCTAAATTTACACTTGGTTTTGTCATGAAACTACATAGCAGATGCAAGGCTGCACAAACATTCCTGAAAGATGACAGCTAACGTGTTTTGAATTCCACGGATACTTTTGATTTTCATTTCTTGTCACAATAGCACTGTTCTGTAGTTTGAATCAATTAATAGACAATTCAAGATTTAAAACAAAATTATGTAAAATGGACAACTTGAAACTTAAAATCATTTTAACTACTGATTCAATAAAATTTCTCTAGGAGGTTTCAAGTAAGCTAGAACTTCATGATCTTATCAGAAAAAAGTTTGAATGCAAACTACCCAGAGATAGTGCTTTAAATAACCACATATGATGCCCTAGTGATTGTTTAAACTTGTGGCACAGAGCACAAGTTACCTATAGCTCCAGTGATGTGTTGAGATTACTACTGCTTTTTAAATTATGAATGCCTGATTCATACTTGCAGGAGAATGAGCTGGTAGAGGTCTGAGACAGTAGTAGTATGGACTGTGGGTGGTGAATTCCAGCCTTGTCCACAGGAAAAAAGCTCTTCATGCAAATAGAACACTGGCACAAGAGAGCTTGTGTTCCCTATCTGTGCATACTATTCTGGTTTCTTGTTTGCTGGGAGTTCTTAACATAAGGGAAGCATTCCAAAATGGAATCCTGCACTGTGAAGTAGAACAGTCCCTTCTACCATCTCTGCAAGCTCAATGAATGTGTGAACCAAGCCTAAGAAATAAAAGGAACTAAAGTAATGTTATGCAGTCCTGTGTACCTAAATGCCCTGGACAATTGGCTATCCATGCTGTTAATACAACTATACAGATGCTATAGTCTAAGTAGATGCCATAAATGCTTAGAAATATAAAACTGGAAGGATCCCAAAAGGTTGTCTCTTCTATTCCCCTGCACAATGCAGGAAATTCACAGCTCTCTCCCCCCACTCGCCTCCCCCAGTGACCTCTGCTGTATGCCCAGAGGAAGTGCCTGGCTGGAAGGGGAGTACCATGGACCACTGGAAGCTGTATGTACAGTTTCTCAGGCCACCAAGTAAATGAGAGCATGATATCTCTTTCAAGTAACTGGCCAGTAATACTTATCCACTGTTCAGGAGAGGGAACAGTAAACAGCAGGTAAGAATGATTGCTGATTACTGTATGACCACACAGTGAGCTTTGGCTTAATTGGCCACTACACCATGATTTACCACTTGAATTCATTCTTGTACATTGTCGAAGTTGATCACTTCAGGTAGATGTTGGGAAACAGTAAAGGATCATCATTTCATTGTTAAAATACCTAAACCTTGTGTTGCAGATGAAGTGCGGAATGGGACGTATAAACAACTCTTCCACCCTGAACAGCTGATTTCTGGAAAGGAAGATGCTGCTAATAATTATGCAAGAGGTCACTACACTGTTGGGAAAGAGATCATCGACTTAGTACTGGAACGTGTCAGGAAGTTGGTATGTAATATCATTTCAAACAAATTAAAAACTCTGGCATTACAAGTTGTGCTGTTTAAATATTCTGGGAGCTCAAAACTCCTCTGGTACTCTGAGGGTCAAAAGCTTGGACTTTTGTCTGGTGGTGGTAGTTACTAGTTCCTTTGATTCACAGATGATAAAACAAGGGAATAACTTGCTTCGTGAAGAAGCAAGACTTTGTTTTATGCCAAAACAATGTATTCTTCCCCTCCCTTACGAAGTACGAAAGTACACTGAATAACATACTTAATACAGATAATATATACAAAGTTTTGTATAGTCTCAATTAAATTCAAAGGTAAATTGACACCTTGTATCTCATATCCTCCCAAGTCTAAGAAGCACTTAGAACAAAGTACTTTTTTCAGATATTCTTTCACATTGTTTTGGTTTTATTTTATTCCCAAAAGCCACAAATGGATGCCAGATCTTAGTTTTTCCTGTATATTTACTTTTCCCTTCCAAAGATGCATAGTTGTAAGTTTGTACATTAGTATATCAAACTTTACAAAACCAAGAACACATGGGGGGGGGTTCCAATACTTTGTAAGGAGTATATGAGCAGCAGCAATAATTCCTAATTAAAATACTTAATTTCAGCTTCCACTATCTTGGGAGTATTCCCAGTAAAGCAGTTTCTTCCATGATTTTACACATACTGCGCCAATAATACCTGACTACTGGGCAATTCCACCAAATGTGCAAAAATGTACCTACATTATCTTTAAATCTCCAGCAGCCCATGGAACTTGATTTACCTATCTTTGCCACTGTGTCCATGGTTAAGTACCACCTAAACAGTTTCAGTGCATTTTCTCTTACATCTATATTACAGGAATCTTCCTTTATCTCTATACAGCTCTAACCAAACCTCTTCCAGGATCTGAATCCTTAGATCATTTTTCTATTTTACTATATAAATCAAACACTACTTTCGTTCCTTCAGCAAGCTTCCATATAGAATTGACAGTAACTTCCTCTGTTTCTCTGGTTCACTCAATATTGGTTCAAAGTCATTGAATGGCCTGAAAGTATTCATTTATCTCTGCATTGCATTTCTATAACTTCTGACCTGTAGATACTGGAAAATAGAGAAACACCTTCCCTTACTTTTATTACAGACTTTTTCATACAACAAGATTCACTTCTCATACATAAAGTCTACTAGTCTTATCAAGCCTGTCTTGATCCAAGGTTTGAATCTTTCCATATCAAAGCAATGTCAAGAAGCTGCTTATGAGTTCCATTCTAAATAGCTTCCCTAAGTAAGAAAAGGTTGAGCAATTTCTGTCCACTAGAAACTGACATTTACTGCTTAGAGCTGTCATTAGAAGTCTGCAAGAGGCCCAAATGTAACAGGCTTGTTTCAGTTAACAAACAGGTTTAAACAAACACATCTCCACCCTGCCTGGTTCCTGTACTTCCTGGTGATGTAGGAGGCCTCTTCAAGGGAAATGTGTAAAAAGTTTACATCTATATTTCCATTTTTGTAGGGTTTGATTCATGTGTTTTTGCAGTTTAGACTGGTTGGCTAAACAAAAGAAAAATGGCAGAATAAGAAGAAAAAGGTATATGAAAAGAGCTATCTGGGAGGGGGGAAATCTACTTGTCTATGAAGTTCTTACCATTCTGTAAACAGCAGTGAATTTTCTGTTGTATACAATGAGATCCAATTTGGCTATTCTTATAAATCCTCGGTGGTCAACCTCACAATGAATCCCAGATCAATAGGTTTATTGAGCAGTAATGTATCTTGCTGCTCACTGGAAAGCCTATAAGCAAATAGGGAAAGAGGAAATTAGTCCTTTAATATGTTCAAAAGTCCAGTGCTGTATTGGCCTTTCACATGCATATTTTCCCTCTTTTAGGCTGACCAGTGTACTGGCTTGCAAGGATTCCTGATTTTTCACAGCTTTGGGGGAGGTACTGGCTCTGGTTTTACTTCTCTGCTGATGGAACGCCTCTCAGTCGACTATGGAAAGAAATCAAAATTAGAATTTGCCATATACCCAGCTCCTCAAGTTTCAACTGCTGTTGTTGAGCCATATAACTCCATCCTTACTACCCACACGACCCTTGAACATTCTGACTGTGCCTTCATGGTTGACAATGAAGCTATCTATGATATTTGTCGTAGGAACCTGGACATTGAACGCCCTACCTACACCAATCTCAACCGCCTAATTGGTCAGATTGTCTCCTCAATCACTGCTTCTCTCAGATTTGATGGTGCCTTAAATGTGGACTTGACAGAGTTCCAGACAAATCTGGTGCCTTATCCTAGAATCCACTTCCCCTTGGTAACTTATTCCCCCATTATTTCAGCAGAGAAAGCTTACCATGAGCAACTCTCTGTCTCTGAGATTACTAATGCTTGCTTTGAGCCATCCAATCAGATGGTGAAGTGTGATCCTCGTCACGGTAAATACATGGCCTGTTGTATGTTATACCGTGGAGATGTTGTCCCTAAGGATGTCAATGCTGCTATTGCTGCTATCAAAACCAAGCGTACCATTCAGTTTGTTGACTGGTGTCCTACTGGTTTTAAGGTAAGTGCTGCTTAAAAAATTGATTTTGCTCATTTCTAGATACGCTGCTTGCTGAATACACATCCCAAGTATATAATCCACAGTGGACATGAATAGACTTAAGCAGAAGTAAGATGACTTCTAGGCATATACTTTATTAGCTGAAGTGGCCTGTGCATTAGTGCACTTTGATTAGAAGAGGATTTACGTTTCTTTGCTGTTGCAAAAGTTGCATGGAGACACTAAGTTGAATCCAGCCAGCTTCTGAGGTGGGGGAAAGGGTGGGGGAGTCCTTTTGACCACCAAAAAGGCCACTGTGGGATCAGGGGACTTGCATGTGCAAAAGCCATAAGGGGCAACAAATGTATTAAGAAGGGGGAGTTGGATGAGAATGAATGGGAAAGCGAGTTGGCTCTAATCCAGTATTGTGCATGGTTCTATAAATGAGTTTGCTCATTTTAGATCTGCTCTAATTCTCTAGTTATGTTGCAAATTAGGACTTTAAAAAACTTTTTTAAGTGCCACTGTCATGTTACCCTCAAAAGAGTATTGGGAGAGGTTCAAAATGGGAAATTCAGCTTTTAATAGGTTATAAAATAACATGGCTATGTCAGGAGGGGTTGAACTAGATACCTGTCTGATTCCTGTTAAATCACATTCCATGTCTGTTAGAAGAATTAATTTGAAATTACACTGTGGGAAGATGGTCCTCAAGCTGAGCCTACAGTTAAGCATTTGTGTTTAAATGCTTTATTATTGCAGACTGATCAGATTCCAAATGCAGCTCTTTATTTTTGTCTGCTATTGTAGGAAAGCCTTAAAATTTATATATTTTTGCTTTTTAGGTAGGTATTAATTACCAGCCCCCAACAGTAGTTCCTGGTGGTGACTTGGCCAAAGTCCAACGTGCAGTCTGTATGCTCAGCAATACTACAGCTATTGCAGAAGCCTGGGCTCGTCTGGACCACAAGTTTGACTTGATGTATGCCAAGCGAGCTTTTGTCCATTGGTATGTTGGAGAAGGAATGGAAGAAGGAGAATTTTCTGAGGCCCGAGAAGATCTCGCTGCACTTGAGAAGGATTATGAAGAAGTGGGCACAGACTCTTTGGATGGTGAGGATGAAGGCGAGGAATATTAAACTTTTTAAAAAATCTAATGTATGGCTATTACCACTTTCTGCCTTGCCTATAATAATGTAAATGGGAAGCACATCTCTTAAATGTAAACTGTACATGTAGCATCCCATGCAAAGTGTTTGGAATAAATGCATATAATCAAGTAATTTTCCAGATGATTTTGCAAGTGCTGAAATATTTAGCTGGATACAAATAAAATATTCCTGCATATTAGTAACTTTTGAGTACTTGAGTCTCATTATAAACATTACAAATCATTCTACAGCAAGCAGTTTTCAGGGGGGCAGAGAACCCTGGAGAAACAGTTTATTTTCATGGCTACAGGAGACAGCAATGAAAATGTAAAGCTTTATGGCAAGATGGTTTTTCATGCTCTACAGAAGAGTGCTCAAAAGTGCTTTGTCATTATTTATGTGTGCTATTTCAAATAGAAGCTGTTAAAAGAAGGGGAAGGAAAACACCCTTAAAAGAGCAGCAAGGCTAGGCCTCAGGAATGGTTTGGACTTGTTGAGATTCTATTAATCTGCTGTTCTGTTTTAACTAGTCCTTTTAAAAATGTGTGATCTTTTAAAAATATAATCAATAAGGAAAGTATTTATCTCCATTTAATGTCTAGTCTAATTTGGTAAAACTTCATGTTTCTGTACCTCACAGCGCTATGATAAGGGACTGGATTGTATCCAAACCTTGGTCTTTCTGCCAATTGGAAAAGGAGGGTGGGTTTTGCTGCTTCTGACATTCTCCACATATATATTTGTGATAAGAGGTATTAATGGTATGCTGCCAGAGCTAGAATGAAAACATGAAGCTGCCTTATACTGAATCAGACTATTGGTCCAAAATCCATATTGTCTGGTCAGAATGGCAGTGGCTCTCTAGGGTCTTGAGTACTGGTTTTCACATCTCCTAACTGGTCCTTTTTATCTGAAGATGCCAGGGATTAAACCAGGGGGCTTCTGCATTCCAAGCGAAGTCTCTACCACCCAGCCACCCTCCACTGTAGTGGTAGTAAGGATTGTTTTTTTAAGTATGTAACAAAGCCTAAACTGTTGTACTGATTGCATTGCAGCATTTTTCAGTGTTATGAGGCCCACAATACAGGTGAGATGCTTGTTGGACACATGACTTGTGGTAGATTTAGCAAAATTCTAGAGCTTCTATTTGCATAAAAAAAATTCAAAATATGGCTTTCAGGTTCAAAACTGAGGAGAACCCTCCCTTACCCCTATTTGTTACTTAAGTAAAGCAACAATGGTGGGGGGTTTTATGCTCAGTAAACATGGAAGGCATTCTATCATTGCTATCAAGTGTTTTTTTTTTTTGCTTAAACTTATTTTACAGACAGATGCCTTTGCCAGAAACCTTTTGCATTTCTTTCCTTTGATCATTTCCTGTCAGGCTTAAAAAAAACCCTCATGTTTGTTTCATGTTGCATGTGGTTTGGCTTTTTCCATTTGATAACCGTATTGGTCTGCTATAGCAAAAAATACATTTTGTGGCACCTTAAATGCTAACAGACGTATTATGGCATAAGCTTTTGTAGTGCCACAAGCTTCTTTTGTATGGTGTCCTTTCACTCATGGCTATTCAGCTACATTCAGGCTCCAGTGATAAATGGATGCAACTAGGTCCTGCATCCCAGGATGGCATACTAAACACCTACAGAGTTTAATAAAGAAAATGGATTTGGAGGGAGGAAGGCAAGCACTAGCCCCATTCTTCCTACTGACTGTAGGGGTGCCTACAGGAATTGTAAGTATTTATTGTTTGGTATTTTTAACTTATTTGCAAGTATAGTCAAGGACCCTGAAACGTGGAAACGGAATCAAAACTGAAACTTTTCAACAAATCTGCTACCCATTTAAGCTGAAGTACTAGGCCTATAGCCAATGTCATCTCATCTCCTTTCAAGGGGAATAAAGCAGTTTAAATCAGAATAGTTTACTTGTACAAGGAGGGAAGGGAAGTGGAAACATCTGACCCAGCTGAACAAGACCTGTGGCTGAGCATCTGCCCCCCTTCCTTTTTTAAGCATGTAATTAAACCTGTGCTTATCCAAAGGCATGCTCTTCTGACATACCTTTGAATACCTAAAGCATAATTTGCACAAAAGTTTCCAACTGTAGTGCTGCAAACTTCTGACTCCCAATGGCAGCACAGGAGGGCAAGATCCAGCAGATCACACGCACAGCTATGTTGCTATGACTAGCCAGAACTGTTGCAACTGTTTCTATCAGGGAACAGGATTGTTCTTCCCAAGTCTTGTCTTATGGCTGGTGAACTATGAGGTATTGAGATCTTGTTTATATCGGGAGTTTGCAGGGGAGTGAGTCTATCTCATTAGTGTTTCACTGTATAACCAAAGGATCAGAACTCTAGAGAAGTGAAAATTGTTCAGGTGTCACACTGGAAGCATAGCAGCTTCTGCCCCAAAGGATAATGCAATGTATGTTAAAGCATGTGCTGATAGCTCAGTCTGCCTGGGAAAATGGACCTGACCTTACCCACAATGGTTGCTTTCCTTTGTAAAATAATGTATTCCTTACTTGACAGAAATATTCTATCAATCTGAGCCACTTAAAACTTGTTTTAAACCACCAGATTAACATCAACAACATTTATTTAACCAAACATATTTTACCAAATTCCTGTGATGACTTTCAACTAAAAAAATGCATCTTAAAAGATACAAAATTAACAATTAGCATCAGCAAAATCACCAGAACGATCAAGGGGAAAAAACTGATAACCAAATTCAGTATCAGATGCGCTCAGCAAGAGTACAGGCTTCAAAGTAAGCAAGGGTGACAGTCAAATAGCATGTCAGGGCAATAACTGAAAAAGTCTTGCATTGGGTAAGCATCAATCTTCCAGCTACCTGTCAGAGAAGCTTAAGCAGATTTATCATTCTCATATGACAGTAAACACTTCCTCAGGTGCCTTAAGTTCTAAATCATTTACCGCTTCAGAGGTCAAAACCAGTACTTTAAATAGTGTCAGGAATATACAGATAACCACTCTTAATTTGCAAAGGAAAGATGCTTTCTCCTTATATCTCACACAGCAGTATTTTGTACCAACTGAAATTTCAAGGGAAGATCCACATAGGAGTTCAATAATCTAGAAATCTCCACGTGTGAATAATGATGGCAGTCTCCTTTCATTCCACTAACAGGTGTAGTTGACAGTTCAGTCAGGTTAAAAACATTTTTGGTCACAGATTTATTTATTAATGTTATTTACAGTCCACCTTTCTCCCTGAGACTCAAGGGGATTACAAAGTGGAAATCAATACAATCAATGTCTGGGTCATTCAATAAACAATGCAGCAGGATATGGATTGCAGGAGTTTGAATACAGCAGAAATCTGATACAGAGGATGAGACGATACAGAAACGGCATTAGCAATTAAACATGACATATTAAACATTGTGGAAGCTGCCAAGTAGGTGCACAGTAGCATAGTCCACAGTCCTTTTACCAAAGCATCTCTCTGAACCATTTCCTTACAGCCCAGCCCTCCCACCTTTGTAAAAAAAAAAAAAGTCCTACTGAATAATTCAGTATTGCATCGTTTGTAAAAGGCCAGGAGAGTGGGAACCTTTCTAATCTCATCAGATAGGCCATTTCTTAAGATGGGGCACAAGAAAGAATGCACATGTACAGGCAGTTGTTGGTTTTGCCCATTTGCAGGGTGGCATCTACAGAAAGCCCTGTTTAGATGAGCAAAATTGCTGTGACAGCATAAGGTGGTCCCACAGATGACACACCAAAGCATGTAGGGCTTTGTATAGGATAGTCAAAACTTGAATTGAGCCTGGTGGATGATGGGTAGGCAGTGGAGTGACTACAGTTTGAGACTACCGTAATAAATGAGCTGTGGTGTTCTGCACCAATTGGAGTCTGAGTTGACTTTGAGGGGGAGACTTCTGTAGAGTGCATTACAGTAATCTAGTCTCAGTGTTACTGGGGCATAGATCCAGGTGGCCAGATTACTGTGTCAAGGTAGAGAGGGCCATCTTCCAGGATAGATTGAGTTGGAAGGCATTTTTTGCAGCTGCATTCATTTGCTTTTTTAAACAATACTGGATCCAACATAACTTCTAGGTGTTCGGTTGACCCTTGAAGACTCAAGAGTTATCAACAGTGAGCAGCTCAATGTCCTTGAAGTTCTTTGCCTTCTCAACCAGCATCACTTCTGTCTTGTCTGGGTTTAATTTCAATTTGTTCACTTTCTTTCACTTGAGCACAGCAATCAGGCAGTGATTCAAGAGTACAAGTGTGCAATTCTGGTCCAAGATTCAGGGGCGGGGGGAAGCTGAATTTTTGCTGTTTTGGCAAAATTCAGCTTTCGTGGATCAAAATAGAGAATGCTGAATCAATTTCGGTATTCTGAATTCAAGCCACTAAATTCAGTTTAATTCAGAAAACACAGAAAACAGCCTTGGCTGGTCCTTTGCTGTTTCCCTACAAAGAAACATCAGTTCCTGCCATTTTTGCAGAAGGGTGTGGGTGTCACTTTTCAAGAAAACGCCACCAAATTTGCAGGGTACCTACTCCTGACAGTCCTCTAAAGACTGCCCTCCCCCAAGTTTCAGGAAGATTGGACTTTGGGGGCCAACAAGGTGCCCCAGCTCATCCCCGAGAAAGCCCAAAATAAACAAACTGAAGAATGGGAATGGAATCCCCTCGGAACAAAAGTGAAGAAAGGGGACCAACATCAAACTAGAGAACCACATCCATTCCTCCCAAACCAAACTGAAGCAAGAGACACTGTTGTAACTTAGCACAACAAAAGCAAACTGAAGCCAGGGAATAGAATCCTCCCAGAACCAAAGTTTGGTTCTGTTGGACTTCCTCTCGGATGAGCTCAGCTTGTATTTGGCCATAGCAGCCTCATCCCAGTGTGTTTCTGTAGTGGGAATCAGCTTTGACTTTTTCCCATAGCAAACAACAAAGTGGCTAGGAGCACCTTGTTCAGGGGCCCATAGAATTGGCCTCCAAGATCCAATCTTCCTGAAACTTGGCGAGTCTTTAGAAGGCAGTTGGGAGTATGTCCCCTGCAAATTTGGTGGAGTTTGCTTGAAAAGTGATACCCCAGCCCTCTGGATATTCCCCAGATAGTTTCCCCCCAGGGAATAATGGAGAGTGCCTGGGGACACTTCTTTGGGGCCTCACAAAATTTGCCCCCAGGTCCAATCTTCAAGGAACTTGAGGGGTCTTTAGAAGACAGGATCAGGTTCCCTGAAAATTTAGTGAAGTTTGCTTGAAAAATGACACACGCATCCCTGATAGCCCCAGATTGATTTCTCCATAGGAAATAATGGCTGAATTAAACCAAATTTCTCTAATTTACTTAAACCAAATTAGAGAATCTACCAAATGCTGGGAATTCAAAATTTTTGGGTATCCCCAAATACTGGACATAGATTCTCTGAACTTTGTAGGGAGGGTGCACACCCCCACTCAAGATCTCTACTGCGTCACCCAGGGTTTTGGATAGTGAGATACTATCTGAAATTTCAGGAGCAAAGCTGGATCCAGAAAAACTCCAAAACGGTGAACCTGATCATTGAAAGAAAGCTGCACCCTCACCTGTAACAGGCATTTTACCTGCTTTAAGCCTCTTACCAGCATCATCTTTGTCTGGATTGCAGTTTAGTGAATTTACCTCCAAACTGTTACTGTCCCTAGATATCAGCTCTAAATAGTGATCGTCTGGTTATGATTAATAGAAGAAACAAAACTGTCTTTGGAACTCCAGCCTTCAAATATCTTCTCCCAGTGGCTTCATGTAGATAGCATGGGAAACAAAAGGGACCCTTTGAGGGGTTACAAGTTTGGCCTTGCTGGAGAAAGATGGAAACTGAGACTGGTAACATTAAGATTATTCTGCATACCTTTTACTTCCCTGACATAACAGGAGTAAGTTTTAGATCTAAGTGAGAGGGGATTGTGTTTATCACTTATTTTAGTTCCCATTGCTCTTTAATTATTAAATATACTTAATTACATATTTTCTATTTTTTGTAATCAATGACTTAAATTACAAGAAAAGTTAATTTTCATGAGTGAGGTGCTGTTGTTATGTATTTGCATAAACATTTTGACTCATTCAGATGTGACTAGGAAGAAGCCTTATTTCTTTTTGGGAAAGGCTAGAGAGATGTACTCCTCATTTACATCAAGTAGGGCACCTGGGCCACCTGGGTAAGCCCCTGCTGGGGCCGTGCTTACTGTGGTGTTTAGAGAGACTTTTCCGCCACAAACCATGCCGCTGCCAGCCACCCAAAAGGTTTTGCAGTGGCACGATGCAGTTGGTAGATCTGTGTGCAGTAAGTGGATGTACACACAAAAAAAAAACTTGCCTTGGGAAGCATATTCTATGCACTCCAGATTTTAAATAGCTGCAAATGGCTCATATTTTTGTGGAGACCTAGAGATACAGCCCAATTGTTCAGTACTGCCCAAAGGAAAAAAAGCAAGCTCTAACCCTTTCGTAGAAATCAAAGTGATAAATGCATTTATGGCAGCTCCTACAACTATATCATTTTTGTACAAACAGCAATTTAAGAGGTACTGGATAGCAGAATACATGATTTGGATAAATAAAATATTTTTGTCATCATCAAGGGCAATACAACCTACTTACACTATTGACCTTTATGTTTTGGTTCATTAGCATTATTAGCTCTCACAACCTTGCATTTTAAAAATCCTCTTTTTCTATTTAAAATATCTACTAAAAGTGAACATCTCATAATAGCTCTCTAAGAGAACATACCTGTGAATGAAGATATCTGACCTTTTAACTGTCCAATTTATGGAAATGAATTCTTTTTAAAATTTCTACCTAAACTTACTTATCTTTAATTCCCTTGGCTAAGACCTTCCCAATTTAGTTTTGAGTTGCCATGCAATCAGAATGATGTAATCTCTTTGTTCTGTCATTTTAATTTACAGTTGCTACCTGCCTGGAAGCTAAACTTGATTTATTCTAGCGATTTCATTTTTTAAGTAGCTAAAACTGTACTGATGTCCAGGGAGTTGTCTGACAGCATTGGAATGTTGTCATCTGCTTTTAACCTTTAATTCAAAGGAACAGCTCCAGAAGCGACATACCATCTTATTCACCTCCTGAGTTCTTTGGTTTGCTTTTTTCCCTGGTTTCTGTCTCCCTCAATCTTTTCCTTTAGGGTTCATTCCACACCAGTTGCAAACATAATTTAACTTGACAGCTGTACATTTAGGAATCAGATCACTATCTCAATTAAACATTTCTGGTACTGTATCTATTTTTGCACTGATTCATTGATCATTCATTCATTCACTATCTCAATAGTTCTTAGTCCTGGGTGTTTTTGTATGGATTATTTGCCCCAAGCAGTTGGGGTTTAGGGTTTTCCCCTCCTTCCCCATACCATCACGGCACATTCATTTAGCTCCTGGGGTTTCCTCAACTTTTCTCCAATCTTTCCCAAACCTGCTTTGCTTTGAAGTTTTGGGAAAGATCTCAGCAAAGCCTGGGTGGCTGCAGTGTAGATGGAAAAGCTTGAATTTTCCTCATTCCACCCATACAGCAGTCATTTTCCTTCTGGCAGCCATTTGCTCTCCATACTGCAAAGGATTTTTTAAATCTTTGGTTTAATAACAGTATATCAATACACAGTGTTTTTTTTCTTTTTTAAAAAAGGAGGTGCCAATACTCAGATTGTTCAGCACCTTGGAAGGCCAAGCACATCAGCTGAAAGAGATGCTGGTACTGCGTACCAGAGAGTACTACCAGGAAGAAAGTCCTATGATATACCATTACACCAAAATATGCATCAGATTCTCTTAACTCACAGCTTTCATTTTAAAAAGTCTCTAGCCCCTTTCCTTGTGGAGATATATGGGCAGCCGTTTTGTACAAGAGGGAGGGTTGGAATATGCCATGCATTTGTTGGTCTATACCAGGTGAGAGCTGGTTGTCTCTGTGTTTCTGTGTTCTCCAAGAACCCATATGGCAGCGGGTTTCTGGGCTTGTCTGTCTTACCCTGATCCAGGTGAGAGCTGGAATCTGGATTGTTGCATTTAAGTCTGCTTGTCTGAGTCACCTGCTGGCTGGGGATGTGTCTAGGGGAGCAGAATGGGAAGGGGGTATGGTGCCACAATCAATGGGGTGAGGGTAAAGGATGATATAGTGGTGGGGGAAGCTGTCCATCCTGACACTTTGGAACATGACATCCTTGTTTGAAGATTTGTATATACATGTTTCTTGCAGCTAGAGATGCCCTTGAGAAAGCTCAGCAAAACGGGCCTGTGGCTAGCAGCCTGTTGGTCAGGGCAAAGAACTGCAGCATCTCCTGGTTTCTGGATACTTGAAAATACAAAGGATATTATCATGCCTGGAAAGTAAGGAACTATTTACTTACCTGATGACTGGGAGGACATTGCTGCTTGCTTAATCGTCTCGACCTGCTGAAGGAAAAGAGAGAATTAGAAAAATTATTCAGCTCAGCACTTTACAATCAGCTGTTTATGTGACTGGTGGGACTCTGAATTCAGTTTACATACTGTATCTTGGATGTCTTGGTGCTGGTATGGAATGATTGATATATTTGGACTATATTTAGGTAGGTTATTTATTGTAATCATTGTGTATTAGCACTGTTGCACTTTCTTTATGCATCTATTGGAATATATGACTTATAGAGTTGATTGTGCCTGTGACTGAACACCATGGGAGGGTCACACCCTTCTTACTGGCGGGAGAAGAGCATGCCAGGCAAAGGGAAGGGACATAGAAACATAGAGCTGAAAGGAACACCAAGGGTCATCTAGTCCAACCTCCAGCAGACATTTGCTCACTGTTGCCCCCTGGTTCTGTTCTTCTTCCAGCCAGAGTGATGCCGGTGACCATATCAACATCCTGCTGAGCTATACTATCTTGCTTTTAAATGACAGGTTGGTTAGAGAAAAAACAGCCATCCAGGATGCAGGAGAGAGCTGACCCGGCATGTATCTTTGAAACTTGGCTGGGAGAGGGGTTAACCTTTCCCAACTATGCCCGCAGGTACTCAGTGATGCATCAGCATAGGCCTGGCAGGCAAGGAGGTGGTACCACTGTAGTTTTTTTGGATTCTATCCCCATGGCTCAATGCCCTGCCCAGCGCTAGAAGCAAAGAAATATTGCATATGTGCAGTGCAGACCTGCAGAATTCTTCTGGGTAGACAGGGAACTATTGGGTTCCAGCCTACAGGAGGAGGTCGACTGTTCTGCAGCTTGCTGTGATCATTTTACCAAACACTTTAATGGATAAAATCTCCTGCATTTGTTCCAACTTGGACTCCACATTTGCAGCAACAGGATCAGATGGTCCTAAGGTATCAATTTGTCCAGTTGAGAGCCAGTTTGGTGTAGTGGTTAACAGCACAGGACTCTAATCTGGAGAACTGGGTTTGATTCCCCACTCCTCCACTTGAAGCCAGCTGGGTGACCTTGGGTCAGTCACAGCTTCTAGGAGCTCTCTCAGCCCCACCCACCTCACAGGGTGATTATTGTTGTGGGGATAATAATGACATACTTTGTAAACCACTCTGAGTGGGCATTAAGTTGTCCTGAAGGGCAGTATATAAATTGAATATTGTTGTTGTTATGTGGGGTACCTTTCAGCATATGCTGTCTGAGGATGTGGACAAGATTCTTGCAAGCTTGAGACGTACCACTGCTTGTACATCTCTTGCCTCTCTTGGCTGCTTAAAGCTGCTGGGAGGGTTGGTGGGCTTGGTCCAGGAAACAGTAAATGCCTTCTAGAGACAGGGGGGTGATCACTCCTACCTGGAGTGGGCAGTGGTTCATCCACTCCCAAAGAAACCTACTCTGGACCTAGAAGACTTGAATATCTATTGTCAGGTCTCAAATGTACCATTCTTGAGCAAGTTGATTGAAACAGCCTTGGTCACCCTGGTGCATGGTATGTGCTGGAAGATGGACAAGGGGAGTGTGACTGTTAATTCTCCTGGACTTCAGCAACATTTGATAACATTTTGAGACAAGGCACTATTCTGCAATGGTTCCAGTCCTATCTCGAGGGCAAGTTTCATAGTGTGGTGCTGAGGGACTGCTGCATTGCCCCTTGGTCTTGGGATGAGATGACACCAATATGCAGATAACACTCAGCTCTATCTCACATTACCAGCAGATCCTAGGGAGGTTGTGAAACCTGTGAAGAGGTCCCTCGAGGTAGTTTTGGAGGGGATGAGGGCTAACAAACAAACTTAATCCCAACAAGATTGCTACTGGTAGGGGGATTATTTCCTGTTATTTCCTGTTCTAGATGGGCTCACACTCCCTCTAAGGGAATAGGTCTGTAGCTTGGGTATGCTGCTGGACCTGGGCCTCTTGTTGGATAAACAGGTGGCAGCAGTTGCAGGGGGGTCTTTCACCAACTTTGGCTGGTGAGCCAGCTGTGACCCTTCCTGGGCAGGAAAGATCTTACCACTGTAGTACATGCTCTGGTAACATCTAGATTTGATTACTGCAATGTGCTCTATGTGGGGCTGCCCTTGAAGACTGGTTAGTACAGAATGCTGCAGTCAGAATGCTGGTCAGAGTGGGTCATAGGGACATATCACTCCTGTGTTGTTTAATCTGCCCTGACTCCCAGTGTGCTAGTTTTGACCTTTAAAGCTCTATACAGCTTGGAGCTAGCATACCTTAGGGACTGCTTTCACCCATATGCACCTACCCATTCACTCGTCTTCTGCAGTGACCCTGCTTAAAGTGTCCCCGCTATATGAGGAAAAATGGGTGCCAACTCAAGAAAGGGCCTTTTGAGTCAAGGCACCAATACTTAGGAACTCCCTCTCAGGGAGATTTGTCTGTCCCGCTCTATTTCTGTCTTCCATCAGTGGATGAAGACTTTTGTCTGGCACACCCCCAATTGCTATTGCTCCTCCTCCTTGTTCTTTGCATTGTGTATTTCTGTGTGTGTGTGTGTGTTTATTGAATTTCTTTTATACATTTTAAATATTTAAAATGTAAATTGTTTTAAAATGTCATTTTAAACTGTTTTTTTAGTGTTTTAATGTTTGCTTCCCAAGGAACTCTATTTGGTTAGAAAGGCAGTATATAAATGTTTTAAATAAATAATTTTTAAAGCATTTCTATGCAACAAAATGTGCTAGAGATTTACCTTTTTAACATGAAAGCTGGGAACTCGGAGAACACGATACCTATATTGGTATAACAATATATCGATATAAGGCCATTAAATCACCAGTTTTTAAAAATATAGCAGGGAAACCTGCTGTGTTGCAGCAGCAGCAGCAGGGAAATGACACAAGGCTGTCGCCATGTGGAAAATGCCTTAATGATCCACCTATGCAGAGTTCTTCAGTTTACACACCTAATGAGATTCAACACAGGGGTCAGCACAAAGCCACATGGGCCACTGCTGACTTCCTGTAATGACCTCAGGAGTGTCATGGAAGAACTGGCCTTCCCTAGGATGCATTTCATGCTCCTGAGGGAAAGTATCCAAAAGATAATACAAGAAGCTGCAACCTGATCGTGGTTTTTAAATTTCCTTGCCTAAATATTCTCAATTTTTGATCTGTACCTTCTTCCTGTTTTCTTTCTGTCCTTCTGTTACCAAACACTGTTAACTCTTCCGATTCAAATCGAAACCAATTCTAATTCAGCCTCTAACACAGTTGCCAAGATTTTCTAGAATGACTCAATTGCACAGAAATCAAAAATTCGTCAAAGGAAACTTTCTTTTGCATGGAGGTACAGTGATGGGACAGCCTTCTTCAGATGAATTTCCTCCTCATGGAGCAACTAAAGTCGTAAGAATCATGACACAAAAATAATTGCTACCAGCAACCTCATCAGTTTCATTCCTACGTTCTGTATGTTACTGAGATGACAATATATCTTGGCCTAATGTAGGATTGTCAGCTTTTCAACCTGCAGCTGAGCCTTCATCAGTAGCAAACATGATCCTGTCCTTGACCTGACCTTTCCTCCAAGAAGCTCAAGAAGACGGTATACAGAGTTTGTGTTCTCCGTTTTGAAAGCTTCACTTGCTGATTTCTGCAGATCAGGCAGTTATTCAAGGTACAAAAGCAGACTAGGCTATTTTCTCACGGGCAGAGATGGCAACCTTATATTGTATTCTCTAGGATGCTTAGCATACTACTTGGTAACAAATATAATGTGTGGTACATACAAACAAATGTTTCTGTGGCAGCTTTTCAGATGTGAATAAGCATTCTTGGAACTGTAGTGAGAGAAAGGGGAAGATTATTTTGGTCATATGAACAGAAAACCACTTCCAGACTCTCCAAGCATTCATAAAATAACCTATTTCATTCTTGGAAAGTGCCTATGCAGAGGGGGAGGATCATTTCATTTGTTAAAAGAAAAACAGAGGAATGCAAATGTGTGTGTGTGTGTTTGCATAGTTAGCATACCTGTCAGCACAGGTATGTTACTACCTGCCAGTAAAAACTCCCACTCCTAAACCCAAGTTTTGTTCAAGTATGTAAAAGGGGAAGTCCCATGTATGCGTGGTTTGTCCAGTTGTTAGACATATTTCTTTGTGAATGTTTTCTTCCCTATGGAGAGAGATTAACCAATGTGTTTGAGGAATTGGGCAACAAATTTCCCACAGTTCAACATTCTCTCTCCTCTCTGACTCACTTGTTCTGTGTCAGCATTGGCCTCTATTCTGAACTTTTACTACTAGATGTAAGAATGTCCCAGTTTTAGACATTTCTGTATATAGCTAAGCAAATATGTAGATTGCCATCTAGTGGAAAATGAGAATAAAGCAGCTGATCTAGGGCAGGAGTGGGCAGACTTTGGACCCTCCTCCATTGTGCTATTGCTCCATGGTCTACCACCTAAAGCCAGTTGCAAAAAGACTTCCACAGGATATGTGGAATCAGTTGCAAAATGGCTTCCCCAGAGGGCAAAGTCATTTATTTGCACCACAGAAACCATACCCTGGGATGTCTGCCTGCACAAGTACAAATTCACATCTGAGTTATTATGTATCTGGGATTCCAACATCAAATATGAAAAATGCTAGACAAAAGATCTGATCACAGGAAGCCAATTAATTCTAGCATTTTGATGACGAATACTAAGCCTTTTTTATTTACCATTTTCAAACAGCAGCAAGTGTGCCAACATTCTTATTTGTGATTTTACTAGAGAGGAGTGGCTGCAGTGCAACCAACTAGATTTGTTGTCACAGCAACAGTGACCAGCCTTCACATGGGGGTGGGCGTGCTCTAGAAATCGAGATATAGGAAGCGAAGTTGCCTTGCACTGAAAGTGACATTTCAGCCAGGGAGCACTGCACAATGACAACTTCCGGTGACTTCTGAACCAGGAGTTCTAGGGGATCCACCTGGAATCTCCAGCAGATTGGGATCTACCTTCTGTCTGTTCCTGATGTGTTGGCCAGCTTGTCAGAAATAATTGTTCATATTGTGAACTGCAAATGGCAGCTGGCAGAGCCAATCCCCAAAGATCCTAGAAAAAAAATAAATTGTGGATTGTTTTCGTGTTTTTTGGTTTCAGGTGTAGATGCAAAGTGCTTTTACTATTTTACCCTGGATTTATTAATCCATAATTCTGATGATCACTTAGCATTCCCAGTTTCATAGATCCAGAGAGGTTAGCTGAGTTAGTTTGTAGTTGCAAAATAGTAGAGTCCAGTAGCACCTTTAAGACTAACCAACTTATTTGATGAAGAGAGCTGTGGTTCTCAAAAGCTTATGCTACAAATAAGTTGGTTAGTCTTAAAGGTGCTACTGGACTCTTTACTACATTCCCATTTTGTACATGAAGAACTGAGCTTACTTTTTAAATTGTTGCTAGGTTTGAGTGCTGGGAATCCCAGGCAACATACCCAGATTTAATGAAAGGAGCAGCAAGGAGAAGAGGCTATTCATACTGAATGTTTTCAGGAGCCATATCCCTGTAGCCATGGCCAAGGCTGTTCTTCGTGTGGTTCAAAGGTCATGCCTGCCATCTTGAGCAAGATAGGATGAGAGAATAGTTCCCCCCCGCATTGTATGGTATGGCACAAGCGTCTTTATCTGAGCCTTTGAATCATCCAGGAAGATATTTGGAACAGAGCTGAAATGAAATTATGAAAAAAAAATAAATTTATTTTGAAATTTCAGAAATAAGCTTTTTACTTTACAATCTGAACCATTTAACTTGAAGGACAGATAGTTTTTATCAGATAGTTTTTATCAGCTATGTTAAATACATTTTCTGAAGGCATTACCCTTATAACTGTTATGTCTTTTTTTAAAAAAAAGCAATCCTGAACAGAGAGATACCTTTCTAAGTCCATGGAAGTCAATGACGTCTACTCTGCTTAGAGTTGCACAGTAAGTATTCTAGACAAGGACTTAGGTTCTACCATTAACTAGTCAAATCTAAGAGCAATGGGTTATGTACCATAAGACCAACTATTTGTATTCTTTACCTCCACAATATTTAATAACTTCCTTACAATTCCTAATATTTTACTCATAGTTTGATCTTATTGCACATTTTCAGAAGTAACCCCTACAGTGTTCAATGAGCTTACTCCAAGGCAAGGGAATACAGAATTGCAACTTCAGTCAAAAAGTATATTGTCTTAAGCTCTCCTGTGTTATAATGGCTGCATCTTAGCTTTGATTATATTAGCTAAGAGTCTATCCGATGCTACATACACCCATCACTGGCTATTACACTATCTCAACTACTTGCAAATGGATTTTCCTATATGGATAAGACAGTTTAGTTGCAAATTATTGTTATGGCACAATATCCAGCCATGTGTGGACACAGCCCTAGTTTTGCATGTTTTATGGCTATTTAATCAAATAGTTCTATATACAATTCTAATGTGGAATTCAAGATGCTGATCTACATATTTGGGACTAGATGACTACTATAAAAGGATGTTTTCCAAGAACATAGTCCATTTGTGGCAAAATTAATACAATATAATGTATTACTATCTTTATTAAATATCAGCTTTTAAACAAAATAGGTATGTAAAATATTATATACTATATCTAGAATTTTAACTATTATTTAGTATAAAAGATTTACTAGCAAATACCGACATTTATATTTAAGAAAATTGGCTGTCATCTATCAAATACAGCGATCTATAACAGATGCCATCAAATCTCAAACACTATCACAGACCAAATAACAAGTGTCTAATACAAAATTGTTGATTGTCAAATAAACATCTAATATTGTCAGTGAAAAATACTGTATTGACACATATTAAGCACCATTAAATATCAAATGGAAAACTGATGGCAGATATTCAGAAATAAAACTGTAGAGGAGGCCCTTAAGGAGTGTATATGGGGATAATACTTTCATTATTACCTTGAAACATGAAATCCTTCTAATTAGGAGATTTGATATAAAATTGCAGGAATTCTGCTACTTATTATGCACCATATACACAAGATTATACCTGTGCACTTAGTTTAGTTCAGAATAATGCCACTCGTGATTATGAATTTACAATTACTAACATTATTTGGAAGCTACACTTCTTTACTCATAGATACCCATCAAAAGGGTGGATAGCTCCTGCCTTTTGTAACTCATTAACCATCTTGTGAGTATAAGAAAGTAGTTAAAAAGGCTATCTAAACTACCCCAAACCCTTAACAATGTGTGTCCATAGTATGGAAATCACATTCCCTTGAACCCAAAAGGCTGCTGCAAAAAAACCAGATGTGATTTCAAGTCGCTGGAAATCTGTACTTTAGGCTGTTATTGCCATGCTGGTGAACTTGCTTAGTACATACACAAGAGCTGAGGAACAGAAAGGTATGGAGCGATGGAGAAGTCGGTGGTACTAGAGGAGGAGTAAGATTGCGGAAAGAAGGAGTAGCCACTACAAGCTTGGGGTGGGGAGATCAGACTGGCCCAGAAATATGGGAACGAATACACGTGTGCTACGTGCAGCGCCTGCTGCTCCCCTGGGTCCTAGAGAGGCAATTAATGGTTCCTCTTCTTCCAGGGGTGGGGGGCCGAATACTATTGAAGGTTCTTTGACCCCGTTCATTTTTATTAGATGTGCATCTGACGAGGGTCGTGTTTCATCACCCCCTCCCCTCAAACACATTTTGGCAAGATTTAATGTGTCTATGCTCAAATAGAGAATCTTCCCTTTCCTCCTCTCCCCACTCCTGCACACAAACCGGACCCGCCAGATGATGGCGAGGGAGGGATTTGAGGTCCATCTACGGGGCCTGGCCCCATCCTGGGTGGGTTGTACCTTTCCTTGATAATCTGATACCAGGCAGATCTGCCTCTCCATTTCTCCTCCTTAATTGTCTTGGAACTGAGCAGTGTCCAAGATAGGAATCAACTGGTTCTTATTTGCTAACCCGAACTGACGGCTCCGGCCATCAAGCAGCCATCGGCCAAGTGACCCTCGGAGAGTCTGCCTCCTTCTTTGCACCTTCCTCTAGCAGCATCCAAAAACAACGTTCTGCTACTCCTTACGAATAACAAAGCTGAGGGGCCGTCCGAGATCATCATCATCACCACCACCACCATTATTATTATTAATAATAATAACAACGATAATAATAAATGACAAGATGGAGAAACTTGCAGCTTTGGGATTATATGGCAGGAAGGATAGTGCAATCTCTGCAGGGCACTGGAAGGATGATGGAAATAAATTCCAAAGGCTGTGAGAATGCAGTGGGGTACGAAGCCCCGGGGTTTTGTGTGGTGATACTGAATGATGGAAGCCCGGCCATGGAAAGAGATTAAGAGGCTTGCGCTCAACTGGGGGTGGGGGTGGGGTTGGAATGTTATTGGGGAATATGATTGGGTCTGATTCTCTTACGCAAAGAGAGTGACAGCGCCCCCCCCCCCGGACAAAGGGCCAACCTCACGAGCGAGAGGGGCAGCTTTGTGTTAGGTCTACCCTGTAACCGGCGCCAGTGAATGTGTGTGTGCGCGCGCGTACAAAACTTTGGAACAATTCCAATATTTCCCTCTTTGGACTAGGGCCTGGTCTCTACTTGGAAAAGGAGGCGAATTGGGGAGCGGGAGAGATCATGGAAGAATTAAGACAAGAGGCAAACAAAAAATGTTGAACCTGAGCATGGGCGAAGGGGATAGGAAACCAGGGGGAAAGAAAGGGATGATGCAGGTAGCCCCCTCCTGTTATGGGGAAAGTACGATCAATTTTAGGAGGTAGCTTGTGACTTGGGGGAAATTGTACACGAGCAAGAGAAACAAGAGATCGCTGCAAAAGGAGGGCAAAGAAGGTACAAAGCTATGTTTTGGTGGGATCTGCGAAACCATGCCATCCAGGAAAATCCAGTGGGAGGAGAAACGTTCTCAGCTGCAAGCTCCTCCAATTTTTTTTCTCACTCGAAACGTGGCATTTTCTGCCTCGTATCCTAAAGATTAAAGGCGCAACCTGGGCCACTTACTTTCGAGTTAATCCTACACTTCCACGTAAACACAACTAAATTCAGACTCGCGGTAGTTGCTCTACCCCCACCTCCCAACCCAGGGCCTTTAATTCCTGCATGCTAGCTGCAAAGCTGCACAGATAGCAGCGCCCCCCCCCCCCACCCCCGTGCAGTGCTTTACACTGGAAAGGGCAGGCTTTCCCACTGCACGGAGCCAGGCAGAGACAATGAACAGCTCAGCCTCCCTCCCCCTCTGACGTCCCCCCGAGCCCTCGGCCTATCCTAGAGAAAGGAGAGGCTCTTTAAAAAAAGAAGTGCCGGCGTTGAGGTAGTTGTCAGCTGTGAAGGATCGCTCCGCACATGTAAACATAGATCATAAAAGCAAAGAAGGTGGATTAGAGAGTAGAGACCCATGCGGTTGGCGTTCGCTGCATGGAGCTTATTAGTTTAGAGGCCTCTAGCGATCCCCTGTTGCTGGCGTGAATCTGTCATTGAGACAATCCCCTCTCTGGCACCCGGAACAAAGACAAACCTAAAAGTTTTATATAACAGGGTTTCAGAGGAAAATTTTGTGAATTCTATGGAACCCTGCTCTACTTTATTATAAAACATAAAAATTGATCTGTGTCTTTTTTATTCTGGATCCACAAAATTGTTACAGAAAAGTTAGCGACACACATTCAGATTAAGGGTAAATATGTTTGCTATGGTTTACAAATGGATTCCCCTTCCTCTTCATTATATTTAAACTCAGGCATTGCAACTTTAACATAAGGTCATCTTATTTTAGAGCTGTGAAATTTTTCAGGCCAGTAGAATTACTCTAATAGGAAACAGATCAAGGATTGTAGTTTTATGGCAAAATCCATGGCACTAAACAAGATCTATACATATTTGAAAGATCACCACTATTCCCTTAATTCTGAAATTTCAAGATTAGATAATCCATTAACAATTTAAATATTGAATATTGAAGATATACTCTGAGATGTTCTCAGTTACTTTTCCAAGTCATTATATCATTTACCATCCCAGTATTAGAACTTGAGCATGCTTCTAAAAGCAATACAAAATTGTGAAATGCATGCAAAAAAATGTTGTGTGTTAGCTTTAACATTTTGTTTTTTAAAATATTCATAGTCATTCTGACTGTTTGAAACATACTGATCAAATAAATGCTACAATCCTACATATACTTATTTTGGAGCTGGGAGTATATATCATGAACAAGGGGGCAGGGGTAGACTGGGAGATGAAAACAGCTCTAGAAAAGTGCTCATCTCCACCCCACTCCATCCCTGAGAGATCAGAGAAGGGAGGAAGAGCAGAGATGCCAGCTTGCTTGGGGGCCATCAACCCACCAGAACTTTCCCCAGTGGCCTTAACAGCCAATCTGACCTGTTCGGTGAGCTTTGCTTCCAGTTAGGCAGGTTTATGATAGGACTGGATTATTTACAGTGCAATCCGAAACATAGGGTAATCAATGGTTTTAGAAGGACTATACTATGAAGCTATTTGATTTAATTCCAATAGATGCATCATAGAGAGATCAAAAAAATCTAGAAAATGTGCAGTATGTATGCTTCAAAAAGGAAGTTCCAGTGAACTCCTCACTCACAGTGAAATCCTAAGCAGAGTTACTCCACTCTGGAGTAACTCTGTTTAGGATTTTACAGTAAATTTGTTTAGGGTTGCAGCCAAAGACAACTAGTGTAAAAGAAGACAGCATACCACTAATGCCAATGGCTTCACCCTATATTTTGCATTAGAATAGATTATTAAAGAAAGTTAGACTCTTTCAATGACACTGTGCAAAATATGAATAAAAAAGCAAGTCAAAATTCAAATTATATCAGCCTGTTCTTTTACCGATGTACTGTACTGTGCCGAAATTAATCCAAAATTAATATATTTTAAATCTTTCACAACAGAAATGCTCATAAAAGTATTGAGATCTAAACGTGGCCTCATCTTTGCATGTGTATCATCATACAGAACTGCTGCATCTGAATCCATATCAATAATTGTTAATTCTGGATTTGCTAAGAGGGACATCTTCTCAGCAAAAAGTAACAAAGTAACAAATACTGCTTTCTATGTCTATAATATCTAAACCAAATTGCATTTCAAATACCAGCCTCCCCCTTGCTAAATATTGGATGGTGATGTCAACATAAAAACAGCATAATAAGAAAACAAGATATGTTGATTTTCCACTCATCTTCTCTGGAACCAAGAAATTCTGTTCCAGAATTATTAATAAACATATAAAGGTGTATTGTCATGGAAATAAGGTGAGTTCAATTGAAACCAATGGAATTTACTTCCAAGTAAATATGCTTAGTATTTTTCCATATTTGGATGTCATCACATAAAGAATGGACTGCCCCCAATGAACAAACACGATATAAAACAGAAGATGCTGAGAATCTGGGAAAAAACATTAACCCTGGGGTGTTACAGTGGCTAAATATTTCTTATTTCAGTCAGTATATTCTTGCAAAGTGTGAGAAGGGTTATTCTTCCTGCTTCTCTGGGCTTTTTGAGATTGTTAACACAGATATTAGGATGTGAACTACTTTTGGGGGAGGCTAGGGCAAGGATGCCTCTTAGAGGAAGTAGGTTCTCCCCAATGACTAGATAAGTCTAAAGGGAGGCAAGTCAGTTCGAGGGAAGCTCAAACCGGGCCAAAGTCTCTCGTGGTTAGAAGGCCTTTCCCCCCCTGAAGCTCAAACGCGTAACTTTTTAGGTCTGTCTGTCCTATATTCCTGCGTGGAGGGGCCTCCTGGTCCTCCAAGCGTATTTTGTGCGAGCTCCTTCGTTGTCAAAAGACAGCTGGCGTCCACGAGCCCTCTGAACAAAGGGGTGGGGTGGGGAACGGGGACAGGCGCTCTCTGTGGCGTGAGTGAGCGGGCGTCCCTAAGCCAGGAAGAGGGAGGGCGCTTCCCACAGGGCTGGGCCTCCTCCACGGACTCCTTTTCTCCCCCCTCCCTCTCCAGCTTTCGCGGATGCACACTGTTAGTTCTCGCTGAGCTCAACGACGCTGTGGCTGTTGGGGGATTGTTCGGAACGGCCGCCTCGCCGCGAAGCTGCTCTGCCAGCCGGCCGCCTAACCTGGCCATGGCCGAGTTCCTGCCGCCTCCCGAGTGCCCCGTTTTCGAGCCCAGCTGGGAAGAGTTCGCCGACCCCTTTGCCTTCATCCACAAGATCCGGCCCATAGCCGAGCAGACGGGGATCTGCAAGGTGCGGCCGCCACCGGTGAGTGAGGGAGAGAGGCTCGGCGGCGACCTGCCGGACACCCCGACCTATTTTCCACACACGGCCCCGGCCCTTCGCGGGAGAGGAGGGGCCTTGGGCAGAGGCGCCCCCGCTCCTGCGAGCCCCCCGCACGGCCTCCGCCTCCTCTTAGCCGATACCCCTGAACGCGGGGCGAGGCATCCCCGTGCATATCCCGCTCGGAAACTTTTGCAGCCCTGCCCTCGCCAGTCCCCGGAGCCCCGCGCGCCTTCCCAGCGGGCGGAGGAAAAGGACCTTCTCTGAACTCGTGTGCCTGCCAACGGCTGGACGAGAGGAGGCGCTGGGGCCTGAGGAGCGCGTCCCTTGTCCCTGGGGAGTCTCGCGTCCCAACTGGCACCCCATCACCGCATTGCTTCCTGTGGGGGCCCAGAAGCCCTCTTCCCCCCCAGAAATTGGAGCCGGGGCTGGTGGGGCGGTGTGTAGAATCCCGGCCCTCCCGGTCTGCTTCTTCAACCCAAACAGACTTGGAGGCTTGGCTGCCGGAGGGAGACCCACTCTAATATGGCTGCCAGTGAGCCACCCCGGCCCCCTCATCGCTTCTACTTTGGCCCCGGGCTTCGCTTTCAACTCTGGAAAAGTCTCTTCTTCTCGCCTCGCTTTCTCCCCCCGCCCCGAATGAAGTTGCCTCGTTGGGTGCCCATCCGGCGGTTTTGGAGCCGGAGAGGCGAGCGCGCGCATACACGCGCACACAAAGAGGCGCATTTCTAAGCTCCGGGCCAAACGGAGAAGTTAGTTACTCTCCTTGATTTCAGAAGTGTCTTATTTTTAGAAATGCCTAGTTTGAGAGTAGCCAGGTGGGCGTAGTGGAGGCTTTTGTTTCTCTACCGGAGCGAGATACAGACGAGCATCCTGGGAATTCGCTTAAAAATGGAAATAAACTTTAAAAGCTCAGAAATTGACCGGCAAGCCCCCAGTTTAATCAGAGTGTAAGGCATTTTAAATCTTGTAGACAACTGATGAAGAGCAGTGTGTGCACGATTCGCTTTTTAAGTGGTTTTTTAAAAAATCTGTAAAGTTCTACAGTAAAATTAGTTGGAGAGAATTCTTTTATGGCTTTAAAGAGGCAGCCATTGTCACCATTTATCTTTCCATGGAGCTGGAGGCTTTCAGAGTAAATAGGCATTTGGTTCAGGTGCTTCATCCAACAAAGTTTATGTTTAATGAAATTATTGGTGGCTGGCTATTACTTTACATAGAAATATGAAACAGTAGTGACTGTGTAAAGACCTTATGTGAGACAGCTGCTTGGGTGTTGCCCTCCATGTTGGCATTGTGGTTAAGCTAAGTAATACTGTAAATTTCCTTATTTCTCCATTTTCTATACTCATCAAAACTTTACTTTGGTTATTCTATAGAACTATCTGAGGATAACATTTAATACAGGTACCTAATATAATGGTAAGTTGGGAATATATAAATATAGACAGAGTTTTGAGAGATCTCTTCTTTCAGAATCCCAGGCAGACATGGCCACCATTTTAGAGTGCAATACATACTGGGAAGGGTGATAAGTCTCCATCATTAGAAGTATAAACAGAGAGTTTTGTGGGCTGTGAAAAGATAGTTTTGCGCTTGAAACTTCCTTCAGATACTATTTTATTGTATTGTTTCAGTGTAATATGTTGTAGTTCTATTAGCAGTTATTTCTGCCTGCTTAAACAATGTGGATGAGGAGGGATTTGATGAAACAAAGATTTGCTTGTAAAAAGGGGATGCATGTTTCCTTTATTTACAGCCTTCTTAATCTAGGGAGAGCTAATGATAAATGCGACTTTTGGTAGTTTATAGTAAGCAATAATTGAAATAGGCCATTGAAAGAGTTTAATTAGGCTGAGGACTAGAGATGCATTTTTATGATTTTTACAATGAAACTTTAATTCTAGCCATTCTCTGCATTCAGAAACGTTTCAGTATCTGTTTTAGTATGCATTGGAAAAATTGTTGACACTTAACTAAAGCAAATGGTATGCAGAAACTTGCCTTGTTCTACTGGTTGAAACCTACCAACCTTTGTTCCTGTGCAGTCCTGCTTATTTCAGTAAGGTTAGTGTGGAAGCAGTGCTTGGTGGCTGGCACTTTCAGGAAACTTCTGATTTAAAAATTAGTAGTATATATGCTTATACTGCCTTTTAAAGATAATCTTCCATTGTCTGTAACTTTGTTTTAATTGTGTAGGTACATAAAAAAGTTTGTTGCTGAATGAGGTAAAAACTCTTAATTGAATAAAAATTGTGTGAGGGGCCTGTTTGCCCAACATCCATTTTAATCCCTTTGTTTCTAAATTCATTCTGACTGGATTGTTTGTGATCAGCTCTCACTTTAAGCATCTTTGAACAAATGCCTAATATGTATTTGTGAAAAATATTTCTAATGGTGGCTGGTCAAACTAGTGTCCTATGAGATAATCAGGTCTTTAGTAATACTGTCAAATTTCAGTGAAGGCATGTTGGTAAACAATTTTATCACAGTTTTACTTGACAAAGAAAAATAATGGGATCTGGGTTGTGTTCCATATACATTTTATTGTTTTGCTACACTCTGAAAGGTGAAGGATTGAAATCAGTCTTTCCGTTGAGATCTTTCTAGAAGTACATCTGTGTTCCAGCTCCATATCTGTGTCCTTGTGCTATCTGAGCATATGTGCATCACACTTGGTGGTAAAAAGTGCCCTCAAGTCATGGCTGATTGATGGCGACCCCTGCTGGGGTTTTCAAGGCAAGAGACTAACGAAGATGGTTTGCCATTGCCTGCCTCTGCGTAGCAACCTCTGGTCTTCCTTGGCGGTAAGGTTGACCCTGTTTCATATTTATACCATCTTTATTATAGTAAATCTATGATGGTCAGATTATGGTCAGATTTAGTACATTTTATTGTATGGAGAATAAGGGAACCCTTGAAATACAGAAATTGACCACCTCTGCTCTAATGGATTCATTACTGGCTTGTTGCTTGTTACACTGAAACAAAAATAAATTAAGTTCTGCAATTTTTGACTAGGCTTTTGATAGTACTAGAAATAATTATATTTCTGGTGGCAAGTTAGGCTTGTCTATCTTGCTGCCTGATTGATTGCGGTAAAGAAAATAGTTTTCTTTTGTACCTTCTGCTTAGTGAAGAGGGTTTACAGGAGAGGAATTACATGAATTTATAGCAACTCTTCTACTCCAATCTATAATGCAGAGGTTATATCCTGGTATGTATTTATTTAAAACACTTTTATACCTTCTTTCCCCCAAAAGGTCTCAGTGGCATAGGGTGCAATCTAACACCATTTTGAAAGAGACACTCTCAGTATACTAGAAATGGCAACTATTATGAACTCCTATGTTACCTTTAAATGAGGTGATCTAACGGAAAAATCTGTTGTGTGGACTTATAATGAATTACAGTCACTATTCCTCTAAATTTTGAGCAGCCATTGCCCTCATTTCCTTATAAAGATCAATCTGACTGGATAGATTTCACTTTAAAATTGTGAAAGATTATTTTGAGATGATCTAGAACTACAGTTGAGAATGGTTAAGGCTGTCCACAGCTCAGTGGATAGAAGGTAGAATGTCTATCATATGTAATGAATCTAGATAGTAGAAATCAGTATTTCATATTGATGCAAAAAGTCAGGCATCTGGTGCTTAAAAAGGAGTTTGGGCAGCAGATGTCATCAGTTGTGTGACTGAAAACTTTTCTGTACTGCTGTCAAAATACCTCATGTTTTAGGCCTGCAAGCTAGAATGCAGCATGGTGCTGTGCCTAGCTAGTCATGCCTAAACCCAGTTATTTCAATGAACTCAGCCACACTTATTTCTATATAGACTTAGCTGAAGCCTGCAAATTCAAGTACATGTAATCTTGCACTGGATTATATCTATAGGTTTGTAAAACCCTCTATATCAGTATGATCATCTCACATGATATTGAGTACAATATGTAATAATGCAAAATTTCACTCATTGTTACAGCTTTGATGCAAAAAGTGTGTGCTTCTGGACAAAAGACCTTTCTGTCTAAAATGCTCAAGATATGAATTGCTGTTCTTTTGTTTCTATGGGCAGTGTATCAACCAAAAGGAACAACGATTTCTCCTGTGGAAGAGAGGGACAGAGCTAATTGATATATGGAAATGTTTTTTCTTATAAAACTCAAATCATATACCTATTGAACTTAAGTAAACAACATTCCTATTAATTTTAGTTACACAGAATCAGAACAATATTATTTTCCTTTAGATTTCTCCCTAAAGACTAAATACTTAAGATAAAACCATATCTGTTATGACAAGCATATACTGGGTTAATTGCTGCACTTTTATTAAACACTCACAACAGGTACATTAACAAGAAGTTACTTAGAGCTACTGTTCATTCTCAGAATATGAAACTGATTAAATGGTTTGTAAATACCATATATCAGTTTTTTTCATTGATGACCTAATAATCATATAGCCATCACCTCATGATATATATATGAACATTGAATTTTTCTTAGAAGATGGATAAACCATTGCAGGACATCATAATATCGAATCAGAAAGGAGGTTCAAAACTTCTCTTTGAGTTTCAAAACTTTTTTATTGAGATCACGGAGTGTTTGGTTTGCTTCTATTCCTTTCCTGTCCCACTTATTTCAGCCTGGGGAAATAAAGCCAGCTACCATGTCCAACTTCCTGAAAAGCATTCTGCTCAAATAAGCAGGGGATTCCAACTTCATGTTGGCCCTGTTCAGATGTCATGTTCCGATTCTACAAATCATAGTCCTGTTGTGGAAATTGGAAAGGGAATAGTGGATATGGAAAGGGAGACAGTCCATGACATGTTTGAAGATTGCCTGAAGTGAGCCATTTCTCCAAACTTTGCAGTATGTCTGATTTCTCTTCTTTACACCAGAATAATAGAAATATGTTATGTATACTGATGGTAAGCATCTTTCCCTAGAGTACACTATCTTTCCAAAATGAACAATAGAATTACATGGTATGGAGGGAAAGGCTTGGTTTTGTTCAATCAATCATATTTATGGATTATATCTAATACACCAGATGGACCCATCGAAATTTGGATTTAAATCATTTTAGTCTTGCTGAAATCTTGGCACTGAGTTGCTTTAATTTTGCATATCTAGTTTAACTGAACTGTAGCATTATCTTAATGCATGGCACATAATACTTTGGGTCGGATCCCATGGAAAAACTTTTAAATGGAATTGTAGAGCCAATATTTCCCTTCCTCAGGCACCTTTTTGTACAAATATCCTTTCCGAGGGACCATCGTGAACAATATACACCATGGTATCAGGGGCTGTAGTAAGGAGCAGGTGGAATTGGCTCCCCCATTCTCTGTCAATATAAGCAACCAGTTCCTCTTCCTCTCTGCAGTCTCCTGTAAGTGTGTAAAGTGCCATCAAGCTGTAGACTACTTATGGCAGCCCTTGCTGAGGTTTTCAAGGCAAGAGATGAGCCGAGGTGGTTTGCCACTGCCTGCCTCTATCTGCATAGAAATCCTGGCCATCCTTGGCGGTCTCCCATACTGTGGTACTTTTTTTTCATGAGAATCCCCTAACCCTCAAGAAAGGATTTTTGGGACCTACAAATTGCTGTGGAAAGGAAAGGCACAGGAAAATCTCTACCAACTCCTTCCACAAGTTTTTCCATGGGGTCCAATTCTGTGTTTGTGGTAACAGTCATTTGTGCCCCAGTAATATTTTCCTAAATCCCCCCTTAATCTACATTCTTTGTTCATGACTTTATATTCAGTTGCAAGCATACTTTTAAAATTAGTCTTGTACAAATCACTCTATAGGACCTGTTAGGAGAAAAGGTACAATTTTTACAACCCATAGGAGAAAATAGTCAAAATACAATGAAGATTAATGGCCTGCCCTTTTTTTGGGGGGGGGGGGCTCTCATTGGAAAAGTGCTGAGTTTGGAAACCATCTGCTTTTCAAGTGGTCCCTCCCTGTTTCAGAAGCAGTAAGATAAAGGAGGAAGGCTTTTCCTTATCGCCCAAGTAATTGTCATTAGAAATATAACAAACAAAAATCTTCTTTCTTTGTAATATAAATGACAAACTTCCTTAGCGCAGCTGCAACTATAAAGTAAAAATAGTCAGTCTGATAAAGATAATGATCTTTTTTCCCAGTATGTTTTGTCATGAAGCAATACTTTGCTGTGAGCAATCTTTCCCTAGCCAAGATAGAAGAATAGATATCATAACACATCTTACTCCTCTTAACATAGATTGATCTGTGTGCCTTGATAAAAAGGTGAAGCTTAAATGCCCTCATTCATTTAAATGAATTTACTGCATATTTGTGGAAGAACCATAAAATTCAGATATGATATCTGACTCTGAACTGAATTATTTGAATTGATTATTTATTTGAAACATTTATAGTCCTACCTTATCCTAATAACTGGGACCAAAGACAGGTAACAAACATTAAAAGCAATATATCATCATAGGTAAACATAAATAATAGCACAAATATTAAAGAGTTCCTCAAAATAAGCCAGCAAAAAAATATAAATGACAAATAAACCACTGCCCAGGTAAAAGTCTGATCAGCATATAAACCCTTAGATCGTATCCAAAATTAAGAGACATCAAAGGCTCTCTTACAGAGCCGAGTTTTTCTCAAACTGGAGGCCCGTATCAGCTCTTCCAGGCGGATGTTCCATAGAAGAGGTGCAGCTATGAAAAAAGGCACCAAATGGGCAGCAGTAGTTGATTCCTCCTAAGTAGAGTGGTAGGACAACCAGAAAGCATTCCTATGCAGTGTTGTTGCTAAGGTCATAATAGAAGAGCTAGTGTTTGGGCCCGAGGGCCTGCCTGGGTTTAACAGTAAACACCATTACCCTGAAATAAATGAAGATATTATAAAATTGGGTAACATGCTCCCAGAGTAATAAATGGGCTGCTACATTCTATGTCAATTGCAGAGTCTGGGTAATTTTCAAGAGTAGGCCTACATAAAGCACATTGCAATTAGTCAAAGTCTTGATAAATTTTCTTTAAATCTAGGATGCAGCCCACAATTTAGGAGTCAGACTCATTTTTCAGCCTTCAGGATTTCTTATTTTAATGACCAAAAAGCTAATTTCTGATCCAGATATAAGACAACCATTTTTGATGTAGTCCAGAAGTGTAAAGAAACAAGGAGGGCCCAGGAGTTAATTCCCAGTTGGCTGTTGGAGTTTCATTGAATTCATTCTCAAGAGATACACCTCCTCAGTGCTCCAGCTGCCATTACTTAGAGTGCATTAATACAATGTGAATGTTACAGTGTGCTTTTTTACGCCATGAATAGCCATCCCTAATAATCAGGATGGGATGGAACCTTCTAAAACTACCCTTGTCCCCATTTCAATTGCAGCTGGAGAGAGTAGAGGAGGAGTTAATAAGACTTGTTTGCAGCAACAGCAGCCAAGCTAAGAGACAATGAGAGATTAAAGGTTTGTGTAAAGATTCCATCTAATCTGGGGATCGCAGCCCATTCGACAATAAATGCCTTGCTGACCAGCATCACCTCCATTTTATCAGGATTCAGTTACTCTCAGCCACTTGACCATGGCAGGCACTGGCCCAGAACAGAAATGGTGATAGCCAGAGGTCCATTTAACATGACATCCAACTGCAAACTTATTAGGGGGCCTCAGATATTAAATAACATGGGAGAGAGCACTGAACCTGTGGCCCTGTCCATAACAAATCTTATACTGCCTATTCCTCATTCTTGTAATTTACTTCATATGATTGGTTAAGAAAAAAGACTTAGATAATCTCAAGGCCACACTTCAATTCCCATGTCACACTCTAAACCACTCAAATGATCAACCATAGCAAACACAGCATACAGGATAAGAAGAACAAATAACACCAAAAGATATGTCATTGTCCAGTATTCCACAGCAGTTTTTCCCATAGTGCCTATTCTATACAGCAGCTGTATTCAGATGAAACAAGAAACAATAGTTAATTATTACTTCTGAATGTAAATGGTGTGCCATATCTATAGCAATGTAGAACTGTGTGATGTCAGTCCAGGATGATCATAAAAGTTTTACTAAGAGCCACCTTTTCTGAGCCACTTTAGGCATTTAACAGCTAGATGGCAGGCAACAACGCAACAGGTATATTTTTTCTTGAATGAAAAGGCTGCATACATTGAGTTTCTCGGTGCTGTCAAAGAATTCCCTCTTTTTCAGGAAAAAGGTGGTAGATCTTAGCTTGCCAAAGCTGGATGGAATTATTAGTGCTTTAGGAGTGAACATGGTAATCTTCTCCATCTGCGAAATGGCAGATGAAAATAGGTACACGTGTTCATAAAATGTTAGTGGGTTTGATAGGCTTCTTCCACTATATTCTAGCCATTTCAACTGGATACTTTGATGGGGGGGGGGCAGACATACAGGTTTCAACATTTTCCTTGCAGAGCTGGTGTGTCTTTTTGGAGATGCAAAGGCATCTTGAGAATCAGCTCTTTGAGTTTAACATTATTAGGTCATGCAGTTTTTTCAGATGATTTTTTGTTTATTTGTTTCTCGAACTACTTCATAGCATGATCTTTTATATTTTCCTTATTAGCCTCATTGGTAAAGATATTACTAGTTCCATCTCAGCTTCTGTTGCTAACTGCAGTTCTGCCTGGAGGAAAAAAGTCCTGTTAAAAGAGGTTTATTACTTGTTTGTTTGTTTTTGTTTGTTTGTTTTTAGTCACAGAGACCCAAGGTAGATTACACAGTGCAAGTGAAATACAATATAATAAATGTAAACATTGAGAAAAATATAATACTGAACAACAGTTAGAATATTCCGTGTTACAATAGAGTATGCTAGCAGAAAATTTGAAAATAAGCATAAAGTTGAGCATAGAGATGAAATCTTTCTGAAACAAAGTGTAACTAATTAACATGGCATTTTTAACAACACAGAAACTCCCTAAAAGGAACAAATCTACATAAGCAGACATAACCCTGTAGCATAGTCTGTAGTCCCTGTCCCGTACCAAGTCATCTCTCTGAGCTATTCCTTTGACACAGCTCTAAAATCTGGGCAGAAAGCCCTCCTGGAAAAATCAGTTTTGCATAATTTGTGGAAAGCCAGACATGTGGGAGCTTTCCTGATCTCTTCAGGTAAGGTTGAGGCTACCACAGAGAAAGCATATATATGGACAGCTGTTGATTTTGTCCAACTGCAGGATGGTATCTGCGGAAGGCCAGGTTCAGATGAGTGAAGCTGCCAAGGCAGAACATGAGGAAGAGGTGGTTGCACATTAAGACTTTATTAAAAGGACAGGACATTTTTTCCAGGCCTCTTGAAAACTCTTTCCAATGCTGTTGCTCAATATTCTGGATTTAATTGCATAATTTATTGTGAAAACACACATTCCTCAGTAGAAGATATTTTATCCCATTCTCTTTCCATGGAAACGAACAGTGAAATCCTAAACAGAGTTACTCCAGTCTAAGCCCATTGAAATCACTATTAGTAACCTAACTGCAGAAACCCTTACTTGCATTCTACTAAATAAATGTGTAGGAGATGTGATGGATGGTTCAGGTCTTCTATAGATTTTCCCATGGCTTGATTATTGAAAGTTGTGTTGAGTAACCATCTCCCCCTTTTTGTAAGAGATCTAAAAGTGAATATTACAGAGACTGTGTTTCTTGTGTGTTTTATGTTTAATACTATTCATGTAACCTGATCTTGTATTTTCATTTCTGAAGAAGCTTTATGCTGGTATGTAAGGGGTGAGAGAAGGCCTAGTGATCCCTGGTCTAATATTATCTATAGCAGTGTAAGACTTATTTCTTGCATCTTTCAGTATTTAGAAACCAACTTGATGTTTCTTGTGGACTGTTGCATGCTGTGGCATGTCTCATGTGTGATGAACCAGATAGAGGACAAGTGAATGCACCCAAGGCAGTTAGTGCTGCCTCCAGTCAGTGTGCTGCACCAATTAAGAAGGTTGTTGACCACCACACCTTAAATTCCAAGGTTGGAGAGCTGGTTTTGAAGTAGTGGATCAAATATAGCCTGCAATATTTCTGTGGTTTGTTTTATAAAACAGTAGACTTTTAAAAAGATTTAAATAGAGAGCAGTGAATGATTAATTCAATATGTTTGAAGTAGTGCATTTATACAGTAAATGATTTACAGTAGCGAAACATGGTATTGTCCAAGAACAAGGTTGTTGCTGTGTTCTAAGTTGGTGGCCTATAGCCAGTTTTCAGACCTCTTCAGCCCATGTTTCAGCGCAGCTTACAGTGTGTGCCAGTCTTCTCATTTCATGTATCTTTAAAAAATATTACAAGAAATAATTCTTTTTATCTTTAACTTTGTGTATTATTTGTATTGAACAGAGCATGAGCAAGTTTTTTCTTCTTTATCTTAGCGGTTACTTCAGTGAATGTAACTTGGGTGAGTTATCTGTATGAAATAAGGGTGTGTTCCTATGGGGTAGAGAACATAGTGCTTGTATTTTGATTGTAAAGTTGGGAAACTTGTTTCATTAAGAGATTTCAGGAATATACCATCAACAGCAAACAGGGATCAAATAGGTAGGTACGTGCCTCTGCTACAGTACCTTTATATACTTCATATAGGATGTTTCCCTACATGGATGTAACCTCTCTATTGGAAAACCATGTACACCATCCTATGTGTAAATTGTGCAGATAACATATTTAGCTATGATTTTGTGTTTGGAAATCATTTCCACAAAAAAGATATCTTGTACTGCATGCTTCATGGAGTTAAACTAGATGTTCCAAGGAACTAGGGTTGCCAGTCCCCCGCTCCCACCCCCTGCCCCCGCTTACTTGGCCAGCAAGGGGGAATGAACCTCCTGGGGCATGCTCCCAGGTGCCGCAGTGGCCCAATCCAGGCTAAATTCAGCTGGAATCAGGCCAGATTCAGCCCGAATTGGGCCCAATTCAGCCAGATTCGGGTCAGATTTGGTCCCCTATGGAGCGCAGGAGTGCTCCCAGGGCAGCACATGACCTGCATGATGATGTCACTTCCAAGAACTGATGTCATCACACAGGCCAGGCATGTGTGCAAGCTATGCGCGCACACAGAAAGCTAAAAGGTAGGTGCCAGATCTTGAACCTCCCACCCAGGGGGTCAGGGGACCTGGCAGCTCTACAAGGAACTGACGGATTTCCTAATTCTGTTTTCCCTTAATACATTAATATAGGGCTTATTATGGCACTTGCAGGGGGTTGGGCTGTGGCTCAGTAGTGGAACATCTGCTTTGCATGGAAAACATCCCATGTTCAATGCTTGGCATCTCCAGTTAAAAGGATCAGGTGGTAAGTGGTGTGAAATACTTCTGTCTGAGACTATGGAGAGCTGCTGCCAGTCTGAATGGACAATACTGACCTTGATGGACCAATAGTTTGGTTAAGTGCTCATGGCAGCTTCCTGTGTGTTCATTTGAGAATCAGTGGGCAACACCCCCCACTTGCTATATGGGGGAAGGGGACCATATATCCCCTTCCCCCAAGTTCTGAAACTAGATGAGTACACCAGGAGAAAAATGGGTATGTGGCACATGCAGGAGGGGTTAAGCCATCTTGCTTTCTTTCCATTCCACCCTAGCATTCCTCTGTTGCCTTAACAAAAGTGGGATTGGGAACCATTGCTTTGCTGAAATAATATCTAGTTTAACCCTTAGTGGAAATATAGTCTGCATTCACTTTCCTCAGTATATACTGGACTAAGTGAACACTTCTGTCTATTAGAAGAGCAGCTAATATGTCTTTTCTTAGTCTGCAATTCTATGTGGATGAATGAGAGAGAGAAAATAAACAAGAACAACATACCAGCCAGTATACCATGGTGCAGCCATCTTGAATATAAAGGTACTCAGTCATCTTAAACCTGAGTCATGTCAAAAGATTGATTTATAGACCATATCATCCTTAAACTCCTAATTTCTGCTGTCTTCTGGATGATGACATAGCCTAGTAATTGTGCCAATCGTGTTTTGGAAACCGAGCTTTTTTTCTGGGGAAAGAGGTAGGGGAACTCTCACCCAGGGCAACTCTGGGCGGTCCTGGGACTGCATGATGACATCACTTCCAGGAAGTGACGTCATCACACAGGCATGGTTGCTCCAGGAGTGCTCCTGTGCTCCAGGGGGTCCAATTTGCCCCAGAACAGGCTGCTCTGCCATGGGGAGCACTCCCCTGACCAGCAGTGGCTGGATCTGGGCCATTTTGAGCCCAAATTGGGCCAAAACAGGCCCAAAGTGACCCAGATCAGCCTGGAACAGGCTGTTGCCACATGGGAGAGCACTCCCCCACAGGGCAGCAGCCTGAGCGTGTCCGTATAGGGCCCAATCTAGGCCATTCTGTGCCCAAATTGGGCCAAAACAGGCCTGAAATGGCCCAGATCAGCCTGGAACAGGCTGCTGCCACACGAGAGAGCACTCCCCAACCAGGCAGCGCCCCGATTCTAGCAACTTTGGGCCTGAAGTGGGCCAAAAACTGCCGAAAGGGGCCCAAAACAGCCAGGATCGGGCAGCTGCCAGCAGGGGAGTGTTCCCCCACCTGGCAGAGGCCCAATCCTGGTCGTTTTGGGCCTGATCCGATCTGTTTTCGCTCTGATCCTGGCTGTTTTGTGCCCTAAATGGAACCTCTCCCCACCCAGCACCGGCCGGATCCTGGCTGTTTCTGCCCTGACCCAGGCCATTTCGGCCCCAATCCTGGCTGTTTTGAGCCCTAGGTCCTGGCTATTTGGGGCAAAAACAGCCCAGATTGGGTTGCTGCCGGGCAGGGAAACCTGATCCAGGCCATTTTGGCCTCAATCCAGGCCGTTTCAGCCATTTTGGGCCTATTTGGAGCCCAGAACGGCCTGGATCGGGCCCAGAACAGCCAGAATTGGACCCCCTTTTGGCCAGCAGAGTACTGGCTCGAAGCCCAGCCACTTAACCATTGTGCTACAGCAGATCTTTGCCTTTTCAAAAACAATCCTGCCTACCCCCACATCAAAAGGAGAACTTATGGGGAAAGTATCGGTCTGTTTGGGGAGAGGGGAGGAATTCAGAAACCATTGTACCTGCTTGCTTGTGCTTGGGTGATGAAGAAGATTAGTGCAAGAACACCCAGTGTTGCAGCAAAATGCTGAGTGTCAAAACGAAGGGTTTGGATTCTCCCCTCATTGTTGGAACAAAACTACAAAGCACAAGGAAACAGCAGCAACAGGGAACAGCAGAATGCGAAATAAATTGTTGGCACTATAGAAAAAGAAAAAAGTGAACATGAAGCAGGATTGTTTTTAATGTTGCTGTGCTACACTAGTTGGAGCGCTCTCCTCTTGGGAGTGCCCCACTACCCTGCCCACAAATATTCGCCTTCTATAGATCCATTGTATGTGTTATTGTGCTTGAGGAAGAACCTTAGGTAACATACCTATAACAGTATCTCCTCCCTGAGAAAAGTATTTTTAACTTCATTCAAGGATTGAAGAAATTTTAATTTTATTTAGATCATTTCCAAAAAATGGAACAAACATTTTCTTCAAAATACTTCAAAACACCAGGGAAATGGGATCCTTAGGTACTTACCAAACTTTGCCAGCTTGGATGTCCTGGCAAGCTATGATTAGCACTGTACAGTAAACTGAAAAGAGAACTGTGAGCAAAAGTGTGATAGCTCATAGTTCATTTCCGGCCTTCCAAATTGTGGTTTGGAAATTTGTTGAAACTGAACCAATTTGTAGACCTTGGCATTATCACGCAAAATCAGAGAAGCCCATAATTTTAGGAAAAAAGAAAATAAAAATGTTTGTGTTACTGTGTAGCAGTAAGGCGAGCTATTTATACTGGTTGGTGTAGTTTATCATATGCAGAACATGGCACAGCTAGTATGGCAAAAATTAGACATTCTCATTTAACTTACATCCTCATTTCATCCTGTCGTTGTATTATATCATTGAAAATAGTACAGGTTTGCTGGAATCCATGTGGGAAAGATTCATTGCTTTTATTTTACACTTTCATTCTGAGCAACAAGATGAATTCAGAACATGGAAGATTCCCACAGTTTATAATAAGTGTATTTGTCACTTCTTCCTTGTCTTGTTTTCACTTGATACAGAATATGAAAAACTGAGGCAAATGAAAAGAGGACTGGTCTGTGCTGTATAGAAGCCTTCTTACTGTGTTGCTACAGGAGCAATGTGTTTGGCAGATTCCCACGTTGCTTCTTTGCACTGAAACCTGAAGATATTCTGAAATACAGAAAGTGGTTTCCAACAGCATTTTTTAAAAAGAAATAGCAATTATTTAGTAATCTAATAAACACAGTTACATACATCGATATTAGATTAGCATTTTTGAATTTTCTTTGAAAATAACAATTTTAAGGTACTGCTTTTCATTCATTCTGAAAGAGAAACATTTCATAAATTTTTTTTGTTTCATTTTTCCTAAATATCCCTGTTATGAGCCCCTTTCTTTCTCCATTAGATTTTTCCTTTAACCCTCTTTTTACACCCACTTGGTAGATTGCTGCCACCAGGAATTATATTCCAAAATAAGTAATTTAAATTTCCCTTTTAATAACATGCCCAAGCGTCAGGCTCCTTCGTGGAACTATGTGGTCCTGAGGATAGGAATGGGATATATAGGAATCAGATTCCCTGGGATAAAAATAAATAAACAAACTTATTTTTACAATAAGTGTATTGGTTTCATTCTAGTACTTAGGGATCCCCTGCCCCTGCCCCCGCTCCCTCCACCCCATCCCCACTTACCTAACCAGTGGGGGGTGCGCACCTTCTCTGCGGGCTCCCCCGCAGCGTGACACACTCCTGTGCACAGCAGCCACCAGGATCGGACCCATTTTGGCCTGGATTGGGGCTGCTGTGGAGCATGGGAGTGCTCCTGCGCTCCGCGGTGCCTGAAAACTGGCCCGATCTGTCACAAAACAGGTTCATTTTCAGGTGCTGCGGAGCATAGGAGAGCGCCTGTGCTCCGCAGAGCCCCCAAACGGACCTGTTTCAGCATGAATCAGGCCCATTTTGAGGCGCTGCGGAGCGCAGGAGAGCTCCTGCGCTCACAGCGCCTCAAAAACAGGCCCGATCTGTGCTGAAACGGGCCCATTTTGAGGCGCTGTGGAGCCTGGACATGCTCCCAGGGGCTGCACGATGACGTCACTTCTGAAGCTTTCCGTGCGCGCACCCCCTTTCCCCCAAGGTAAGTGCCAGGCCCCTATCCCCTGTCCGGAGGTTAAGGCAACTTGAAGGGGCCTGGCAACCCTACTAGTACTTAAGCCTGATGGTTTCAAAGATAGTTTTCAGTTCTTAAAGTTTCCTCACATAGGCTCAGTCACACAGATATACATAAACTTTCCCTCTCAGCCGCACACACAGTTTGCCTGCTTCAGATAGAATGAAAGTTCTCTCACAAACACACACAGTTCAGACTTCCAACAGGTTGCCTGCTTTGCCCAGACTGAATGTTCTCTCTGATGAGTAACTAAAAACAACAGTTCACTCTGCCCACACTCTCAGTCATCAACCAATCATCTCACTTACTCATCCCTCTCTTTCACCCCACTCTTCATTTGTACCACACCAAGCATTTAAAGACACACACTTAAATTCATTACAGTCCCCTATTCAGAGATTTCAGACTGCAGAATTTTTTTAAAAATCCTCTTTTTAAAAAATGGGCTTACAAAAGTATAGCTTCTCATGTCACTTTCAAGGTATAGATATTATGATATTTTATCCAATTAAGTTTTGTGCTACACTGAACTAAAAAACAAACATGGAGTAGAGAGCCAAGCAAAATATTTAAACAAAGCTGATGAATATATATGGGGCTTTCAAATTCTTATTCTTTAAAAAAGAAACTGTGAACTAGCTCAGTGTGCACACAGGGGTTTCTCATCTTCTGTGAAGAATGGAATGCTTTGCATGCACTGTGATGAACAGTGCCGTTGTTCTTGTTGAAGATACAGAAAATGCAGAACAGCTGAAGTGATAATTCTTTAGTAGTACTTGTTCACTATGAAAATAAACATAGCATGCACCCAGTATCTGAGGACAAATTCCTTTATAAGTATGATGATGATTCTCCCTTGTATCCCATTTTTTTTCTCCTAGGACTGGCAGCCTCCATTTGCATGTGATGTTGATAAACTTCACTTTACTCCACGAATCCAAAGACTGAATGAATTGGAGGTAATCCAGCAATCTAAAATAAACAATTTTACAAGGGGCTTACTGTAATGAGTACTTTAGACTGCATATAGAAATGCATGCCTTGAATGGTAGATCTGTTCTTATACCTTTTTAGGAAGATGTAGAAGTTTCAGAGTGAATATGAGCAAAATTTTCTTCCTGTGTCCCAACTAAGCAAGCTCTGCTGAGGGTTGATTGGCTATGATAGTCTTGAAGCCACTTGCCTCCCCTTTCAGCAGTGCAGAATGCTGACTGGCTGATCCCTGTCACTGTCTCAAAACTGCTTTCTCCAGCAAGGGAAATAGGTGTGGAAGATTCTCCCAGATCTTGTCCAGTCTGAAAGAAGCTCGGAATAGTAGGGATATGTTCTGATGAGCCATTTTGGAGTTGGGGAGAAGAACATGGGCTTGTCCTTGCACCCATAATGGATTTTGGAGGGGCCTTCAATGCTTCTGTATTCAGCATGATTTCTAGGGTTGCCAGCTTTGAGTTGGGAAATTCTTGGAGATTTGGAGCTGGAACCTGGGAAGAACAGAGTTTGGGGAGGGACCTCAGCCAGGGTATAATGCTATAGAATTCCCTCTCCAAAGCAGCCATTTCTCCAACGTAACTGATCTCTATTGTCTGGAGATCAGTTGTAATTCCTGGAGCTCTCCAGGCCCCACCTGGCTGTTGGCAACCCTGTATCACATGGTTGTACCCAGAAATGATGTCAGTAATGTTGCCCCACCACCCCACTGTTGACAACCCTAATGCTGACAAGCCTGTTCTGCTCGTTTTGACTTCCTTTAATGTAAAATTCTACCTAATATATCAAATAATGTTTTAAAAGTTCTTTATTGAAAATATTTATATGCCTGCCTTTCTTCTGATCAACTAAGGATCTAAGGTAATTTACAATAATGTAAGTTATAATAAAACTGTATATGTTTCAGTACTTAGTTTTGTGTTGAAAGATCAGCAGTATTTTTATAGAAATGTCTAATTTAGGTAGTATACAAGAATATTCTTCCCTGCCTCTGTTTTCATCAGTGAAGTGAACTTTGAAGAATATATGTTGTAGCACATAAAATCAGAGGCCATCTTCTCTAATATTTGTTCAGTATTCAAATCATGTTAAAGAATAGTCAAGCTGAGATTTCAAAATGATGCCTGAACTGTGCTGTATAATAAATGTGTATTATCTTTTAACAGGCTCAGACCCGGGTAAAACTGAATTTTTTGGACCAGATTGCAAAGTTCTGGGAACTTCAAGGATGTACGCTGAAAATTCCACATGTAGAAAGAAAGATTTTGGATTTGTTCCAGCTTAATAGGGTAAGTTTCACAGGTGTCTGTAACTGAAGATGCTTATTTTTTATGATTAGCAGAGACTTGTTTGGTCCTGAAAAGCCCTTGAGTTGACACATTATAGAATCTAGAATCTAGATAAATGAAACTTAAGTGAACGGATTAATTACTTCATGTTTCGTTCTTTGTGATATACTAAATTAGCAAGGTACAGGTTCATCCAGATGTACGACATATGCTTATTAAACGTCACCTGAATATTGAAGTAGAGCAATTTTCCTTTCTGAATTGTGTGAATCAGGAACAGCTTGTACCCGCATACATTTTGATGTGCACCATTTTTGTTTTGCAGCTAGTTGCAGAAGAAGGTGGATTTGATGTGGTTTGTAAAGATAGAAAATGGACCAGAATAGCTACCAAGATGGGGTTTGCTCCTGGCAAAGCAGTGGGTTCACATATTCGTGCCCATTATGAGCGCATTCTTTATCCTTACAACTTATTCCAGTCTGGAGCTAGCCTACTGGTGAGTTTTACTAACTCAGTCTAGATTGTGAACTTACATTACACAGATAATTTGGTAGTATCCATTTTAGGAATCTGAGCGTACTAGAGGATTTCTAGATTTTAAACTCCCAGTTGCCTAAGATGTCCAAGTGAAGGTGTCTCTGGAAGATGGAGTTAGTTTAACAAACCAGTGTGATTCATTTGGATGTCATGGGCAACTGGAGTTTATTTGAATGCTGGAAAACTTTTCTTGTGCTCCGCACAAAATGGGAGCAGACGGTTGCAGGGGGAGCTTGGGGCCACAATAAATAAACACTGTTTGTGCCAATGCAGTAGATTGGAGTTTAATTGCAGTTTGGAAAAGAATGTCCTGAATATTTGCTGCTGTTTAGTAATTTTCTCCTTTTTGTTTATCAAGAAACTTGTAATTAATATTTCTTGTCCACTATAAAGAAAAGTGATCTGGATTAGCTTACTTCTCCTTCATTATCAGAAAGTAGTCTATTCTTGAACTATTTCTAAAATTGTAGCTGGATTTTGGGCTTCTAGCTTCTTTTTAATACATTAATAAAATATGCATTTCTTCATATTAAACATCAGTCTATGTTTATGGAACTTGCTTGGCCTTCTTTCATTAAACAGGGTTGAGCACCTTGCTTTTGACTTTTTAAAAGTAGGAGTTAAGGTGCAATCATATAGATTCTGAGATAGTTGAATAGTTTGAATCTGTTAATCTGTCTTTGAAATGATAGTATTGAATAACTAGTAGGGGCCCAGAGTGGTCCTGCTCTACTGACTTGGGACAAAAATGTAACTGAAAAAGATAGGCTTTGTTGGAAAAAGCCTATGAGTTGAGAAGTTTTAGGTACTGAAGTTTTATGACTGCAAATGAAAAACAGCATACAGGGCTGCTCTCTTCTTTTTTCTTGTTTCTTTTTCTTTTTTGGTCCTAACAAAATGAAGATGCATAAATTATATTAAGTTTTAATTATTTTTCTGGAGTAACTAAATATAGGGGCTTTGGCAATCTTTAGTAGAGTAACTGATAAGAGTATCTGGAACAAAAAACTAGATTGAATATACTAGGCTTTTACTACTTCATAAAATCCTGTTTAATGTGATAAATAGCACTTCTTTTTTGGTGAGAAGTTAGATTTATGATTGGCTCTTTAGTGGTTGTTTAGTAACCATGATGTTATATAGTCAGATAATCTTTAATGTCTGCAGGTACAACAAAAAATCGTTTCTTTGATATAGCACATAAGGATGTTATGTTACTAGAAAGGGGGTGATCTTGCCTGATGTCCTCTACTCTCTTTGCAGCTGCCTAAGTCTCCTGGGGGGTGTGAGGGATCATCCACCCTCCACCACCACTCACCTAGCCGGTGGGGTGGGGAAAGGTGGGGAAACAGGCCTCCCAGGAGCACTCTCAGGGCAGTGCAATGATGTCACTTCCCCAAACTGAGCCACTGCAAAGTGTGGGAGTGCTCTTGGGGTGGCACAATGATGTCACTTCCTGGAAGTGATGTCATTGCACAGGCCTCAGAGGGTGCACATATGAGGATCAGAAAATGGTGAGTGCTAATTCCCCACCCCCCACTGGGAGGGTAAGGGGACATGGCAATCCTACTCCTGACACATGTGGCTGTTACCTGTGAAAGTCCTCCATCTTCCAGCAATGCCTTTTTGTGGAATCACAATGGACTGAAAGAGGAAGGTGGGGAAAGAGCTGCATTTTCTAAAGGAACATCTGTAGGATTCAACCCTTCATATTTCAAGCAGTGAGGTTATGTTCAAGTTGCTCCACCTTTTGTGCAGTGAAATTCAAAATAGTCTGCATTCATTCTTTACATTTTGCAGTTTGCTAGCATTTTGGAGGTAAATCTGAATGTTACGGCAACTTTATTTAGAAACAGACAATTTGATAAATTGCTGCTGTATGGATCTGTACGATTTGCTTACCAGGTTAGCTTGCAGTGAGGTTCTGAATGCACAGGAGTAATCAGTACAACAATCTCTGAGTGGAACTCTGGCTGTTTTTGTAACACAGGCATACCTATTGCTTCCTTCCATAGCTGGACTGTTAATTTAATATGAATTGGTCAACAGTCATAGCTTATATAGAAAGCTGTTTTTACTAATGTGATCAGTTCAGCTATAAGACTCCATGGTCTTTGTCATAAGCTTGCAGTACAGAGTCCATAGATAAATTAATTTTCTTTGCTGCTCAGCATTGACTAAATTAGAAATATGATACATATAAGCCAGTGTTTTTGGAGTACACAGAACCACCAACTAGAGGATAAATCAGCTAAAAGTCAGTGTATATTAAGCAAAACCATGACTGCTCATGAACTGAAAGGGGTTTGTGAATGAGTTAGTAAATACTTTTGTCTCAACCGAGCAACCAACTGTCTGCCATAAGAACCATATTTTAAGTGTCACATTCATAAGAGAGCAAGAGTCCAGTAGCACCTATAAGACTAACAAAATTTGTGGTGGGGTATGAGCTTTTGTGAGTCACAGCTCACTTCTTCAGATACCTTCTTCAAAGAAAGATATGTTAAATTTAACACAGTGTGATAAATTTGTTAAATATCCTTTATACAACTTTTTCTACTTTTCTAAAAAAAAACTTTAAAAGAATCAAACCATATTTTAAAATCCCTATCTTCTTGAGTATACCTTCATACTTTTTCAAAGCTGTGACAATTCTGGTCATTGCTTTGTGAAAATATCAATGCTGTAACAAAAAATTGAGTAAAAATATTTGTTTTATCTTCCAAGAAAGTCATTTTATATCATATTTTTGTCATGCATTCATATTGCCTTCTGGAAACTAGTACTGAAATATCAATTTGTTTTACTAATCTAAGATTGTTTGTTATGAAGATTTAGAGGGTCATGTCTTCTTTTTGTGGAGCTGTTTTACTTGGCCTTATCCATACAAGTTCTCATACTTATTTGTGATAGAAACATAAAAAAGAGGGAGGGTCTTCTAGTTATATCCTAAAACAGGTGCCTAAATGTCAACATGCTACTGAAACCTTAGACCTGTTTTAAGTATTTGATATTTCTGAAATTAAAACTTAGTTTTTCAGAAAAAGCCTACTTTAGCAGAAAATTATTTTCAGACCTGATTTCACAAGGTCACATTTCTTTTAAATTGTAACTCTCCAAGCTCTCTCTTGCAATAGGCACCTGACATTTGTTCCAAACTGATGTGTTTAGTCGATGATGCAGTTCTGGAAAAGGTATGTTCAATATAATTTTTTGAATGACAGTCCTTCCTTGTCTTTGTTCAGAAGTGTTTCCTGTTCATCCTCTTTTGCAAAACATTTAAACCCCATTTTCTGTGAAGTGAGATAATAATGAATGTTGGTTTTGGTTTCCTTTGCTGCCCTTGCAGGTTTTTTTCTGTTACATCTTTCCCTGATAGGTTTATAAAAATGTATTGACTGATGTGTTTTTTCATTTATCCAGAAGCTCAGACCTGTAATATGTTATTTTAATTAACTGTATCTTCCCAACGTTCCTCGTGCATTTATCAAGTTCACTACTGGATCCTTGGAATCTAGAGAAATACATTATTTGTGAGCTAAATCATTCTCAGGGGGCGTTTTTTGCTGATAATTCTGCCTTGTGTGATAGCATCCTAGTGTTACATTCTGGAAGCTTGAAGAATTCTTTATATTTAGGAATTGTGTTTAAGCATATATCCAAAACACGAATAGAATCAAGTCATGGAATGTAATCTTCCTTCCTATGGCAGCCCATGGCACTCTCTGAATCCTCCAGGAATAAGGAGCCTTAGGAATGGCATTGGGCATGATATGAGGTCTGCAGTTGGGAGGAATTGGTAAAAATTATGTGTATGCCTCACCTCTAGAGATGGGCACGAAATGGAAAAAATGAAATGAGCGTTTCGTGTTTCGTTGCATTCCACGAATCACGAACTTTCACAAAATTGTCCCGTTTCACGAAACGATTTGTTAGTTTCATGATTCGTCAGAACTCGGGGCACTTCAATGGCCCCCTTCATACCCAGAGATGCCAAACTCAAAGGGAGACTTCAGCAGGCTCTCCTCCACCCACTGTCACCCAACAAGCCAGCAAGAACAAATGCTCTAAATTAGAATATAAGCAAAGAAAATTAAAGGGGGGAAAGGTAGGCCTCAGTCAAGCTAAGCCCCAGAGCCAGGCAATGCCCTGAGACTGAGTTTGGGTGGGGTGGAAGAAAGAAGGTACCCTCACCCACAACCTTCCCAGCAAGGCCAAGAGCTGAAAATAAGAGAGGCTTTTCAGTCTCTTTTAAAGCAGCACCAAATCCAGCCAAAAGCTCCCAATTCCACTCTCACTCCAAATCCCAGCAACAGGTCCTCCCTCTCCCTCTGGCTACTGGAACTGAAAAGCATGAGGCAGAGAGCTGTGCCTTATATAGGAAATGTTCACATAGAGCAGAACAGGAGGTCTCTGGTTGGCAGACAGACCTGCCTAACACGGTTTGGAGGGATGAGATTGGTGTTCTCATGGCTACAGAAGGCCCATCTCTTCAGTTGCCTAGGGGATTAACCCCCCTGCTCCTTGCTGTATAGGGCAGAATGGAAGCTCTTCGGTTGGCAGGGAGAGCTGCCTATCAAGATTATGTGGGCTAAGATTAGGGTTTCCAATGGCAACAAAAGGTCTGCAGACATTCCGGGCCTATGTTGCCTAGGGAATCAATGGATCGGCACCAGCCTGTCTGGCATCCAGAATCATTCATGAATTGAATGAATCGGCCCAAAAAGTCATGAATTTCGTGAAAACTGCAGCTCCACAAAACACGTTTTGCAAAACACGAATTGGCCCAATTCGTCACTAAATTTGATTCGTATTTTGATTCGTGCCCTTGTCTACTCACCTCTGATCAAAGTGCCCTTCAGCTCATGGAAATATGAAGCTTGTGTCCAAGTCAACATGTCGAGGTAGCCAGACAATGTCTCCTGAATGTCGTATGGCTGAATTTGCCCTTCATTTCTCTCCTGTCACCTCTTTAATATTAAGGGAGATTGAACAGAGAAAGGCCCAGCGACCTTAGGTTAATAGAGAGGATGAATAGGATTGCCTGGAGACACAGGAAGTTCTGTAGGAGAATGGAAAGAAGTGCTAGAAGCCAAGAAATCTGATATTGTGGGGTTTGTAACTTTACATGCTTGTGGGAGAGTCCAGTAGCACCTTTAAGGTGCTACTGGACTCTTTTCTATTTTGCTACTACAGACTAACATGGCTAACTCCTCTGGTTGTGGGAGAGTGTTATACAGTTTTAAATACTACATATCTAGGGTTCCTAGGTTATTTTTTGATACGAAAACTTCAGTTTTTTCTTATGTAAAACTTCTGTTCTTCAACAAATGCTGTTGGATACAGAATCATTATTTAGCCTGCATTGTTCAGGGCACCTCTACTCCCTTAACTTATATGCTCACAGACTTTCGTTCAGAGTACTTTGGTCACAGCAGTAATTGAAAACTATGGGGTGTTTGTTTTTCTATGAGGTTTGGCTCCTTCCTGTTAGGGAAGTAGAACAAAACCAACTAAAAAAGGTCTCAGACTTGGTTATCTTGAAGACATTAAGGTTTAGTACATAGTGGTTACCATTAATTTGTAATTTATTATAAAGCATCAAAATTCTGATTATTATATCTGATTATTGAAAAGATTGGACGTAATCTGTGCTTTAGAACAAGGTTAGGTAAAGACATAACCTTGGGATGTACCTATCCCATCATATCTTTTCCTTGTCTGAACATGTGGTTTTAAGTTAGTCAGCACTTCACAGCAAGGTCAACTGTGTGTGATTTTTCTGGGAAACAAGGATGTTTAACAGCGTGAGTATTATTCCTCAGTGGGTCATTCTGCACAACCTACAAGGAACCTATTGGTATCTTAAAGTCAAACATTTTTGTTAAAATGGCTCCAAGCTTCACAGTTATGAATGCCTACAAAATGGAACATTCATATATTCATTAAGTGCTTACAATATAAATTCCGGGCAGAAGATTTAGCAGATGCACATTAGGTTCTTGGCTGTCATCTACTTTCACCCCTGAAAACAGTCCTACTTAACCTCATCAACACAAAGGAAAATTCTTGTTACTATAGATAGTTTGTTGCATACTTGATAACTGTAGCAAGTAGAGAAGGGCACAAACTGAAAATTCTGAATCATGTTGTTCGTGGTTCATCACATTTCACGAACCACAACCTTTCACAAACTTGTCCCGGTTTGTGAACTGGTTCGTTCAGTTTGTGAAAACGTCACTTCCGGGTCAGCAGAAGGTCTGCAGAGAGCCCACCCTCTTGTTGTCTTAGGAAAGTGATTGATCGGTGCCAGGCTGTTGCAGTGACAAATAGAAGTATGAACCAAACGAACCAAGCTCAAATTCATCACGGTTTGTGAGAAATGAACTTCCCTAACCCAATATGTTTTGCCTTACTTTTATTTCATTGGTGCCTACTTTATATAGTTGTTATCCTTGCATAACCCACTTGATTCTGTCTACTACCCTTCTGCCCCGTGCAGAAAGCGCATCCCTTAAAACTACTTTGCTATAGTTTGTCATTAGACTATGTTTGCCTATAGGCTTGGTTTTTTTCTGCATGAGGCTTTTTCATCAGTTCTGGACCCATCATGCCTTGATTTCTCTCTAGAGTTCTGCACACACAGTCAAAATACCCCGATTCAGTCTCCAAACTGCTTCCCAGACTTTTTTGCTTTCTGCAAGGAGAAAGGCCGCATCTGCTGAAGAATCTGTCTTTCCCCACCTTTTCTCTCTGCACACATACACAAAATGGTTTTTTTCCCCAGCAAAGTCAAACTGCAGTTTTTTTAAAAGTGCAAAATGCTTTCTTCTGGCCCTGGTCCTGCCTTTTGCCTCTGCTTTATCCCCCTGCATCCTGATTGGGTGAACAGCAACCAATCCATTTTTTTCCCTCAACTTCTTTTTAAAAAACAGCAACTTTGCAACATTGGTGCCTTACAAAAAAACTTTCTAATGACTAGGCAAAAACCCCTGCAATATGCCTAACCAGGGCCGGCGGGCCTATTGAGGCCAGGTAGGCGGTGGCTGCAGGCACGGGGTGCCGGAGGGAGCGCCGGAGGAGGCGCGGCGGGCGGGAGCGCGCGCCACAAAGCACCAGCCTCCTATCCCTCCCACCCCACGCCGCTGCCGCCGCCAGCACAACCCCCCGGCCAGGCGCAGCCACCGCAGGCAGGCATCTGCGGCGGCGCAGGCAACCGAGCGGGAGAGCTCGGAGGCCGCCCGCCGCAGCAATCGGGCCGGTGGCGGCGCGTGCGCTCCTGTGATGACGTCACGCGTGACGTCATCACGCAGGCCGGTGCGCGCGCGCACTCGTGCGCGCATGGGGGTGCCTGGCCGGCCGCGAGCGTAGTAAACCCTTGCGCCGCCCCTGTGCCTAACACAAAAACTCTGCAGAGAGCCCTGAATCCCACTTGACACTTTAAAGTTTCCTTCTGTGCTTCCTGTACTTTTTAGTCCATTCTTTTTTGGCATTTTTTTTTAAAAAAAACCACAAGGTTGCAATTTTGATACCTTAAAAAAACCCTGCAAGTTTTCTCAACCAATCAGCTGATGAAGCTGATGTGTTCCCCAGAAGCCTGTAGCAGAAACTGAGCAATTTTCTAGTGCAGAAAAAGGAAATCAACACCACTTCAGTTTGACTCCCTCAAGTGTGGAATTACAGAGGCCCAAAGCAGGTATGATCCTTGCTAGGTATGCCAGACCCCCACTAGAGGTAGGGGATCCCCCTCTCCTACTGTCTACACCCTGCCCCACTTACCTGGCCGGTGGGGGAGAACACGCCTCTTGGGGCATGCTCCTGGATGGCACAGCATGCTCCTGCACCACATCAGCCCAATTTGGGCCGGATTCAGCCCAAATCGGGCCCAATTCAGGCCGCTGCAGAGTGCAGGAGTGCTCCTGCACACCGCAGTGGCCCAGTTTGGGCTGATTTGGGCCTGAATTGGCCCAAATCAGGCCTGATTGGGCCCTTTAGGGAGCGTGGGAGTGCTCTCAGGGTGGCATGTAACCCGCACGATGATGTCACTTCCCAGAAGTGACATCATCGTGCAGGCTGGGAGCACGTGTGGTCCATGCGCACTTGATAGGAGAAGCCATAAAGTATGTGCCTGGCCTCCAGCCTCCTACCTGAAGGGTTGGGGGACCTGGCAGCCCTAATCCTTGCAGACTGAATATCCAATCGGTGTAAGTGTGTATGCGGAAAACATCTTTGTTGGAATGTATATGAAATGTAGTTCAAGGAGGACCAGTTCTTCCCAAAATGATTTTTTTCTCTGCGTGTTTTACCTCTTGTATGGAGAAACATTGAAATAATTTATTCCATCAACCAAATCCTATACTGTTAGTCAGTTCTGCATTCAAGCAATACCTGAGTTAGTTTTTGTTCCCTTCAGTGTGTCTATTTGGTTGCTGAATTTATTCCCATGATGCATGGCAAGGCATTGCTCCCTGATTAGATCAAGAACAGTTGTGTTTCCCCCTCATTTCATTCTCCCTGCCCTCTTGCTATATACTGGGCATATAGCTGTGAGAAGAAGGATAAGACCTGCTATATTGACTGGTGTGGTGATGTCACCGAAGCACTGAAAGCTCCTTTCTCAGTCTGCCTTTAAGTTGCTTCTCCTTATACAGTTTCTTCATTTGGGAAATTCTCCCAAGCAAAAGGCTGCAGGCTCCTCAAACAAAGCTTATTGCCAATTTTCCATCAGTACTGCTCCCTACCCTTGCAGAGTGGTTCATGAAAGGCAGATATATTCAGTTGCAGATATTGGAACATGTAGAAGATTCAGAAAAATAAAATCATATTTGAAAGCAAAGAATAAAATGGCCTGTTGAGGGACATGGAATTGATTATGGATCTGTGCTTTCCTGTTGATGAGTCTGATCACGAAGAGGACATAGGTAGACTATCTGAGTCTGATTTAGAGCATCCAGCTGCTCCCATAGATACCCAGACAAGGGAGTGATCTAGAAATCAGATTCAATCCCTAGGCCTCTTTTCCAGATTGTTTCACCCTCTTGACATTGTACCTCTTCTCTAATGGAATGGAGGATATCCAGGTTCTCTTACTAAAGTTAATGTCTCCTAGAGTTCTTAAAAAGCCATCCTTTTCCCTACAGAAGGAACTTATTTCCATTCCTTTATCCTAATAACTGTTTATAGTTTGTTTTAGGCTATGTTAATCAAGTTCAAATGCTCCTTTTTGTGAGTCTCAGAACGAAAACAGAGGGAGCCTCCTTCCTCTAAAAGGGAAAGACTGCCTAGTTCACATAGCCTTGACTGCAGAGTGAGTAAGAGGAGTTAGTAGGGTTCCCAGGTGCCTGCCAGTGGTGGGCAAACTCCCAGGGCTTTGCCCCCTTGTCTGCTGATTGCCCAGCAATTGGTGGGAGGGGGCAAACTCCCAGAGTTTGCCTGCCACTGGCAGGCATGTCAGGAGAGTGCATTGTGTGTGCATTCCCACCTGGCGCAGCGATGTCACTTCCGTAATTGACGTTGCACCAGCCGCGAGAGCATCCCCGCGTTCTGTTTGGGGCCAATTTAGGCCCCAAACCAGCCAAATTGGAGTTGTGCAGAGCACAGGAGTGCTCCTTCGGCCAGCGCGATGACATCATTTACAGAAGTGACATCGCCACACACTTCCACTTCTGGAAGTGATGTCATCATGCCGATGCCAGAGATTGTGCAAAAATTGAAACTGGCACTGCGAAAGGTAAGTGCCAGGTCCCAACCCTCCCACCGGGAGGAACCTGGCAACCCTAGGAGTTAACCATTCCAAAAATACTACCTTCCATCCCATCAATGAGAAGAATTTCTCTCAATATTTTGTTCACACGCATGTTATAATGATAAATTAAGTAGAAAGCACAGGGAATGTTTCGGTTGAATAAAGTAAACAGAATTAAAACATAAGCATTTCAGTTTTCCTTTTGGAATATTATTTTTGAGAAAGCATCATAATTTGTGTGTTTGAAAGAGCAGGATCTAATGTTTTGTTTCATTTTTGCAACAAATTGTCTTAAACATCATCGTTATAGTGGGTGATGTGTGGTGTATGTTTTTGTGTGATCAGCCTACAGCAAAGCCTATTGCTGCTGCTGCTGCTGGAAGTACTCTCTCCCAACAAATTAAAACAGTGGTGGTGTGGGGGGAAGCCTAGGTAGGCCAGAGGCCTGCAAGGGCTGGGCATAACCCTGCTTAGCCCTCCTGACTAATAGACAACAGGTCCCAAATGTAAATAAGAAAAAGTCTCTGCCAAACAGGTGAGCCTGGCGCTGGGCCCTGGCTTTCCTCCTGGAGTTTGAAGGTAGCAAGCAGGGAAATATCACAGCTTCTCCAAGGCAGCTACCACTGCTTAGCCATGAGGGCCTTTGGTAAAACCGGCCTCAGAGGGGCTTGGCTGAGAGAGCTTGAGATGTACTTTGTTCAGGCCGAGCACGCAGAGCAACTGACAGCCGGCTGGGCAGAGCTGCCTCATAAGGCTCTTGTCTCCGCCCCCTGGGCTGAGACCCAGATGCCATGGAAATGCACTGTCTCCTCCTTCCGGGGAGGCGAAGAGCAGCCCCTGGCCTTATCAGTGGAGGCTGCTGGCTGGGAGGCCAGTATTTGTGTGATCTGCACAAAAAGGCAATTCACCACCCCATTCCTGTAGTATCTGGGCCAGCAGACACCAGAGAACTTTTACTTTTTCCCAGTAGCAGTGAATGGCAGCCATTTGCTTGTATGAGAGAAAGTAAAAGAGTATACTCAAGGGCACTGTTAGGTGAGAGCAAAGCCTTCCAATGACTCCAGTGTCTTGGGCAAAGAGCAAATTTTGCCTCTTTCTCACTTGTGTCCTATATAGTAGCTTGCTTATTTTGCCCCATACAACTTAATAGAAACCATTGAGGATTTGTGAATAGAATCTAACCTTAAGGTATTATTATAAGTTTTGGCCACCTTCATTGTGGCAAAAATAATTTGTATACATATACATTATCAGTTATTAAATAATGCATGTGTTCCCTTCATAATCCTAAATAAAACAATTCATACTTTTCTCTTTTAGAACTCGATTTATTTTTTACAGAAATTTCAGGTATAATACCAGGTTAGCTCAAGTTTCTTCAAATTTTGAAGATACAAATAGCTTAATATATGTAATATCTTAATTATTAAAATGTTACCTGAATATTCTCTTCCTTAATAAAGCTGTTCTATTTGGAATAGTCGTGCACTTTTTTTTTTTTTTGGCTCTACGAAGTTTAATCATACATAAAAATGTTTGTCATTTCTTTTTAAAGATTAAGTCATCCTAACAAGTCCAGGATATTCATACCTCAACAGGCTCAATCACTGGTGTGCAGATTTATCTTTAATGCTGCTTCTAGCATTATCTGTTGTAGTCTGTAGCATAAATTCCTTGCAAAACTAAGAGCCCTCAAGATTTTTGATTGTCTTGAAAACTCAGATGTCATTATCAGTGGCAAGCACAGAATTGATAAACTTGTCAATAATAATTTTTCAGGCGACTTGAGAAGTACTTTGGTTCTCTTATGAACATTATATTCAATGTGATATAGTGGGTAGAGTGTCAGACTAGGATCTGGGAGACACAGGTTTGGTTTCCCACTCTGCTGTGGAAGCTTGCTGAGTGACCTTCGATCGGTCACACACTCTCAGCCAGCCTAACTTAAATCACAGAGTAGTTGTGAGGATAAAATGGAGGAGAGGGGAAAGATTTAAGCTGCTTTGGGTCCCCGTTGGTGAGAAAGGTGGGGGTATAAATGAAATAAATAAAATCTATTTTTCTACTATCTGTTTGCTGTATTCTGTAATTCTATAAAATTACTAAATTGTCTGAATTCAGAATAGTCAAAAATACCAGTTCATTTTTAGTTAACATGCATTACGTATGTATTTTTTCCCAGAAATTAAAGATACTTAACATAAGCTTGAATCCAATAGCTCCCTTCATTAAGTTTTTAAAAAAAGTTTTCCTGCAGGGGAACGAGGCTGCTCATTTAGTGGAAGGGAGCTGCTGGATCCATTCGGTAGACTTCTAATGTTTTTTTGTAAAAATATATAGAGGAAAATTCTTCTTTTGCTTGCATGTTTAGTGTCTTCAGAAGCCAGATCTTGCCAGTGATACAAAGGACAAGGAATACAAGCCTCATGATATTCCTCAAAGACAATCTGTTCAGCCATCTGAAAGTTGCCCACCTGCACGTCGAGCAAAACGGATGAGAACAGAGGTATGTTGAGTATGGAAATACAGTAATCCAAACTAATCCAAATACAGTAATCCAATTCCTTTAATAAGGAATTTCTCCTCTAGAAGCTAACATAATCACAACATTTATAGGGGATCTTGTGTTGAGCTTTCCATCTGCAGTATGAAGGGTTACTTGTACACGGTTTTCTCTTTGGGCTAGTGTAGGCATATTCCTAATTGACATAAAGGGAAGATCCATAGTAGCACTACTTGTTCCCTTCAACTGTGTCTTATCCTCATGTGAGCAAGTCCTCCTGTCTTAAACATAAGTTAAGTGGTATGTTGGCAGCAGTTTTAATTATGGTTAAAGCTAACTAGTGTTTTCATTTAACCAGGATTTGAAACCAAGTTCTGGTTTCATTCCCTTGTACTTCCTTGCAATGTGTGAAGCTACTCACATTTTAATATGAATAAAGTATAGAGTTCTAAAAGCTTATCTCAGTCATCTCCGCTTATATGACCCAATGGATTGCTTAACTTAAGAGACTTGCTCCATTGGAAGAAAGCTCCTTACTTAGCAGAAGGGACTAATAAGTCTCAGTCCTATAATTCTCACTAATTCCCAGTTTGCAATAAACATGGGCTGGGAGATTGTGACTTACCAGAGTTCTTCTCTCCATGTCCAACTCATATAAAGTTAGATATGCTTAATACCTCTTGAAATCAAGAGCCTTAAGAACCATCACTTTACCTGGACTGCATCTTCAGTGTCATCATTATTCAGATGGGAGGTCACTGTTCTCATACTACATATGCTCTCCTTCGTCGTTGGTTTTCTGTGCAGGCACACACCAGGGACTGCACAGATGAAGGCCAGCCATGGAGAAAGAGTCTCAAGCTCTGAAACTGTAGGGGGTGCTCCCCCCACAGGCGGGCTTTTCCTGCCAAAGAACAGCATTGTCAGTCAGTGACCCCCGCCCCCGTCCCTCAGTTCCGTTTTTGCTGCCACTGAAAAAGTTTCTTCTCTCGATTACTCTTCATCACTAACTCTTCGGACTCATCTTTATTTATTTTATCAAATTTATACCCTGCCCTCCCTGCGAATGGGCTCAGAGTGGAAAACAACTTATACAATTAAAACCAGATACATATTTAAAAAAATACAAACAACTGGTGCCATGATCTTATGTCCTGATCTGCTATAAGGCAAAAGTAAAACTTTATAGAGGCAAGTATGTCTCATAAAGCACTCTTTTAAAAGTGTGTGAAATGTGACACCAATATGCTGCATATTGATGAACATGAACTCTGCCTTCTCTGTCTGGGCGAATTGCATCACACTTCCACTTCTTGGCACTGCTGGCAGTTTACCCCAAAGGACAGAAGTGATTGGGCCTCTCATCTGAAGACAGCGATATGGGAGATGGTGTTGTCAGCTCTTACACCATATCCAACGTGGAACCATTCGCCAGTTTTGACTGCACCATTTGCTGAATCCTGCCTGACCTTGGCATCAACACCTGTCTGACGGCCAAAGCACAACGGCCACACCGCTAAATGCCGATCACTAGACCTATCTAAGCATGCTGTCTCAGAACCACCAAAAAAAAAAATCGAAGACAGAGACCAAACATCCCAGAAGACCGGCTTTCACTTTATCGCATCATTATCACCATCACTTGCTATCCTCAACACCCTCACTGATTAGCAAGTGTAATGGGTACAGGGCCCCTTTGCCTTGACTCAGCTGAGGAAAGGAGCCACGGCCTGCCCTGTAGGCTGGTATCACACAGATTACAAAACTGGAAATGAGAGAGAGTCTCACAATTGTCTAGGTAGGCTGCCCCCAGTTCCTTTGACTATCCCAAGGCAAAGGAGTAAAGGAACAAAGCTCCACAACCAGTTAGGGAATTAGCAGAACAGAAATCTACCTTACAAGAACGGCTTGCAAGTAGAATTCACAAGACAAAATAATAATATGGGAGGTGGTGCACAAGCAGTCACACCTATCATAACTCACAGAGTGAGTTCAACAAAGTGATTTATAGCTTTGAGGCTTCAGAGTCAAAAGAACCCACACAGAAATAAAATATAATTATTTATTAATTAAATGCAAGATTACTAAAAATCACAAGACAGAATGTGAGGATAAAACAAATAAAGCCTATAGCTTTTAAGCTCTTACTAGTATATACCACAGCACTTCCAAAAGGAGGCAAAACAAGTGAAAACCACAGTCAAGAGTCAAAATAGGCATCACAGCAAGTCGAATAGATGGGTGCCTCAGCGTCCATCTCAGAGTCCTCGAGCGAGAACATGAAGCAAGGGGCGAGTTACAGTTGTTGTTACTGAAACCCACCACAAGCTCAAGCTTTATTGCTGAATAGCCATTTTTATTACAGTTGAAACCAGAGTGCCCCAGGCCTGGATAGCCAATCAGGTTGCAACTGCTGACATCACCTGAAAAGGAGGTACATACATGAAGAAGGAGGGGTGTGACAAGTCTGCAATACTTGGCACATTCAGTCCTGCAGGTGTGAACTGATAAATAATTAATTCAAAGAGAACTCCGCCATGGAGTGTTAACAAGCTACAAAGTTTTATCTCAAGGACACTAGGAGCTGAGAAAGTGAAAAGTAGCTCATTCTCAGAGACGCCTCTGTAGCACGAAAAGGGGAGAGTGTGGAGGAAGGAATTGTCCTAGCAAGAGGCTTGTGCAGACAGAAAGCCTCTGAACCATAGTTCTAAAAAGGATGGCTTCTGTCTAAGTTAGAACATAGCATTTTTCCTTTACACCGAGGAAGAAATTATTACGGCTCCTTCCACTCCCTCACCTCCACCCACTCCAACCTTACACCAAGAGAAAGTAGAGGTGAGCCCAACAGAGGAACTACATTCCCTCTTTAATATGGATCCAAGTTCATCGGTTCCGTCAACATCATCCACCTAATAATGGCTTCCGCTTCTTCTCCAAACAAATGCTGAGAATGGCAGGAGCCCTGGAACTTGACATCTCTTCAGCAACATCCTAAGAGCAAGGTCCTCCAAGCTCTTTACACGTACTCACCAGCATCTGTTGCCTTTCCTGAGTCAAAGACCTTTTAGATATTGCCCATGGCATATGGAATAAACCAGCATCCATACTTCCTACTTCTCAGAAGATTGAGAATTACTATAAACTGGATCAAAAAGATTGTACATTCCTCTTTAAACATTCATGCCCTTCATCACTTGTGGCTGAAGAAATCCTATCAAAATACCCTTATGAATCTCACATTTCACCTGTGGACAGAGAAGGACACAAACTTGATGCACTAGGAAAAGAAATGTATTCCTCTGCAGCCCTTAACATTTGAATAGCTAACTATCAAGCTATAATGGGTTCCTACAACCTATTCCTATAGGAACGTCTTTCCAACTACGTCCAGGGCCCACCTGAAGACAAGAAAGCACTTGTGAGAGTACTGTAAGGTAAGGCCACAAAGACTGGCCAAAGAACAGATGTCGGTGGCTCTGCCAGGTCTATAGCTTCTGCTGTTGTCCTACGTCATCACTCTTGTCTACGTTCCACTGCCTTACCACAGGATAAATGCATCAAGATTGAGAATTTTCCATTTGAGGGTACATCCCTGTTTTCAAAGAAGACCAATGATGCTGTTCTTTAAATGAAAAAGAACCATCAGACTGCCCACTTTCTGGGGGTCATTGCTCATTCACAACAGCAACAACAACAACAATCATCCAAGTATCAATATCAATATCACCAATGCTCTTCGAGGTATCCGTACCAGCCATACCAACCCCAGAGAAGTTACCATTGAAGGGGGGGAATGGTCTACCAGGGGGAAACAGTCTACCAATGGTCGTTTACCCTTGAGGAGGGGGGAACGGGCTATCAAGAACAGGCCCAGACAACCTCAACCTCAGTCTCCAAAGTCCTCTCAAGGACAGAAAACTACTCTTCTGACTGACCATTCCACAACCAAAACATCCTTACTCCTTTATGGACAGATTAGCCTTCTTTCAGTCCAATCGGGACAGGATTACAACTGACTCCTGGGTAGTCAGTTGTAAACCAGAGTTATTGTTTAAATTTTTCAGAATTACCTCCATTATCCCCATCAAGGAACATTTCAACCTGTTCTAAGGGACTTTATCCTGTAACCACAGAGCTACTCTTCAAAGGAGCTATAGAGAGAGTACCTCAGAAGTCCTCCCTGGGTTTTTACTTAAGATATTCTCTTGTGGACAAGAAGGATGGTGAACTCCATCCTATCTTGGACCTCCATGATTTGAATATGTTTATTAAAGTTGAAACGTTTCAAATGTTAACCCTGTCCAGTGGGACACAGTACTTAGAACCAGGTGACTGGTTTGCTGTTATAAATCTTAAGGATGCATATTTTCATATTGCTACACACCCTGAGTACAGGAAATACCTCAGGTTTTTGTTCTGAGGGAAACTTTTCAATATACTGCCCTTCCCTTTCGATTATCCTCAGCACCACTTGTATTCATGAAGTACATGGCTGCTGTAATTGCCTTTCTTAGGTCAAAGTATGTTCTGTCTACCCTACCTAGATGATTGGCTCTTTGTTGCCCGCTCAAGGGACCTGCTCCTAGAGCACACTGACATTACCATCTGGACAATGTCCTTTTTGGGCATTGGCATTAACTTTGGGCATTAACTTGAAAAAATCCTCCCTTTCACTCCCTTTCACTCCCTTTCACTCACCCAACCATCCAGTTTATAGGGGCTAGATTTGATGCTACAGTAGGGAGAGTTTTTCTACCACTGGACAGGGCAGGGTCACTTCTATCCTTTGCTCTCTGTTTCCAGTCAGCCTTGTCCATTTAGAGGCTGTTGGGGATTATGGTAGCTACTACCAGTGTTGTCCTTTTCACCCATCTCTATATGAGACCCTTACAGAACTGGTTCCTCAAACATTTTGACCCAACCAGGGACTTTCAACAGATGAGGTTTTCCATCCCTAGATCTGTAGGTCACTTGCTTGGTGATCACATAAGGAGAATCTCCTTAGGGGTATGTCGTTTGGAATCCAGCTACCAGACATATCCATCACCACTGATGCTTCTCTTGTAGGTTGGGGAGCGCATTGTGGTGACCACTCCACCCAGGATACTTGGTCAGACTCAGAAACAAATGTGCACATACATGTCCTAGAATTAAGGGCAATCCGTTACTCCCTTGCTTCCTTTGCAGGTCTCTTATGCAACAAAAGAATTCAGGTACGCATCAACAACACGACTGCAGTTTACTAAAAGTTGGATTCCCAATCCAACTTTTGAATCAGAACATTCGCTTCACAAATTGGACGTGAAGAGGGCTTTATTATATTACCTACACAGAACAAGTCCTTTCAGAAAGTCCAAGGCTCTCTTCATGAGGAGGCACATAAAAAAGACTGCTAACCAGTCTCTTTCTAGTTTGATATTAGCAGCTATTAAAATGTGCTACACTCGGGCCAAGGTATCTTGTCCAGTGATGATCAGAGCTCATTCTACCAGGGCACAGTCTTCATCAGCTGCTTTCTCCATGGAACCCCACTGTGAGACATCTCTCAAGTTGCCACCTGGTCCTCAGCAGACACCTTCATCTGACATTACTCAGTAGATACTCATGTGAGAAGGGATGCTGCAGTTGGGACAGCCACCCTATATTTGCTGTTCAGCTAGAACTCTCACACCCTCCTCCGTTGGTTAGTAGATTGCTATACTCCTGATGTGGGACTGCTCAGAAGACCGATGATGAAAACAGAGTTGCACTTACCTGTAACCGTTGTTCCTCTTGTATTTTCTGTGCAGGTACACATTCCCTCCCTCCTACCCCACTGTGAGAATTTCAAGTTTGACCTCCAGCGGCTGTGGGGAACTGAGGGACGGGTTGCTCCACCTGGCAACGCTGGTTTTTGGTAGGAAAAGCCCACGCATGCACGTTGAGCGGGGGGAGCCCCCCTGCTGTTTGAGAGCTTGAGAATCTTTCTCCATGGCTGGCCTGCACCTGTGCAGTTCCCAGTGTGTGCCTGCACAGAGGACACTAGATGAACAACAGTTACAGATAAGCGCAACCCTGTTTTCTCCTGGATTTTCAATGGAAGCCTACTAAAGCTGGTTTACCAACTTTTTGTTTGGTTTCTTAAGATTTTGATGCAGTGTGTCAATGCAAATGGGTTAGAGGGCACTTAAAGCTAAAATTTACAATAGAATGTACTACCCAAATTAATGTTAATTACCATCTCCTTGGCTCTTGTGTCCGCAAAGAACGTTGCACAGTAGTCTTAGTATTTGGTTGTTGTGGGTTTTCCGGGCTGTATTGCCGTGGTCTTGGCATTGTAGTTCCTGACGTTTCGCCAGCAGCTGTGGCTGGCATCTTCAGAGGTGTAGCACCAAAAGACAGAGATCTCTCAGTCCCTCACTGAGAGATCTCTGTCTTTTGGTGCTACACCTCTGAAGATGCCAGCCACAGCTGCTGGCGAAACGTCAGGAACTGCAATGCCAAGACCACGGCAATGCAGCCCGGAAAACCCACAACAACCATCGTTCTCCGGCCGTGAAAGCCTTCGACAATACAGTCTTAGTATTTCTTTTGGCTGAGAAAAAAACAACATCCTTTTTGATTTAGCACTGAGGTATAAAATCAGAAGTGTGAGATATACCATCCAAATATGCACCAACTTAGTTTGGGTCCAAAGGGAACATTATGCAAGTACAAGTGAAAGGGGCTTCCTTATTTTTTCCAACTACTGCCCTTTCCAGCTGCAGCTCCTTGTATAATATCAAGCACCACTCTTGAGAGCTTAGTGCTGACCTTAATATTTAAATAAATAAATGTTGTTTCATTATTTTCCCTTAGACTAACATTAAGACTGATTCAGAGGAAACAGCAGAACCGAAGACTCACAATTTGAGACGCAGAATGGGAAGCACACCCTCAAAGCCTGACAATGGTAAATCTATCAGTGGAAAATAATAAAATTGGTATCCATTTATAGAGCTCCACTTTAAACTCCAAATTGCAGCTTAGCATAGTAGTATAAATAATCTGCATACAGTATTTGTCAAAGCTATGAAGATTTAAAAAACAAAACATTTAAAAATAATTCATTGGTTGTTACCAAGATTTTTTTTTAAAGTTGCTAACATTTATAGTATGAAGAAAAATTATGTTTGCAGACTGTTGGATATTTTCTAAACTGTTCTTTAACTGTTGTTAATTCAAACGCTCACAAAAACTGCTTATGAGCAGGTGGCAGAAGCTGTTTTAGAGTAGATGTTTTCTTTTCTCCCTCAGGCAGGAATGCCTCTTTTAAGATGTGTCATAGCAAACAAAAGAGAGCTTTCCACTCTTACTGTAAATGCATGCATATTTAATTGATTTAACTGATCAATTACAACTCACACAATTGACTAAGATTTCTTTGGTTGAGTAGGAACCATATTTAGAGACTTTCAAAGCATTCTTGTTTGCCGCAATTTTTTTAATAGTAATATCTAAATTGCTTTTTGCTCTATCAGATAAAGAATCTCATGGCATAGTGAAGCGAGAAGTTGTTGAGAAAAAACAGCCAATTTGGGAAACTGATAGAGAAAAACCAAAGGGACGTTCTAAGAAGAGCTTTAATGCAGTGAGTACTTTCATTTAAGGATCTTAATGCTGATTACAAAAAATACTGAGTTCATAGCTTTTATAAACAGTGGGAAATTATTTCTTGACTTTCATGCTGTGGAATAAAAAATTATATAATAACATTTGTAGTTACTCTGTAAATAACTTGACTAGTGAGTATTCACTGCTACCTCGTTCATTTAGAAAGAGATCTTAATCTTGGCTTAGTTGTTCCATTTGAAGTCTGTGTTGAAGTCTCCTTACTGTTTAGCATCATAACTTCTTTTTCTGAAAAGATGAGATTCAAGAGCCTTTTACAATTCTTGTAGCCTTTTTTATCAAATCTTGATTTGACTTTGAGTTTTTTTTGTCCATAAGGGACCATTATCCAAACAGTTTGGCCATTAGGGATCTTGAGATGTTTATGCCTGAAAACAAAGCACTGGAATATATTGAATCAAAAATGAAACAGACTTAAGTCACACCTTACTTGGCAGGGCTGGATCTTCTGGCCACTCGTGTGCGCGCACAGCGCTCATGTGCTCCTGGCGTTGTGTGATGACGTTGCTCCATGATGTCATGATGCGGGTGGCGCATGCCACCCTGTGGCACGCCAGCTGTCCCAGCGTGCTGTGGAGCTGGCGGCGGCAGTGCGAGTGGCTGGGAGGCCGCCCGCGCCATTCGTCTGCCCTGCAGGAAAAGGGGCGGCCAGCTTGCCACGTGCCCCTTGTCCTGCGGGGCAGGTGAATGGCGCAGGCCTCCCAGCCACTCGCGCTGCCTTTTGCCTGCCCCGCAGGACAAGGGGCGTGCGGCAAGCCAGCCACCCCTTGTCCTGCGGGGCAGGTGAATGGTGCAGGCAGCCTCCCAGCCACCTGCGCTGCTGCCGCCAGCTCTCCAGGACAAGGGGCGCGCGGCAAGTGCACCCCTTGTCTTGCTGCCCACATGCTCCTGGGGCTGGCAGCTGCGCCTGGCGCCCCCCTCTTTGGCGGTGCCAGGGGCAGACTACCCCCCTTCCCCCCCCCCCCGGTCGATCCAGCCCTGTTGGTTATATGTTTATCAGGAATGATCCAACACGAAGAAAAATGACACCTTTTTTCCTACTTGGGCAACTTATTTTTACAGGTGGATTTGTATGTGTGTCTCTTATGTGGTAGTGGTAATGATGAGGATCGTCTGCTCCTGTGTGATGGATGTGATGACAGTTACCATACCTTTTGCTTAATTCCACCACTTCATGACGTTCCCAAGGGGGACTGGAGATGTCCCCAGTGTCTGGCTCAGGTAATAGTAGGTAGATGAAATGCTGGGCAGGGGGTCCTAGGTCTCAAAAATATTTTTAAAATCATGGCAGGACATTAATATTTTATGCAATAGTGCTTTTTACTTTGGAGGCCACTGTCTGCATTCCTCCTTTCTATTCTTATCTTCATTCTATCTGTCTTTCTGCAAGGGTCATCAGCTGTGAGTGATTAAGCCCCCATGATTAAGGTTGGATGATAAAACTGGCACTAGTAGCCCCACATCTCTAAAGCTGCCAACAAGCATTCTGTCAGTAGATTTTACTAATTTGAGGAGTTTGGAGAGAATGAGTTTGATCCTCTGGTAGCACAAATGAAAGGCGCTCAGGAGCAGATTTTCCCTTGCCTTTCTCTGCCTACAGCAGCCAGCTGTCTGAAACCTGAAAAGGCATTGCAAGATGCTGTGGGATCCCTGTGGACAAAAAACCTCCAAGTTAGAGTGGAATGGTGAAGATGGGAATTTGGTCAATATTACCTCCACCTTCCTGTTCCACTGGTGGAGGAAGTGCAGTGGAGCAAGCTGAGGAAGATCCACTGCCACTAGAACCTTTTTCTTGTGCATCCATAAGATCCAGTTGAATATAAACACAGGTCCTACTGCAATCCCATTCACAGTTATACGCCTTCATTTACATCAGCATACAATAATGTATGCTTATACAACTATGCTGTAAAATTGGCTGGCCCGTATTTATAAAGCTTACTTAAAGTACTAATTGTATGTGCAATATTCGGTTTTCATTCTCTATTAATCATTGCTGTATTTTAATTGCACAGGAATGTAGTAAACCACAAGAAGCATTTGGTTTTGAACAGGCAGCACGAGACTACACACTTCGCACATTTGGAGAAATGGCAGATGCATTTAAGTCGGATTATTTTAACATGCCAGTGCACGTATGTTAATATTTTCATTAAGTCTGTTGGGGAAGGGGTAATTAGGCATGATGGTGACACATCTGTGTGTTGGAATGGGGCTGACACTGAATCCCTGAAAAACAAATGTGTATGTGGGGGTGGAGGTATTCAAAAAAGCAGAATTGACAGGTGAGAAGGGGGTGTGCTGAATAATTTCTCCTCATCACATCCAGAGCCATTTTTTACAACTTGTTTTTTTCCATTAGAGCTGTAAGACTAACATTAACTTGTGTTAGATAAAATTATGGGGTGGATACAAAGGCCTGCCCATGCTACATTTTCAGTTTTCAATCACCCCTCCTCTGCTTTATATGAAAAAACACAATACACATTTTAACACATGATCCATACCCCATAACATTTAGTTTGCCTCAGAGAAGAGGTTTTATTTCCCCTTCTGAATACTTTCCCAGTATGCCAATGTCTTGGGTATTTGTTCAGTATTTCTCCTTGTTTTCTCATTTCTTTGAGAAGACAATCGAAAGGCTTTAATGAAGTATGGCAAAATACCACCTAACAGTACTAATATAAATATTTTATTTATAATACTTATACAACTCTGCATGTGCTCAAAGAGGAAGGAACTACTTGTTGCAAAGAATGTTTGAAATAATCAGTGATTCTCATGTGCTCATCCATCTTTTAATGACCCTTAGACTATATGATAAAACTATTACTCTAACAATATGATTTTTTAAAAAAAAGAAATAGTATCTGTCTCTTTCTGTGCAACTGATAGGCAAGCTTCCCTTAGCTTGGTTCAGAATCAGCTTCATATTTGTAAGATTTCTTGGCAAGTATTCATGTAAAGTTCACCTGTTTTCATAAAGTAGTCTCCCACCTTGTAGTGTTGGTTCATTTGTGCTGACAGTGTCACATGTTTGTGTATTATCATACCTCCTCTTGGGAATGAAAGATTGGTTTCACCTTCCACACAACACCAAGGCCACTTTCCGCAAACTTAGGCTAACCTGGAAGATGGCCCTTTTTTTTTGACGCAGCCAATCTAGCCACCTGCATCCAGGCCATGATAACATAGAAACATGACTGTTATAATGCACTATATATATGCCTCCCCTTTTAAGTTAATTCAGAGATTCTAGTTAGTGCAGAACTCTGCAGCTCGATTATTATCAGGAGCTAGAAGGAGCATGGATATTTCATTCTGCAGCCACTCCATTGGCTACCCATCAGTTACTGGGCTCAGTTCAAGGTATTGGCTATTATATACCAAGCTCTTTATAGCCTTGGTCCTTCATATCTATGGGGCTGTTTCTCTCCCTATATTCTGCCATGTAAGCTTCAGTTATCTGAACAGGGCCTCCTGCAGGTGCCACCCTGCATATGGGCAAAATCAACAGCTCCCTGTACATGTGCATTCTCTGTAGTAGTCCCCACCTTTATAGAACAGCCTACCAGTAGAGGTCAGGAAAGCTTATACTCTTCTAACTTTCCACAAAATATGCAAAACCAACTTATTCAAGAGGGCTTTTTCCAAGATAGAAGAGCTATACTGTAAGGAGGTAATCTTAAAGAGATGCATTAGTAAAGAGGTAGGAACTATAAACTATACTCCTGTGTACTGTCTGTTACAGTAAATATGATCCTACTGGATAGTTTCTGTGTTTAATATGTCAGGCTCAGAATTTGCTTATGCTGTGTTTCAGTATTTCCTCAGCTCTATATTGGATTTCTGCTTGTTTTCAAATCTTTGCACATTTGCGTTTATATACCCTATTACATTGTTTATTGAAATGTCTTTGTAGTTTATTGTACTGGCTTACAGCATGTAATCAGCCTTGAGTCTTAGTGAGAAAGGCAGACTATAAATAAATAAACTTGAAAATTGAAATCCCTCCCCTATCAAATCACTGGATGTATGGCAACAACCACATACAATGTTTTCAAGAAACAGTCAGGAAAATTGACCCAATGAGAGAAGATATCCAGTAAAAAAAAATGTTTGGTTGGATGTTCTGATATCACAGTTTACAGCAATCAGTAAGCAGTGAACTTTTTTAAAAAACTGCGCGCGCACCTAAAAAGCAAGTAGCTTTGAGGCATAGTCTACTGAACACTGATTCTGTGCACTCAGAATCTCATTTAATTCATGTTGGGAAGTCTTTTGCGGAAATTATTCTCTGTGAGTAATACAGTGAGATTAGTAGCTGGATCAGGTAAGCCTGGATATTGGCATCATTGCTGGTGTTCACCATGGAATTCCTGAAGCATTTGCTGATTTGGTGCTTATGCGTCTAGTTCACTCAAGGACATCTAGGTGGTTCAAAGGAAAATTGAAAAATGTTGCTCTTCCTGGTTTTTGCTGCTATCTTGATATTCTTCTATAGCTTCCTTTTTAGCATCCTCTTCATTAGGTTCTGTACTTATTTGAATAGTCTCCCCATTACTATTTCATTTGCCTCTTTCATGTTCACAAATGTTTTGACATGGTATTTTTGTTTTGATTAATATCTTTGCTTGTAAGTAATATTTCATCTGTCTAATGTCCAGATGGTTCCCACAGAACTAGTTGAGAAAGAGTTTTGGCGCCTTGTTAGCACAATTGAAGAAGATGTCACAGTGGAATATGGTGCTGATATTGCTTCAAAGGAGTTTGGCAGTGGGTTTCCTGTGAGAGGGGGAAAAATAAAATTGAGACCAGAAGAAGAGGTAAGATTTAATTGAATGAAGACTGGTTTTAATGTAGGTTGTTAGAGACATATATGAAACTTATGGACCTAAAATAAGTAACGGACAAAAAGACTGAAATGACCCATATGCCACTACCCTGTTCTTCTATCCATTGAATTTGTACTTGCATTTTTATCTCTTTCATGATATCTGTAGAACTGTACAATGACAGATTTATGTAGAAGGCAACACGTGTAGATGGGAGTAGAATTGAATGTTCTGGGCCTCGCCTATGAGCATTCATTTCACTGTGAGCACAGTGACTAGATGTGTATACACTGTGGTTCTGTGTCTTTGCCCCTTTCCACCCTTGAGGAAAAATGCATTGTATGTGTGTGGCATTCATTCCTACAATCAGGAACGCTACTTTTTGAACATTCCCAATCATAGGGATGGAGCTTACATATGTGCTCACAACTGAGATGAATGTTTTTGGAAAAACATGCTCAGTCTTGGGTAGGGTCAACACTTTTGGTTTCCCATACACAAATTGTCTTGTTCAGAGGTATATTGTGATTATGAAAGATAGTTGCTACGCCATTTCAGACCTCAGATGATCATCTTGTTGACTTTAAGAGGAAGAATGGTCTTAGAAAGAAACAAGGTGTTATACAACAGTAACATTCTCTCCCCCATTCCCATGCTTCCTGTCTAGTACAGCTGGTAATATGGTTGAGCCAAGAATGACATACGTATAACAATCTAGGATTAGGTGGCAGTACTTGGACTTGGAGCAGTATGTATCAGATGTTCAAGTTTATGGTGTTTCATACTTGAGAGAAATACTCTTTAGAAACTCTTTTGCTCTTTTCTCTTGGTTTATCTTAGACCTGTGGATTTCACTTTTTGCTTTTCTTTTAGGAGTATCTTGATAGTGGCTGGAATTTGAACAATATGCCTGTGATGGAGCAGTCTGTCCTTGCTCACATCACTGCTGATATATGTGGAATGAAGTTGCCCTGGCTTTATGTAGGGATGTGCTTTTCTTCATTTTGCTGGCATATTGAAGATCACTGGAGTTATTCCATTAACTACCTGCATTGGTGAGTTTATAGAGAACCAAGCAAAGGGTGAAATTATATCAATATGTACTTGTCTTAGCCTATCTGGGATATAGAATTATAAACAAAAAGCCTACATAGTTGTTGCTTATTTACTCAGTTTTATCTTTTTGTAAAAATCTGTCTGCAGGGGGGAGCCTAAAACATGGTATGGAGCCCCAGGGTATGCAGCTGAACAACTGGAAGATGTGATGAAGAAGCTGGCTCCTGAGCTATTTGAATCTCAACCAGATCTTTTACACCAACTGGTTACAATTATGAATCCCAATACACTAATGTCTCACGGTGTGCCTGTATGTCATCGATCTCCTGGGTTTTTTCCCCTCCTCCTTCTGGTGAAATATTCACACCTTAAGAAATTCCTTTGCAGGTTTTGGCAGTATGTGAACCATTTTTACTTACACCAATAGCTGGCTTGAGTTACAAAATAACAGGTTTGATGCAAAGGCCAGTGCCAGTCATTGCTTCTTAATGTCTAAGTTGAAAAATGAGCATATCTAGTCTCAATTTTTAACGGCTTGTTAAATGATTTTATCATGTTTTATTTTTTGAGCATCTTTGAATAATCCTGTAGAGAGGTGGCATATAGACTTTTTAAAATAACTTTAAAAATAACTGTGATTAGTAATTTTGAATTCATATTTTTGCCTAGTTGTCTTAGGAATCTAATATAACAGTAGGGGGTTGCAACTTGCAGATCCCTCTGTTGGGAATGGCTTGCTTTTTGTGCAGCTCGTAATCTCCAGAAGAAAATACGATTTTGGATCAGTTCCGATGTAACTTTTAAACCTAAGCAGGAGCTTTGGGGAGTGATTTCTGTTAAAGAATGCAGGTAGAAAAAAATTATACCAGAATGAAAATTTAAATAGAAGAAGTTCTGAATAGGATGTAAAATCTTATTCCTATGAAGCTTTTGGGTATGATCTGAATTGATTTTTCATTCTAGTGCAACACTTTCCCTATGGCAAGAATCATGCATAATGACAAACCATGATTTCATTATAGGAATTAACCTGTGGAATCTTTTGACTTGGCATGATCTCCTGCCCTTGCACACAGTTCAGAAATTATTTTTAGTTGTGTGGGAAACCATAGCTTCTTTTGTCTAAACTACAAGCTATGGCGTATTATCTACCCTTTATGGGGTTTACTCTCCATGCCAGTATTAAAATAAGGTTCGTTTTGATTTTTTTGTGTGGAGAGAACAAACCATAATTTGTGGTTTAGATGTAAAAAACTCATGAATATGAATATGGGCATTATCCATTCTGAGCCATTCATGAGTCTGAATATCTCCTAGCCTCATTTTCATGTTGACAAACAATGCTTATATTACTCCGTGGAAACTGATGTTAGAAATGCATTTTAGTGGTGGAAGAAGGCTAACCAAATCTAGATGTAACTTGCTTTATGTAGAATCCTACAATGAAAACAATTGAGTCCTAAATCAGTCTTGATTTTCATTTTGAAAAATAAACAAAAATTCTTTTTTATTTTTGAGAGCTATCTTAAAAATAGGTTTTCTTGCATTATTTACTATTATTCCAATATGGATTGTGGTTGACTTGCAATTTTTTCTTCCTGTAAGCATGTATAACATAATGACTGCAAATAGGAGTCTTTATTTTTTGACTGTAGCATGATTAGCTGCACTGTGAGTTTTTATTAATCTCTTGAATTAAAATGTGGCTAAATTTTTAGCCCCTGTGCTGTCCACAGAATTATAGTATAGATTTAATTTTAATTCTTTGGTTGAAATGTCCACAATTAAGGAACTTGACATACCTAATAATGTCAGAGGCAACTTGGAAACTAAATTTCTAAATGTCTGTACTTCAAGGAGTTGAGCTTCTAATTTTCCTTGTTACTTTTCTTGCAGTCTCACTTATGTAGAACCATGCTGCTTTAAGGAGTCAGTGAAATTCTCTCAGGGCTGCATCCAGATTTTTGGTGGGAGGTCTTATGTAGAAAACTTGGTATCTGGCCATTGGTGTAATGCATTTGTAGAAGAGTGAGCTGCTGCAAGGGCAAGACCTGTTATCTAACTACAACATTTCATCCAATATACATCCTACGGTCTTCTCATCTTTTCTCTCCCCCAACCCTGAGAGTGTGCTGCTGTGATGTAAACTCTGCATCTATCATCCCTGTTCTCTGTGACTAAAAGAGAAAGTGGACACGGGATAGTAGCAGCTGGAATAAAGTACAAGTGGCTTGCTGTTTCTTCCAGCATACAAAGCTGTGCCTAGTGGGGCCCTTCTATTTTAAGAACAACCTGACATGTCATGTATAATTGGTGCATTAAGACCAATCAGCAGCATCCATAAGTCCAAGTAGTGCCTCTATGATTGTATATAGCAGTGACTACTTCCTAACTAGTTTTAAATTAGTAGTGGCTACTAGCTTAGATGACTTTCTTAAAGGATTAGACTAATCTATCAAGGGCTATTAATAACATAAGCCATGCCTATGGGCTTCCTGGAGGCATGTGCTTGGCCATTATAGGAGACAAAATTCTGGACTATATTGATACTTGGTCTCACTTGGTTAGGGCTCTTTTTAAAATAGAGGCTCTTATAATTCATTTTGTGTCTTTATTTTGCTTGTCCCAGATTTACCGAACCAACCAGTGTGCTGGTGAATTTGTGATTACGTTTCCAAGAGCTTATCACAGTGGCTTTAATCAAGGTTTCAATTTTGCTGAAGCTGTTAACTTCTGCACAGTTGACTGGGTATGTTGTAAATCATGTTGTGAACTTTTGTTTGAAAATGGATTCTGAACTATGTATGGTAGTGCCCACTATTGGGGGCAATTTTTTCAGTGTTTTAAAGACATTATTTGATAGCTAACCAAAAAATGTTTGGTAGGGGTACAGTATGGCCATCGATCTTAACACAGTGCAGCACTTTTCATCTGTTGAAGAATAAGAGCCAAAGCCAAATGTTTTCAGCCTCTGTGAAGTTTGATTTCAGAATATGAAGTCAGGTTTTCGAGAACTTGATGTTATTTTTAAACTCTAATCTAAAGTATCAAAACTCCATTGTACTCCTGGAACTCTTGTAAAACATAGGTTTCCTAATCTGTGATAGTACAGGTTGCACCTTTTATGGTTAGGGAAATGGAGTATGATGCTTGTAATCTTGAATGCCTGCAGTAAATGGTTTTAAATAAATCTTTTTGATTGGTTTTGTGCTAGGTCCAAGAAAGGGCGGCGGTGAGGTTTATTTTCTTCCACCCACTCATCCACTCCCAGTTCAAGTGGGTAGCTTTAACCAAACAGAGTAATTGAACAGTCTTTTGAAAGACTCTGTAAGTTTGTTTTAAAAGGAAAACTTCAGTTGCTGTCATTTTTCTTCTAGTTGCCCTTGGGTCGCCAGTGTGTGGAACACTATCGCTTGTTAAACCGCTATTGTGTGTTTTCCCATGATGAAATGATATGTAGAATGGCCGCCAAAGCAGAAAGTCTTGATGTGGTGGTAGCTTCTACTGTTGAAAAAGACATGGCTATTATGATTGAAGATGAAAAAGCTTTACGGGAGGCTGTGTGTAAGCTGGTACGTTTTGTGAAGCTTTATTGCTGGTTCAATTTCTGTATGTTAAAACAACCACTTTAAGAACACCTGTGTATCTGTGTGTTTTGTGATAGTAACCAGTGTAAGATTAGATCCAATGAAAAATTTCTAATAGGCAGAGGAGGTGAACTCCCCCCCCCCAACCCCTCATGCTGTTACAGGGTGTCCTTGGTTCCCCAGTGGTGGCAATTAAGGTGGTACTTGTGGCTGCAGCAGGAAGGAGAAGCAAGGAAGTCCTGTTCCACTGACAGAAATCCCTTCTGTCAGCAGAGATTTTCACTAGATGCAAGCCATATAATGTTTCTGCTACTCTAAATAGTAATTGCCTCATAATTATTTCATCTGAAGAAGATTATACCATCAGTATAGTCACAAGCTCTTTTACAAATAAATGTTATTGTCCGTTTATTAATGATGAAGTAATTAACTTCTCAATCAGTTTATTTATTGGTTTAAGCTGTTAATCTTTAAACAGCCATTTTTCTGATCTGCATGATAGGTATAGGTAAGTGCTTAAAATCTTATTTATATGGAGCAAGGATGCCAAATGTGGTGCCCATGGGCACAGTTGTGCCTGCCAATACCTTTCCTGGTGCCCACAATGTGTTTTTAGAAAGTGGGTGGGACTTTTGCAAAGTCCATTAGAGTATTGAATGGCTGTTCAGATTTTTAACAACATTGCTTTAGCGGAAACAGCTTCCATAGCACAAGGATTTTCACTGTGTGACTAAAGGTAAGCTGCAGTGGCCATTTTGCGGTGGCCATTTTGTTACTGTGACCACCACATTGTGTCAGAATTCCAAATGTGCCTGCAGGCTCCAAAAGGTTGAGGACACCTGATATGAAGCTTAAGCATGCCTAACTTTCAGTGAAGGGTGCTGTATATCTTCTCTGGAATCTACTTACTTAAATGGACTTTTTGTATTTAATCTCTGATGAAATGTATGTTTGCTTTATTATAGGGAGTTACTGATTCAGAGAGAATGAATTTAGAAATATTGCCAGATGATGAGCGCCAGTGCATAAAGTGTAAAACTACTTGCTACATGTCTGCTGTCTCCTGTTCATGTAACCCTGGCCTATTGGTATGCCTGTATCATGTGGAAGATCTCTGCACATGTGCCCCATATAAATATAAAATGGGGTAAGCTTTTGTTTGCAGACCTGTAGTTTCTTCTGCTTTTCAGTTCCTGAATCATATATTGGATAGAAATAGAAAATCTAATTGCTAAATCCACTGGAGGTTGTGCAGTAGAGGTCTAACAAATGAATTTTGTTTGCTGTCTTGATGTAAGTCAATACATTAAAAGTTTAATATAAATTAAATTTCTCAGAGTAGATCACAGTTCTAGTTGAGAAGAAGGGCAGGACTACAGGGATGTGGTTGCTTAAAAAATAAGTGCAGATCTCTTACGTGAATTTTTAGCTTTCACTAGGAGCTAGTATCTTTTTAGCTTCTCTCTACTCTGCCAGTTAGTAGTTTAATTTGTAAATTGTCAAGTGGGTTGAAAACAAGTACTTTGTAATTAAGTCACAAATTATATGACTTACAGTGCAGGCATATTTTCTCCTTGTGGTAGTTTGAAGAACTACCCTATTTGTAACTTCCCTGTTTGTAGTACTAAATAACAATAGAAGTAGGCAAAACTTTTATAGAGTGTATGCTTGCTGTCTTTCTTTGCCACAATGTAGGTTTTGTGGGAAAGCTTTTAATGTGGTAATAGTTGCATTTTAGCTGTCTGCTGTTGCAAGACTCTTCTGTACCACTCTATAGTTTAAGATGCAGACTTGTATATTTCCTGGTTTAGTGCTGCTGTCTGCACCCTGCTGTGAAGTAGTGATGAGAGGCTCTAGTGTATACCAATAGAAATCAATGATCCCTAGTGGTCTTGAAGACAATTTTGACAGACGGAGATGATATACACTGTCTCAAGTTATCTTTAATCATCGACCTTGACAAGAACTTAATATTTTTTAAATGCCTGGATTTTATATTAATAAAATAATTTTTGTAAATCTCTTCCTGAAATAGCTACAGTGAAATCCTAGGCATTTATTCCAGTCTAAGCCCATTGATTTTAGTGGCCTTAGACTGAAACAATTTTTACAGGATTGGAGTGTTAGTAATCTAAAAAGTATGATGTGACAAAACATTGTGTTGCAAGATATCGTGCAAATGAGTTTGCTAGATGTTGTAGAAGAGAGAGTACAGGAGATTTTTAGCTTTCCCTTTTGCAGCTATATAATTTCCATAACATAGAGTTTCTACCTTACTTCTGTGCATAATGCAGGAATGTTTCTTGTGCATGGTTTATATATATATATATATATATATATATATATATATATATACACATTTGAAATGCCAGTAAAATTGTTTACATTTTGTACTACTTCCAGATATCGATATACACTAGATGAACTTTATCCGATGATGAATGCACTTAAATTGCGGGCAGAATCCTACAATGAGTGGGCATCTAATGTTAATGAAGCTTTGGAGGCAAAAGTTAATAATAAAAAAAGTATGTATATTTCATTATCTGCTTTGTACCACTAAACATTATGAAATCAACAGCCTCATTTTATCTATGTTCTCTCCAAAGCAATTCCCACTTGGTTAAATGGGACTCCAGAGTAAATGTGCAAAGGATTGCAGCCTTAAACAGACAAATTAATATAAACATTCATTAGTGAGTAATAAAAACACAGACTAAAATGAGTCAATTAAAATAATAATCATAAGTTTATCTTTCCAAAGGTCTCATGAGTTTCAAGGCTTTAATTGAAGAATCAGAAATAAGGAAGTTCCCAGACAATGATCTACTACGACACCTCCGTTTAGTTACTCAGGATGCAGAAAAATGTGCCTCAGTTGCACAGCAGCTTCTTAATGGCAAGAGGCAAACCAGGTAATATTACTTTGTCAGTGATTTTGAACTGCTGGAGAGGGTATATGTGGCAATCATCATTACATGCATCTGGATATATAATTAAGCTTTGTAATTTGCTTATTTTCTAAAAAAAATGTTGAATACAAAATTCTGACATAATGAATTTGATCCAAAGGGTGGTCATAGAAATTATCTTTCTTACATTCCCATTCCTGCTTCAACCTCCTCCTTGCCACGTGGTCCCTGTAAAGTAGTACCTGGAGGTCCTGGCACTCTCTGGAAGAGAATGGGGTACAATATGGGGCTCTGCAATGAGAATTGGTGAAAATTCTTCTCTTCCCCTCCGCTTGTGAGAGTATAATTGGGATTCAGGAACCAGCTCATGTGCTGAAAACATTGTGTGCTATGTGGGGATACGAGGGACTGCCTTGCAGTGGCTCGTCTCATTTCTCCACAGTTGGGGACAGAGGGTGGCACTGGGGGAAAAGCTGTCAACTCGGCACCTGTTAGTGTGGGGGCAATACTCTCACCAATGTTATTTAACATCTGTATGCATCACCTCACCCAGCTGGTACGAAGTTTCAGACTGGGGTGTCATATGCAGATGACACCCAGTTGTATCCAGAGTCATGCAGCCAGCCCAACTCCACCCCAGATGGCTTGGCTAAAACTTTTTGAGGCCGTGACTGAATGGTTGAAACAAAGTCAATTGAAATTGAACCCCACAAAGAGGGAGGTCTTGCACTTGGATCATGGGCTGTTGGGTTCAGGATCCGGCTTCCAGCCGTCGATGGGGCATCGCATGCACCCGTTCTGACAGTTAGGAGTTCTTGTCAGTGGAGGCCCAAATCACAGCCATTGCCAGGTCTGCCTTTTTTCATCTGCGTCAGGCCAGGCAGCTTGTCTGGCCTTTTGACCCATGTCTGACCTTTTGACCCATGACCTAACATCAGTGATCCAGGCAATGGTCACCACCAGATTAGATTACTGCAGCTCGCTCTGTGCAAGGCTTCCCTTGGGTCTGGTATGGAAGTTACAACTGGTCCAGAATATGACTGCACATGTCCTTATGGGGATGCAATATAGGGCACATATAACACCATCTCTGTGCCAGCTGCACTAGCTTCCAGTGGAGTTCTGGATAAGGTTCAAGGTCTTGGTGTTAACTTACAAAGTCCTTAGCGGACTGAGAGCAGCATATCTGCGGGACAGCCTCTCCCCATATGTTCCCCAGAAGATGCCTCCATTCAGCCAAAAAACAGCTGCTGCTGGTCCATGGCTCCAAGGATGCTCGCTTGGCCTTGACCAGGGCCAGGACATTTTCGGTCTGGGCATCAGTCTGGTGGCCCTGAAACTGGGGCCCAGCAAGATTTGCTATCCTTCCACTGGGCCTGTAAGACGGAGGTGTTCTGCCAGGCATATGGGCTGAGGTTGTGGTGTGGGCGAGCTCCCTTGCTGGTCTCTTCACCCCAGTTTACCATTGACATGCTTAATATTGTCTACCAGTTCAATCTCATGGGATTTACTGGCTTCTGTTGAGCAATATGGGCTGCTGCCTTGAGTTATACACTGCTCAATTTTATGTCTTTTAATGTGATTTTACTGTGGTTGTATTCATATGTGATGTTATCTGCTTTGAGCCTGCTTGTAGGGAAAGCGGACTAAAGTATTTTATAAGTGTATGGTTTTTAGCAGTGTTAATGTTTCTTTTGAGCGCAAAAGGTTTAAATTACTACATTTAGCAATTAACTGGCTGACCTTTTTTTGTAACAAAAAATGCACAGTGGGGTCATCCACAGACAGGGCAGATGTCTCTGCTCAATCAAGGGATTCCATGGGTATAGAGAAAATTAGATTTATACACTAACCAAAAGAGGGGGGAAACCCAGCCTGCTGAGGGCTAAATGTGATCCAGAATGGTTACAATGTTAAGAGAAGCTGAGGGTAACTCAGGAAAAAGAGAAAGGGGAGAGATTCTGGAGATCTACAAGTGTGGGATTTTCCAATTGTTGGCCAACTATGGTTCCATATGGGTCTTCAGCTTGTTCCATCTAATACATTGAATGTTTATGGCTTCAATACAGGGAGAAAAGTATCTATTCCAACATGAATATTCCCTGTGTTATCTGAGACGACACATATACTGAAAGTTAAGGAATATGAAAATGTCTGTGTAATTGTAGGTATCGGTCTGGAGGAGGAAAATCCCAAAATCAGCTGACTGTGAATGAACTCCGGTTATTTGTTAGACAGCTCTATGCTTTGCCATGTGTCCTCAGCCAAACAGCATTGCTGAAGGTAACTGAACTCTTGGAGATGAGAGGGAAAATATTTTTCAGGTGATAAATTCTAAGATATGCTTTATGATTTCAGGACACTGAGAGATTTGGGTAAATATATGAGGTATTTGCTGTTAAATTTAAAAGTATATGAGTAATTTAAAGTGTAAAACAATTTAGCAGAGACCTGGTGTTTTTCTTACTTTATCAATAGCTGAAATGTGCACATAGAATTTATATATAAATTAAAATTGTGTTCATTATATGCAACCAATATATACTTCATGAAAATGAAAGTTTTGTTGTTTTAGAAACCTTCAAACTCAGATTTGGCGGGCAAATCCAATGAACAGGAGCCATATTAGAGTTTATTTTCTCCTTGTAGGCCCCCATGTTAAATCCATGTTCAGAATCCTGCCTTCTGAGGAAGAAAGAAACTCCAGTTAGCCCAGCCTGATTGATTTGGACTTTGAGGTTAGCTGGAGTTTTCTGAAAGTGGAAGAGCTCAATCTCCCTTGTGCAGCAGAGAACATAAAAGTAGCCCTGTTGAATCAGACCAGTGGCCCATCTAGTCCAGCATGATGTTTCACACAGTGACCAACCAGGTGCCTTGGTGGCTGATTAACAGGGCACAGAGACCAAGGCCTTCTCCAGATGTTGTCTCCTTGAACTGGTATTCAGAGGCATGCTGCCTCTGGATGATGTTTCCTTTAGTCATCATGACTAGTTGCTATTGATGGACCTTATCCTCTATTAATCTGTCCAATCCCATCTATTCTAGAGTTCAGTACTACATCCCCTGACGGTGAATTCCACAATTTAATCGCTTGTTGAATAAAGAAGTTCTTCCTTTTGTCTGTCCTGAATTTATCTGAATCTGTCCTGAATTTGTCTATCCTGAATTTATTGTCCATCAATTTCATTAGGTGCAGCCCAAGATCTAGTATTATGGAAGAGGAAGAAAAAGCTCTTTATCCACTTTCTCTAAGTTGTATTAATTTATAAACCACTATCTTATATCCACTTTTCTCTATACTGCAAAGTCCCAGACTCTTTAACCTTTCCTTATAGGAAAGGTACTCCAACCTTTTGTTGCCCTTTTCTGTGCTTTATCCAGCTCTGCAGTATTCCTTTTGAGATATGATATCCTGATTGCATATAGTATTTCAAACAAGGCTGCACTGTAGTTCTATATAAGGGCATTACAATATTGGACATTTTATTTTTATTCCCTCTCCTAATACACTCCGGCATGTAGTTTACCTTTTACTACTTTACCTTTTTACTACTTGCACTTCAAGTTGACGTTTTCATCAAGCTATCCACTACACTCCTAAGATCTCTTTCCCTCAGTCTTAGCCAATTCAGATCCTATCAGTATATATTTAATGTTAGGTAATTTTTGTTCCAGTGTGCATCACTTTAACTATGTTTAAGTTAATTTGCCACTGTCATCACATCACTCAATTTAGAGGGATCATCTTGAAGCTGTTCTGAATATACCTTATCATCCTGAATAATATAGCATCATCTACAGTCTTAGCCACTACATTGCTCACCCCAATTCTGGATTTTTTAATGAACAGGTGAAATAGAACTGGTCCCAGAACCACTTCTTGTTGGACTCCACTGATTACTTCCATCTATTGCAGGAGATACTGTATGAGAAGCATCACAACAAAACAAGATTGTGCCCATTATAAACAAGTGTCTGTTTATTCATGACATATGAATGGATCCTAAGAGGCTCCTTGCTTGTGACTTGTGCTTAAAGTAATAGAAATTCTGACATGAGAGTTCTCACATTTTGCCAAATTTTTCTGTTGTATTTTCAGGATCTTCTTAATCGTGTGGAAGAATTCCAGAAATATAGCCAAAAACTTCTGTCTGAAGAAATTCCCAGTGCTTCAGAACTACAGGAACTCTTGGATGTCAGTTTTGACTTTGATGTTGATCTTCCCCAGCTCGGTGACTTGAGAGTGCGTCTTGAACAAGCACGCTGGCTAGAAGATGTACAGCAGATTTTCCTGGACCAAAATTCACTTACTCTGGATGATATGAGAAGACTCATAGACTCTGGTGTTGGACTAGCTCCTCACCCTGCAGTTGAGAAGTCAATGGCTAGGCTTCAAGAGCTCTTAACAGTATCTGAACACTGGGATGACAAGGCCCGAACCCTAATAAAGTCCAGGTAGAAGCTAAATCTTGCTTCCCCCACCCCACAGTTGCAATTTGCTGTTTGTTACTTTAAAGTAACTAACTTTTTTCAACCTGCACAGAATAAAATGAAAAGAATGCTAGGCTGAGGCTATTGTGTGAGATGTGGTTTATCATCTTAGTATAGAAGAAAGCAAAGTCTGATTATCTTTGCTTTTCATTCATAATAAACATTTTAAAATATTCATCTGCATTATTAACTTCACTATTTCATGCTTTTAGTTGAAGATTAAAATAATTTCTTTTAAAATGCAAGCTCATATTGTTAATAATAATAAGTTGTCATTGTATATGGTGCCTTACATTGTTTCATAGGCAAAATAGCTGCCCCCAGTGGAAAAAACAAAGAGGAGAAAGATAGAATGGATACAGTTAACGTTCTTAACACTTGGTTACACTTAGGAAATAAGTTGTTATTTAAACAGTCACTCTGTAATGATTCAATATGAGTTTCAATTAATAATATTTCTATTTTATACCCCTGCTTTTCCACCTGTGAAATTCTCAATGCATTCTTGGTAATGTTCAGTGTAAGGAAGGTACAGGGCTCCCATTTACATTCCCTAGGTTGAGGAATTACCAGCACCCCACTCCAATTTCCCATCCCTAAGGAAAAAATGGACTCCACATAATGATGCCTTAGGAATTTGCCCTAGTCTTTGGGGTGAAGACAGTAGATGCGGCAGCCTAGAGAGTTGCCCAGAAGTGTTATCTCATCCTCCCTTTATTGTTTTTGATGTAGTTTGTCTGTGTTCCTTTTTATGCATTCTTATTGTAATAGCCTTTGGCCCCACACAATAAATGTTCATTGTGTGTCCCATGCGTGCAGGTGCACATGGAACTATGCATGCGCAGGCCGGCCAATCAAAGATGTTTTGCAGCTTTTAATCCACTTGAATTCCAGAGGGATTTTTCCAGTGAGGGTTTTGCCTATACCAACATAACCCCGCTGTTTCCAGATCTACAGCAAGCCACTGGGAGCAGCTCTCCCCCCAGAGCACATGCACGGCTGCTTCCTGTTGAAACAGCCCATGCTATGGAAGAGGCAGCACCCTCATCTCTTAGTTCCTCTTTTGCCACCGGTCTAAGAGGTTCTTCTGCAGCACGTTCCTCTATTCTTGTTGCGTTGAGCCTTATTCCTGCTCTTTCGATAACCTAACAGTGAGAAAGAGAAAGTTAAGCAGAGACATCCGTTGTCTTGTAAGAATGGCTGAAAAAGCCCTTTTCAAAAGATTCACTCAGCGCAGTACCAAAATGATGAGGACTGACGGGCATTCTCTTTGCCACATCTGAGAGAAGGACACAATGTGAACTCTTGCAAACACTGCCAGGACTTAACTCCCAAGGCTTGGGCAGAAAGAGCCATTAGGCTCAAAGCCGTATTGTGGGAACCGGCTTTATCAGCATCAGCGAGCACCTCCACCAAACTGCTAAGTCCTCTGCTCTTGCAGAGTAGCTGAGCGATTAGATCCAATGTCACCATCTGCTCCAATGTCAAGGGCCCGAAGCCCTTTGGAATCAACATCGATGTCTCAGGTCCCACAACTCCATTCGACTCTGGAGAATCAGAATCTGTCAGAACAGCCTCGAAGTTGACAACATCATTCTACCTTGGGCTCTCCAAGCCACTCTGATCTGACTCAAATGCTTACGCTCCAACAGCACACAAAGACGAGAATCCTCAATTGCGCCAGCCAGTGTGATGCACATAGCTTCAGCTGCTCATTCAGATCTGAACACAGATCCGAAGAGATAGAGGCATAGACTTTGGAGTTTTCAGAGTCAATGAGAAAGAAAACCAGATCTAAGTTCCATCACTCCTCCAAACAGAGGAGTCTTCTGTCAAGGTGACTAATGCTATGGCCGAACCATGCGAGGTTGAAGTCACTGAGCCTCCGTACATACCTTCATTGTATTGTAAGTTGTCGTCATTTTCCTCTTCAGAGGAAGAGGGAGAACTACTGAGAACGAACCTGGTGCTAAGACATCAGATTTACAAGCAAGACTTATACCAACCTTGCTGTACTCACAGATGCCTGTCCTGGTTTCACCAAGAGATGCCTTTAGCTTATGATGTTGATGTGGGAGAACCATTGAGGGCAGAATCGGTCAGATCTGCCTTTGAACGTTTCATGCAAACTAAATTGCATCAATGCCTCACTCCATCCCTAAATCTTCTATGGCATTCTAGTTGTCTAAGTCAGACCCTGAACCTTATCAAGGTGAACGGAGCTCCAGCTTACCATCTGACCATTCCCCTGATGAGGCAGTGGGAGAGGTAGGATCGGACTCACCTACCAACAACTTTTGCCTATACATGGAACAGATGCTCCATATGGCTAAATTGCTGGACATTGATGTGACATCTATGACACCTAAATCAGAGGATAAGATACTCCAGCATTTGTACTCTGGGAACCCAGCCAATATTGCCTTCCCTATGATTGAGGGTTTTGTAGAAATCATGTCTTCTCTATGCAAGAAACCAGCATCTGTGTCACCTAGGTCTAAAAAAGGCTGATGGTCTGTATAAGACCAAAGAGGATAAATACCCCTTCCTATTCATCCACCTCCCTCTGTCATCTCTAGTTACTGAGGAGATGCAATCCAGAAATTGACAGGGGCCTCATTTCACACCCACTGAAAAAGAGGTAAAGAAACTTGACGGTCTTGGATGGAAAATCTATGCCTTGGTAGCCCTTAATACAAAGATTGCAAATTACGTAGCAATTATGGAGGCTTACCAAATTTTCCTCTGGAGCAAGATGGCAGCCTACAATGACTGGCAGCCAGAGGACCAGAGAACACTAGTGAAAGTGATCCAGGAAGAGGCATTGAGGCTGTCCGAACAGCAGATCAACATGGGCAGGAATGTGACTGATTCATCCACTGGAGTGTTGGCATTAGCTATAATGCTTAGGAGGCATGCGTGGCATTGTTCAATAGCCTTACCAGTAAAACATGGAGCAGAGTGGAGGACTTGCCGTTCGAGGGTCAAATGCTGTTCTCTGAAAAAAAATGATGACTACCTCTCGCAGAAGCAAAAGGATCAACAGACCATGAAGTCTTATGGGATCCTGCCACTGGGCGAACAATCAGGATTAAGGTTTCCCCACAGAAAATATCAGTCATACAGGGGGCATTATTAGCTGCTGTAGCACAGTGGTTAAGTGGTTTGGCTGCAAATCAGCACTCCACTGGTTTGAATCCCACTACTGCCATGAGCTCAGTAAGTGGCCTTGGGTAAGCCACTTTTCTCAGCCCCAGCTCCTCAGCTGTATTGTGGGGATAATAATAGCACTAACTTGTTCACCACTCTGGGTGAGGCATTAATCTGTCTAGAAGAGCGGTATATAAATGCAGTTATCATCATCATCATCATTATAGATACCAACCATATCAGAATCCTCAGAGCCACTCAATCCCTGTTAACCAGGGGCAGTATCAAAGAAGGAAGCCACTACATGAACTGAGGCAGGGTACTCACCCATCTTCTAACAAAAATCAGGCTTAGAACCCAAAACAGTTTGACCAGAACAGGAGCAGTGTGTAGTATTTGGTGATAGACTCACCCTTTTTGTTCAGCATGGGCCTTATCACCTCAGATTTATGGGTGTTGGAGATAATTGAAAATGGTTACAAAGCTGAGTTTGACAGTTTACCACGTCTTGAGTCTTCCTCCAAAGTTTACACTGGACTCTTCACCTGCTTTGACTGTAGAATGGAGACCATTATTAGAGAGAGCGGCAGTTCAGCACATCCCCACATCCAAATCCCAGTTGGCATTTTATTTCAGTTTTTTTCTGGTCCAGAAAAAGGATGGGGGCTTCAGACACAGATTTAAGACATTTAAACAAATAATGTTGGAGTCCTCAAATTTAATAACAATAACATTTGATTTATATACTGCCCTTCTGGACGACTTAACACCTACTCAGAACGGTTTACAAAGTATGCCATTATTATCCCCACAACAATAATCACCCTGTGAGGTGGGTGGGGCTGAGAGAGCTTCCACAAGCTGTCACTGACCCTAAGGTCACCCAGCTGGCTTCAAGTAGAGGAGTGGGGAATCAAACCCAACTCTCCAGATTAGAGTCCCGCACTCTTAACCACTATACCAAACTGGCTTTCCATTTAGGATGGTAACTCTTAACATGGTGTTACAGTTACTTCCTCAAACTCTTGGTTCATGGTATTGGATCTGAAGGATGCATATTTTCACATTTCTATCCATCCTCCTCATGGAAAATTCCTGAGGTTTACATTTGAAGGGAATAGTGTCCAATACCAGGTTCTACCATTTGGGTTGGGTACAGCCCTTAGTGTCTTTATGAAATGCATGGCAGTGGTAGGGATGCTCCATATATTCTTATTTAGACAATTTGCCGATATTGGCCCATTCCAGAGGCCTGCTTCAGGAGCAGATAAAATTAATAATAGAAATGTACTGTAACTTGGGACTCATAATAAATTTCAAGAAATCTAATTAGAACCCTCCTAGGAGGGTGCAATTTATAGGAGCTGTCCTTGACACCTCTCTAAACAAGGTCTTTCTGCCATTGGAGAGAGCACAAAGGATACAATCCCTAGTGAGATCCTTTACAGCCTGTAGATACCAGTCAGCACTAAAACTTCAGACTCTCCTGGCAGCTACAACAGCTGTAATACACTTAGCCAGGCTACAAATGAGGAGACTTCATCTCTGGTTCCTGTCAATACACTGTCCAAGGATACACTCACAGGAGAGAAAATACAGTTTACCTAGGACTGTAGTCAAATTTTACTATGGTGATCATAGAATCATAGAGTTGGAAGGGACCTCCCGGATCAGCTAGTCCAACACCCTGCACAATGCAGGAAATTCACAACTATCCCACCCACCCCCGTATGCACCCAGTGACCCCTACTCTATGCCCAGAAAATGACAAAAAACCCTCCAGGATCCCTGGCCAAACTGGCCTGGAGAAAATTGCTTCCTGACTCCAAAGTGTTGATCAGCATTACCCTGAGTATGTAAGAAAGGGCTATGAGAACTAAGCACTGATGTAATAGATCAATAGATTCACACTTGTTATAGGGAGTTCATTTTGGTACACCTATGATTGAGGTCCTGCTCACCGCAGATGCTTCAACACTTGGTCAGTGTGCTCACTGTGGACGCCTTTCTACTCATGGCACATGGTTGGAAAGTGAACAGAGGTTGCATATCAGTTTTGGAGTAGAGGGAGATACGTTAATCACTTATCTCCTTTTCAGATATGGTGAGGCGCAAAACTGTTCAAATACTCACGGGCAACTGCACTGCTATGTTCTACATAAGCAAGGAGGCACAATCTCCAAAACTCTCTGTATGGAGGCCATACTCATTTGGGAATGGGCCAACAGACAGGGCGCATCACTTCTGGCCATCCACGTCCCAGGAGTGAACAACTTCATTGCAAACAGACTGAACATATTAAGCTCCTCCACTCATGAGTGGTCGCTGAAAGAATCGTGCATAATACCACTGTTCCAGCAGTGGGGATTCCTGGATATAGACCTTTTTTGCCACAAGGAAGAACTGAAAGACTCTCTTATTCTGCTCCAGAGTCCTTAGGAGATGTGTTCAAGTAAAGTGATCAGGGTACCTATTTTACGCTTTTGCTCCCATCCCTCTAATCGACCAAATGGTCAGCAGGATACAGGCTAAAGGAATGAACACCATTGTAGTGATTCTGTTCTGTCCTTGCTGGCCATGGTTCCACCAGCTTTTACAGCTGGCCAGAGGCAAATTTCAACAACTGCCCACTCACTTTCAACAAACTTTCAACAACTACTCCCTTACAGGGGAATCCATATCATAACATACTCAGACTCAAACTGACAGCCTGGTTGATTGTACAGTAGGGAAACTCCCAGAAGGGGTAGTTGAAGTTATCCTTAACGCTAGGAAACCTAACACCAGAAAGTCCTATGCCATCAAATGGTACAAGTTTGTTGATTGGGCCAGGAATAAGGGTTTGGGGCCCTTATGATTGCTCGTTAGCTCAGATATTAGAATACGTATTGAAGCTCAAACAAGACAGTCTATTCATCTCGTCTATTAAAGTGCATTTAGCTGCCATCTCAGCGTCCCACCCCGCTATAGTCAAGAAGACAGTTTTTTCCCATTACACTGCTAACCCTTTTTCGGAGGATTACATAATAAGTTTCCACTTGTATCCCAGATTGTGCCTTAATGGTTATTTTAGCTAGTATTAGCAAAGCTGTTAATGGGACCCTTTTAGCTACATATCACCGGAGTGTTTTATCTATGAAGGTGGCACTTCTAGTTGCAATTACCTCTGCTAGAAGAGTAAGCAAATTGGCAGCATTACGCATGGCCCCACCTTTCTTTAAAATCCACACAGAAAAGGAAGGCCTTAGACCTAGTATGGAAGTTCTTCTGAAGGTGGTTTCCAAGTTTCACACCTCACAGGAGATCATACTCCCAGTGTTTTTTCCATCCCCAGTGTCTGAGGCTGAAAGTACACTTCACACACTAGATGTATGAAGGGTGATTCTCTTTTATTTGGACTGTACAGTCTCCTTTAGATTAGATGTCCAGTTATTCATTTGTTACACAGGTCCAAATAAAGGGGAAAAGGCTACCTTACAAACAATTGCTAAGTGGGTAGTCAAAGCCATTAAACTGTGCTACAAGCAGGCTAAACTATCTTGTCCTTTGGAAGTCCATGGTCATTCCACCAGGTTGCAAGCATCTTCAGCAGCGCTTCTTAGAGGGGTACCTTTGCAGCATATATGCAGAGCGGCAACATGGACTTTGGCTGACACCTTCATCAGGCATTATGTTCTGGATGGGCTCAACAGAGAAGAGGCAGCTTTGGGATAATGGAATGACTAGAAATCTTGGAATGTTGTCCCCCCTCTACCAATTGGCAGCTAATTTGTCATATTGAGGAAGTTGGTCAGCCTAGGGTTGCTAGGTTCCTTGGGGGAGAAAGCAGGGGATGGGGGGTTATGGGGGTGAGTCTTGCTGGGGGCACTTCATGACATTACTCCTGGCATGACATGGACGTAATAGGTTGTGCCAGGGGCCAATTGAGTAAAAATCTACCACAAAAATTGGAGGCCAATAACCCCCAGCATGACGGTTTACTTCTACATCGTGACAGGAATGATGTCACTCCCAGCACGATACAGGATGTGCTTCACCCCTACCACTGCATTGTCCCATCTTTTCCACCTCTGCTGGTCAGGCAAGAGGTGGCAGGGGGGTAGAGGCTGGGGTCAGGGAATTCCCCCTCCCCACTAGGAAACTGGCAAGCCTAGTTAAACTAGCTACTGCTACCCTATGGCCGAGTTTGGGTCATAGCACTGTAACATCTGCTTGATTCTGTGGATGTCTGCCAGCAGCTTAGAGAATTAACTGTTGGTGTTTGTCTTAATCCAAAGTTTTCTACTGGTCAGCTTTTTAAAAATTTGAATTTGAGAGGCTAGAGTCCTACAAGTCCTAGTTCTCACTGAGGGAATAAAATGCTAAACTATTTCAGACTGGTGGTGGTGGTAGTTCACATAACCGGATCCTCTCTAACGAAAATTATTCCTCATGTATAAAAAAAAACTGGTATATCCAAGAGAAGACTAGGCTACAGTTGTTGTTTTGCTCTTTCACTGAAAGAGCATACAGTCATTTGAGCCCCTGCCTATAATCTGAAGAGGCTCAGGTTTATCATCTCAGTTAGAAGTTAGGCCTTAGTTATAGTACAGAATCGTTTAAAGAGATGATTGCTTCTAGAAGAATATTTGCAATAAATGCTGGAAACTGAATGTGTGTGTGCACACATGCACACAGGAATGCTAGTATTTCTATTTCATAATTTAGTCTAATGATCACCATATTGTTGTATTTTATTCTAAACTACTACACTTGTTGGGCAGATAGCAATTTCACATTAATTTCCGTATAACAATATGATGCCACATTTTTGGCTGTATGTTTTATTTATTTTAAGGCCACGGCAGTCATTAAGCAGTCTTGAAGCAGCAGTGAAGGAGATAGAGGAAATTCCTGCTTATCTTCCAAATGGTATCGCTCTGAAAGAGGCTGTAAAAAAGGCCAAAGATTGGCTACAGGAAGTGGAGGGCCTCCAGGTAGGAAAAATGACTACCAATTGTTGGATGTGCTCCTAGTTTGTTTATCAGTATGATTTCACTTGTTCCATTTGGGACCTCATGAAATGGATTGTGGACAAAATTAAGTTACAATTACATAACAGGCATCTCCTTAGGAGACATGCGGTGTGGAAGCACCTAGTTACATTTAACTTATTGTTAGCAGTTTTATATTGAAGCTCTTTTGCGCCAATTAAAAATGTATAATAATTTTTAAAAATATTGCATATAGACCAGATTATTTTTGTAATACGACTGTAAATAGCCAGAAACTCATCTCTCTTTACAGCGTACAATGTTTGTTTCATCTGTGGTATATTTTTGATTTCATGTCTTTTTGTCATTATTAATGTATACATTTTTAATATCTGTATTGTTAGGCTGGTGGGCGTGTGCCTGTGTTAGATACACTTGTGGAACTTGTGTCAAGAAGTCGTTCTATTCCAGTACATCTGGAATATCTGCCAAGGCTAGAGTCCTTAGTTGCTGAAGTTCAAGCCTGGAAAGAGTGTGCGGCAAATACCTTTTTGACTGAGAACTCATCTTATTCTCTTCTGGAGGTAAGCAATCTAAAGTACATAGTCATTTGCTTGGGATGTACGAGTATGTATAAGAGGATATAAAATATATCTAGAATAACAATTAGGACTGTTTGTATTTATGAAATTTTAAAAGAAGAATGGCTTTCATTTTATGAAGAAAAAATTACAAATATATCAAAATATGTAACTGCAAGCTACTGTACTTTAAACCAGGGGTCCCCAATCTTTCTGAGCTTGCAGGTACACTTGGAATTTTGAGAGGGGTGTTGAGCGACACCACAAAATCCCATTTTCAGGAGGCATAACCAGCCGAAGAATGGTTGGCACAGGAGATGGAGCCAACCACACACGTACACAAGCTGGAATTGGAGGGTGGGTTGGGGAATATAAACACAAGAAGCCCGCCACACCACACTTAAAAGAAGCCTAAAAGGAGGAGACACAAATCCCAAACCTCAGAGAAGTCCAGAAACAAAAGAAACCTACAGTTTTAAAGAAAAAGTATAGAAAATATGAATCTCTACAATATAATTAACAAGTAACGTAGAATATGGATGTTCATTTACATTATATAGTAGTATTGAACTATAGGATAAAATGCCATTGGGATAGGCGGTAAAAATACCCTTTTACACAGTTTAGGTGGAAGTAATGCCATTAGTGTGACTTGCAATCTGAACCCATTAGTGTGACTTCCAATCTGAACCCATATAAGAAAGGTTTGTAAAGAGCTATCAGGATATTGTATTATGTACCTAATTATAATGTACAGTTTGTACTTAAACTCCTCTGCATAGAGAAAGAATGGTGTTGAAAATGATAACCCTAAAGATTGTCAAATTGTGATGTGCTATTTCTAGGCTGTTTCTCGGAATAGTTCCCTCTTGAGTAGTGTTTAGATATCTCTGTTATGGAGCAAACAAGGGGGAAGCTCCAATGAATTTTCAGATCATCTTAATCTGATTGTTTGGTTTGGTTTGGGAGGGTTATTGGTGTTTATTGGGTTGGATCCTATGATGCCCTTGCAAACATGGATTTTTTCCATCTACCCCTTCTTCCAGCTGTCTTCTGAAATGTCCCAAAAACTGATGCTTGGAGTCATGAGAGCCTTGTAGGGAAAAATGTGATGTGGTAGGCAGGGGATTCCTGTGAGGAAGGGGAATGGGCAGCATCATCCCTCCTTGTTCTTTAGCCAGCAGACTTCCCACTGATTCAAGAAGATCTGTCAGTGTAAAAACTTATTGGACGTAATGTTGCCCAGTTCCCCCACTTCACAGCAAACCTCATGCCCAATGGCATTTTGTCTACAGAGTCCCATGACTCTAAACATTAGCTTTTGGAAGCCTCAGGAGGCTGCTTGGGGAAGGAGCAGATGACTATGATCACTTGCAGACTGTAGGATCCATTTATTATCTTCTGTAGGCAAAATATTAAACGAATTAGATGTACACATCTGTTGTTTTTGCTGCACAGTCCTTTAGATAGCACTTTAAAAAGAGGAAATGAATCGGATTTATACTTTACACTAGAATTATTTATTTTTAATCTTTTTGTTAGGTGCTGTGTCCCAGATGTGATACTGGAACACTGGGATTTAAAAGAAAACCGAAGAAATTAAAAGATCCTGTCCCAAATGGGAAAAAGAAGAACACAAAACTGGAGAGTTTAAATGACCTAGAAAGAGCTTTATCTGAGAGTAGGGAGACTGCTGTTGCGGTATGTATACATTTAGATGTGGTTTTGGAAATAAAAGGTTCATTGGGTGAAACTTTATTTAGGCTTGGCTATTTTTTTCATAATGCTTTTCTTGCTTGCATAATCAAGACATGGAGGTGATCAGTAATTTTTTTCTATCATAAAAACCTACTGGTGTAAATCAGTTATTAGGGCATGATATACAGCAAATGAGCTCATGTTAACATAAAAAAATCTTGTAAAGGAATATGAATCCAACATGGACACTGTTAGAGTCAATAGTTTTCTGCATTCTAAACATTGCCAACTGACCCCACCTATTATGCAAGAAGCTTGCCAGCAGCAAATAGCCTGGAAGATGCTATTTAGCTATACATAAGCTCTAATTGTATAGCATTGTGCTTGATGGGCAGTGTCATTTGAGGATAGTATTTAAGGGTATTGAATATTTACAGCAGTTTAGACCTTGGTGGCCAATTCAGTTAGTGAAAGTGTACAAATAATTGCATGCCTTCAGTAGCTAGCTGTCATAGTGTCTGATATATTTCATTTCATTTATTGGATTTTTTGTCCGCTCTCCCCATGGCAGTTCTCATAGTGGAGTAACAACCAGGTTTAAAACACAATAAAACATATATAAAACAGTTCATACAATGATAAAATTTCATGGTGGTTCCCAAAATATGTCCTGCCCTATTAACATTCATGGGGTGGGAGGTGGAGAGAGCAACCAGTCTGATGGAAAGCTCGGAGGGGGTTGAAATGATTCTTTTGGACAAATAGGATTTTTTATCACAACCTTGTAAGTAAAAAACATTGATTCTTTCATTGTTTGAAAGGGATAATTGCTGTATAAAGAATATAAAGGTAAATTAGGTTTTCCATTTGGGATATAATTTGACTTCAGTGAAGTTCTCATGGGGAAGACATTCCGAAAATGACACATTATTATGAAAACTCCAAAACACAAGAGAATTTTGGCTCAATATAAACACATAATCCTGAATGTATAGTGCTTTTATTTTCCTATTCATTTTCCCCTTTCATTCTGAGGAGGGGAGCAACATACCCCAATAGCGTTGTAGCTTTTTAACCATAATTTATGTAAGGTAAAATTTGGGGAGAGGGCAGAGGAAAGGTGATGATCTGTGTTTGACGTCAACTGATTAGGCTATAACTGATCTGTGTTTGAGGTCTACATGAAATATGAAGTACAGATTTTCTAAAAAGATAAATACACATATGGGACACCATCCAGTGCCATTAACAGAAAACAGCTTGTAGGCCAGATTTCATAAGGATTGAGACAAGGATGTGGAAAATCCCCAGGCATAGATGGATATGGTCCAGAATTTTACAAACAATTAAAAAATTTGCTACTATCTCATACGACAAAACTACTTAACCAGGTAATAAAAGACAAACAAGCACCATGCTCATTGGAAGATGCAAGAATTACAGTGATTTTGAAACCTGGCAAGCAAATAGATCAACTAGAATCCTACCGTGGAATAACATCATTAAACCAAGATGCAAAATTATTCACCGCAGTTCTTGTATCCCAAATCAGCTCCATAATAAAAGATTGTCTCTTTAGACCAGTTGGGATTTGTACCTCAAAGGCAAATAGATTCAGTACACAGAATATTAAATGCCATTTATATCATCGTATCTCTAGACGCACAGAAAGTATTCAATCATTTGGAATGGGATTTTATATCTGGATTTTTAAGAAAATTAAACATAGGGCAATATTTTATGAACACAATACAGTCAATTTGTCAAAAATCAAAAGCTAGAGTGCAAGTAAACGGATTTGATTCAGAAAGCTTTCCTCTGGCTAGAGGAACTAAATGGGTGACCTTTATCACCATTGGTTTTTGTCTTCTCACTAGAACCTTTGGCAATAGCCATAAAACCCAATAAGCATATTAGAGGGCTAGAAGTAAATGGTCAAATACACACAATCAATATATTTGCCAATGATGTGGCAATATTAACAGTAAACCCAAAAAAAGCTATACCAGAATTGAAGAGATTCATGAATATGGAATAATAGCAGGATTATGCATCAATTATAAAAAAATCTGTAGCATTATATATAAATGTCAAATCTAAAATACAATATGAAATCTAAAATAATTTGGGTATTCCAATATTTTATAAATCTTTCAAATATCTAGGTGTAAATATCTCAAAGAATTTAAATAAACTCCAGCAACTAAATTTTCACCTAGTGATTAGACAAATAAGAAAAGATACTAAGAAATGGTCCCAGATACATTTGACAATTACGGGAAGAATCAATGCTATTAAAATGGCTAAAATTAAAATTAAAATTAAGCTATCTTTTTTTAAAACTTCTCATAACAATTTAAGCAAAAGAGGTAGAAAAATGGCAAGAGATATTTACCATTCATCTTCGTTCTTCTGTGCCTCCACACATGGGGACTGCGCAGGTGCAGGCCAGCCGCCGGAAGATTTTTTATCGCTTTCCTCAGCTCTGAAGGGGCCGTTGAGCGTGCGCCTCAGCGACCGTTTCCCGCCCAAACGGTCACGTGCCCCAACAGCGACCAACGGCCCCTTCCCTCAGTTCTCTTCTTGCCGCCGCTAGAAGGGAACGTCTGCTTCGCAGCTCCGTGCTTAATAGTGATTGATTATTTCGTGATTGGTTATTTCGGTATTGACTTGGATTTCGGACTTGGCTTACTCTTCTTCTGACTGATTTGGACGGATTTTGGACTCAGTGTGTATTGATTCGGACTGTTATTTGACGACGTGTATTGCCTGAACCCCTAAATGGCCTCTAAGGCCTTATTCAAGCACTGTGCTCAGTGCCAGATGAAGATGGCCCAAACAGATGGGCAAGATCTGTGCCTTTTTTGCCTTGGGGAGGGTCATAATGTCCCAGCGTGTAAAATCTGCCAGAAGTTCACCCATAAGGCCAGACAGGAGAGGTCTGCGCGTTTGAAAACTTCGCTGTGGCAGAAAGTGTTGGATGGAGAGGAGACTTCCAGACCCCCTTCGGTGGTGGGGAAAACTCCCTTGTCCTCCCCAAAGGCTGCCCTTAGCTCCTCGGCCGAACGGCATTCACGAGCGGGCTCTGTGGTATCTGCTAAGTCGGTGTCGACATCTCGACCGGTGAGTGTAGCAGTCTCAAAAGCGGGTTCACAGGTGGCGATGTCCCCAAAATCGCCGAGAGAAAAGGCGTTGTCAAAGCCGGATCTGAAGAAGTCGGCTTCGGGATCGGATCTGAAGAGAACACCCACTGTGTCCTGATTGCCCCTCATTGGCCTCGCCGGGATTGGTTCCCTCTCTTACTCTCCCTTTCTCAGGGACGATGCTTAGCGCTGCCACCTGCCCCAGACCTATTGATCAGGGACGGGGTCAGGCACCACAATGTGGCAGTTCTGAGCCTGGCTGCCTGGCTCCTGTGCGCTCCAGAGTAGGCCTCTCCTCAGAGGTTCTTAAGGTTATTCTGAATGCCCGGAAGCAATCAACCAGACTATCCTACCAGAGGTCACGTTTTTCCAGGTGGTTGGCCCCCAGGGGGGCTTCTCCCTTTGATTGTCCCTTACCTATCATTCTGGACTACCTCCTGGACTTGTGCTCACAGGGTCTTGCCTTTTTGAGCATTAAAGTACACATGGCTGCGATCTCTGCTTTCCATGAGCAGATTGATGGAAAGACCATTTTTGCACACTGGCTTTCCAAGCAGTTCCTGAAGGGCCTGTTCAAGACCTTCCCTCCTAGGGCCCCGCCGATTCCTCAGTGGAGTCTGTCCCTGGTACTCTCCCAACTGATGCTCCGGCCCTTTGAGCCCCTGTCCACCTGTCCCTTGCCTTTACTCACACAGAAGGTAGCCTTTCTGGTGGCAGTCACGTCATCTAGGCGGGTTGGGGAGTTGTCTGCTCTGAGATTTTCCTGCAGTTTTTCCCCGGTACGGTCATGCTCCACACTAGCATGGAATTTCTGCCCAAGGTGGTCTCCAAATTTCACTTGCAGCAAAAGGTGGTCCTCCCTTTTTTCCGACACCCTTGTCCCCAGGGGAACGGGCGCTACACACCTTGGATGTGAAACGTGCTTTATTGTTTTATTTACATCGCACCAAATGTTTTAGGAAATCTCCTGCTCTGTTTTTGTGTTACTCTGGCCCTCACACGGGCTCGCCTGCTTCTGCCCAATCCATCTCTCGTTGGATTGTGTCTACGATTAAACTTTGTTATCAGCAAGCTGGAGTCCAGTGCCCCTTGTTGGTTACCGCTCATTCTACTCGAGCGCAAGCTGCTTCTGCTGCCTTCCTGCAAGGAGTGCAGCTCCGGGACGTCTGTCAAGCCGCAACGTGGTCCACTGCAGACAATTTCATCAAACATTATTCTGTGGACGTGAATGCACGGTGTGAATCAGCTGTTGGCACGGCTGTCCTGCATTCTTTGTTCAAGTAGACACTCACACCCGCCCCCATTGGTGAGATGCTAGTTATTCTCCCAATGTGGGGCTGCACAGAAGGACGACGACGATAAACAGGGTTTCTCACCTGTAACTGTTGATCGTCGAGTCTCTTCTGTGCAGAAACACATTGGGACTGCGCAGGCGCAGGCCAGCCGCGGAAAAGATTTTTCTAGCTTTTAGAGATGTGAAGGGGACGTTCGGATCCACCACGCATGCGCGCTGGTGTTCCCGCCAATTTTGAATGTATATATATCCGAACGTCCCCGGCATTCCCTCAGTTCACTTGAGCCGCCGGAGAACCAACTTAGTCAACCAAGCACTCACAGCGGGGTAGGTGGGAGGGAATGTGTGTGAGTTACAGGTGAGAAACCCTGTTTTTCATTTCCATTCTTCTCTACAACACATCTTTTTTTAAAAACAAAATTACAGCCTCTCCAAAATTTTCTTTTTCACTACTGCTTCCCTTCTACTTGTTTTATATTCCCCTATTATCTTCTTAATTATCAAAACCACAAATCATCAAGTCACTATTCCTCATTTCGTGCAGAAAGTCAATAAAAGGTTTCCAGTTAGCCAAAAAGATAGACAATGTTTTGTCTCTGATCAAAGCTGTAAGTTTTGCCGTCTCCACTAAGAAAGAGATATAGATTGATAGGAGTTCACATCCAAAGGACATTTTCCTGGTTTCAATACTGAAGTTATCTTGACCTCTTTCCATGATATGGGAATTTGTTGAGGTTTATTAGTATCACTTAATAGGATAGTAAATGGAATTTTAATTGAATCAGTAAATTGCTTATAAAACTGTAGTATAAATCCATCAGATCCTGGTGCTTTATTATTTTTAAGATTCTTAACTAATGCAGCTACTTCATACTCAGTAAAAGGGGCTTCTAACACAGTTATATCTTAAGAGGTTAATTTAGGCATGTTAATAAAACTGTTAAACAAATGTGTAACAATAATTGTAGTCCAAATGAGAGGGCTGCCGCAGTAACAAGAAAAAGGAAAGGCAAAATGATGATTGTTGAAGTGGAAAAAATATTTATTGAACTTGATAACCTCTGAGAGTTTTGCCTATGTGTCATCGGGGGATCTGAAAAAAATATAAATATAGAGGAGTTTAAAAAATAATGAACACGTATAATTAAAAACACATTTAAGAGTAAAAAGGAGCAAGAGTTCAGTAGCATCTATAAGACTAACAAAATTGGTGGTAGGGTATGAGCTTTCATGAGTCACAGCTCACCTCTTCAGATGCAGCTAGAATGTGAGTCCATCTGTCCTTATACCTTGGTGAGTGATTTCAGATGCAGAATGACAATAGCGGGCATGATTGGATAGGGTGGGGTATGCAGAGGGGTGGTGGATGTGGAGAAAGCAGCACTGGTAATTTAAAAACAAATTTTGATGAGACAGTAATAGATGAGCATGTGAGAAAAATAGCTAATATGTTGATATCCTGGGAGCCAAAAGCTAGTACATACTGGTAAGTCAGTGTTAGTTTCATCACAGGTCCATTTTAGCAAAATATATTGTGGAATGCATATATTAGAATCATAGTTCGTAAACGATACAGACTAGTCTCACAGATGCACATACATTTTATAAGGTGGGATATAGCCAAACTCTGTAGTAGCATTGCCAGAAAGTCCCCACAGCAGCTGAGCTTCACAGATTAAAATAATAGGGGAACACAGTTTTTATTTCTTCTCTTTTGCTGTCAAGTCGCAGCTGACTTATAGAGACCCCTTAGGGTGTCCAAGGCAATAGACAGATGAGCCAGTGTAGTGTAGTGGGTAGTGTGATGACTAGTACGAGCCAGGTTCAATGCCTTACTCTGCTAGGGAAGCTTTCTGGGTGACCTTGGGCTAGTCACACACTCAGCCTAACCAACCTCACAGGGTTGTTGTGAGGAAAAAATGGAGGCGGGGACAATTATGTAAACTGCTATGGGTCTCCATTGGGGAGAAAGGTGGGGTATAAACAAAATTTTAAAAAATTAAAACATTCAGAGGTCACTTGCCAATGTCTGCTTCTGAGATCTGGCTTGCCTGGGCTGTCCCAGTGAGCAGTAGTAAATGCAGACGTTCATTGAACCCACGAGAAACCAGAGCTTTCAGTTTTAAAATTCATTTTGCTGTTTTTTTTTCATTAATGTTCTATCATATGGTGAGAGCCAGTTTGGTGTAGTGGTTAGGAGTACTAGACTCTAATCTGGAGAGCTGGGTTTGATTCCCCACTCTTCCACATGAAGCCAGCTGGGTGACCTTGGGTCAGTCACAGCTTCTAGGAGTTCTCTCAGCCCCACCCACCTCACGGGATAATTTTTTTTTTAAAAAAATGACATCTGTATTCAAGAAGCTTCAGCCCTTCTGATAAACGAAATAATCTGAATATCCATTTTGTACCTTATTTTCAGATGGCCACTCTAGGTGAAGCTCGTTTAAAGGAGATGGAAGCATTGCACTCTCTGAGAGCAACAAATGAAGAAAAAATCTTCTCTAATGCTCAGGATGTAGAGATCAAAGTTTGCCTATGCCAGAGAGAGCCAGCAGCACCTATGATCCAGTGTGAACTTTGCAGAGGGATCTTCCATACCAGCTGTGTTTCAGTGCCCAGCACTTTGCAGGAACCTGAGGTGTGGCTCTGTCCTCACTGCCATAGATCAGAAAAACCTCCTTTAGAAAAGATTCTGCCTTTACTGGCCTCTTTGCAACGTATTCGTGTGAGACTACCTGAGGGAGACGCTTTACGCTATATGATAGAGAGAACCGTGAACTGGCAACACAGAGCACAACAAATGCTATCCTCAGGGAATATAAAACTTACACAAGACAAAGCAGACTCAGGAATACTGTATAACAGATGGCAAACCATGGCAGGCCAATTGCAAGAGACAAGTAAGGTAAGACTTCAGTTACTTCCTGATATGGAGTCATGTGGGCTCATCAGCATTTCAGTATCTTCACTTGCATTTGACAATGTATACACTCATTTAAATTCTGGGATAACATTACTGTGCTAAATAATATATTTTACTGAATAATTTTCAGGGCTAGGTTCATATGAAGTTACTAGGCAAGGGTCCGCCATTACATTTGGACATGATTATTTTTCTCTCAGTCCAAACTACCTTGAAATCTGTCATGGATTTCATCCAATTTATGCCCGAGTCTTAATTGTAATAGCTACCTTCTATAATTGTCTCTTGTACCTCTAATTGCCCTGCCTGCTGTCTTTTCTTGATTGTGCTACTTTTGCCAAAGTTAGCTGCCTGGACTTCCATAGGCTCTCAGTTGTCCTGGAGAGCAGCTGAGCCAAAGGCAACTTCAAGTAATGGTCTGGGCCCAAGCATTATTTTTTGTTCCGGTACAGACTTGCAACTCAGCCCCCACTTCTTCCATGTCAACACTGTCCTATACATATAGTCTTATGAGCCATGAAAAAACTTAATTTTAATTTTGAAATTACTGTTACATATTCTATATTTCTGAAAAATAGCCTTTGCTACTTTTGTTAAATAGTAATACACAGCCTGAGAGTCCTACAAGTTTGCTAACTGTTTTGTAGCTTTGGAGTAATTAAAACAGGATTAATCATGGGGGTCATGGGGGGGCAAGCAGGAGGTGCGCACTTCCTTGCCACGCTGAGAATGACGTAATTCTCGGCACAACAAGGAAGTCCAAAGCTTCCAGGCCCATTCCTCGCACCCTTTTCCCCTCACTGGCCAGGTAAGTGGTGGCGGGGGGAGGGGGAGGCTGGGAGCGGGGGATCCCCTGCCCCTACTGGGGAATGGGATCCCTATCTGCTTCTCTAGTTAGTGTATTTTGCCTGACAACAGAAAGGCCTTGTCTGACTTGAAAAACTGGAAGATAAATTGGTATCCTTTTAACTTTTTTTTTCTTTTCGCCACTTTTTCTGCATTGCATTTCTGGCTGCCTGATTTATATTTATAGCCACCACCAGACATGGCAGTATGGTGTATGTGAATGAATGACTTTTAGTTAGGGTAGCCAGGGACCTGGAGTCCCTCGTTGGGAGATACCAAGGTCCCTGGACTCTCCCAGCGGGGGATTGCGAGCCACTTAGCCCTGGCTTCTTTCTTTGTGTGCATGCACGCTCTGACTGGCGTGATGACATCACTTCCAGGAGTTACGTCATCATGCAGGGGTCAAAGGGCGCCCCTGGGTCAAAGGGCGTCCTTTCCTCACCAGCACGGGCTGCTCTTGCGGCGGCTGTGGCTCACTCTCGCTGCCACCGCTGTGGCCTGTTCTCGTTGGGCGCAAAGAGGCAGTGGCGGCGAGAGCGGGTGGTGGCAGTAAGAGTAGCCCCCTGTCGCCGCCGCTGCCCACTCTCACAGCGGGGGAATGCACCCCCTGGGGAAGGGGTGCCCAAGGGAGTGCGCCCCTCGCCAGCTAAGTAAGTGGGTGCGAGGGTGAAAGGATGGGATCGGGGGATCCCCCGCCCTGGGTAGGGGAATGGGAACCCTACTTTGAGTGAATTAGACACCTATGTTTATTTGGGGCCTCTAAATCCTACCAGAAGAAGTAGCAGTTGCTTTGTTTTGCCCTTCCCACAAGGTTTCCTCCCTCTGGTCTATGCACACCGAATTCTGGGGCTTGTAGTTCTTGATATGATAGACTGTGTCAAATAGAAGAGAACAAATCTCTATTTTCAAACTGTGAATGAGACTAACTGCATAAGCACACTGTCTCTATTCTAGGGCAGGTCCTTAGGCTGAGCAATTCAGAATGTTGGTTGAGATTGGCTTCAGCGAATCTCACAAGACATCTGGTAGATAGATGCATAGATAAAAGGAAATAAGTTTCTATGAGCATACTCGGGAATGATCCACAATTTATCCTCAGTTTCCCCCCATGATAATGGGGATTACAGCCTGGGCTGTAGCCAAGACCTTCTGGACCGCCAGGCTCCAGTAAACTGTAGCTCGCCTCTAGGGTTGCCAAGTCCCCTTACACTCCTGGCAGGAGGGAGGACCCTGTACTCGCCTGTTTGAAAATTGTCATGGGTGTTTACAGCACCGACTCAAATGATGTCACTTCCAGTAGTGACATCATTGCACTGGCAGCAGGAATGCTTCCCACGTTTCATGTAGAGCTAACTTGTTTGGGGCCCCCAAACTGGCCCCAAGCAAAGCACAGGAGCATTTCCTTGGCAGTGCAATGACATCACTCCTGGAAATGATGTCATCGCGCTACACCGGGAGCATGCCTGCTATGGGCTTGCCTGGAAGGGATTTTGCCTCCTGGGCCCATTCCCGTGCCTTTTCGCCTTGCCAGCCAGTTGTGCCAGGGGGTGGTTGGGAGCAGGGGTTCTCCTGCTCCCACTGGGGGGACTGGCAACCTAACTCCCCCCATATAGGGGGGCTGGTCATGGTAAGCTTAATCAGGTTTGGCCAAGTACTTGTTTTAGGATTAATTGGGAATCTTTCCAAAATGAGTATCAGTAGTTATAAGAATTATTTGTGAAATTAAATCCTCTTAATAGATTTGGTGCTGTGTGGTGTCACTAATCATAGTGCAAACAACACTCCCGGCCTACATATAATTTTTATTTCATGTGGTTTACAAGACACTACAAATCAAACAAGATTACATATTCTGTAATATATTCAGTGAGACAAATAGGCTACAAGTAAACAAATATATCATCCAGAATCAGAAAGATAAGTGAACTATAAAAATACATAATAGTCATAATTAGAACAAACCTCTTGATACCAGGAACAATGAAGTAGAATGTGTTCTATAGTTTTGATCTCCCCTGAACCACAAGGGCATAGCTTGTCTATCTTGGGAACCTTTTTATATTGTCCATCTAAAACTGCAAAGGGTAATACTTGGCATCTCGCAAGAGAAAATGCCTTCCTGTGAATAGAGATTGCCAATTGAAAGAGATAAGTAGCTGGAGAAGCTATATATCTGGAGTTTTGCAAACATAGAAAGGTCGGTACCCTCTCTAGATCTATCTGCTGCTTGATATCTATCACTGTTTGCTTTAGAACTTGTTTCACCTGCTCATACCCCATTTCCAGAACAGAACAAGTGGAAAAGCCCAAAATTGCCAGTTTAGTTCTAACTGCCTTTAGCAATGTTGATTGATAAATGTCTTGAAAGCCAAGGGGGTTACGCTTGATTTTCATGGTCCCGTATAGAATTGAGCCAATGTTTTGGCCCAAAATAGCTTCAGAGCAGCTGAAATACAATGGCCACCCTTAGTCTGGATGAATTTGATTATATTATGGGCAGCTTTTTGTCCAGCATCAGCTGCATAGTCACAATGGGCTTTCCTCAAGCCCAAGCGGTGCAGTATAATCCCCAAATACTTAAAACTGGCCACCTGCTCTATCTTGTGGCCATTTACATGCCCGGATCTTAGGTCTCCTACCAAAACCCATTTTAGTTTTGGGTAATTTATTTGTAAATGGCCATTACTACAATGTTACGCAAACGCCCTTAATGCTATTTTGAGTCCTATTGGGGTCCTTGATAGAATTAGTGTCATCTGCATACAGTAACAGAGATCATATGATCCATTAACTGGGGAGGGTCTGTATCACCTAGGCATCTGAACGAGTTATTAATGTAGAAAGTAAAAGGTGAGGGTGCAAGAATATAACCTTGTTTGACCCCCTTTGAGATTTTAATTGAATTTGTGAGTCGCTCTTGCCTGTTGCATCTGACCTTACGTGTGGTGTTGGTTACAGGACCTGTAACCAATATCTACATCTTTGTGGTCCCATTTCTAGCATACAAACTGGATTGTATTAAACATACAGTTGAAGTAAATGTTTTCATTCATTTATCTCCACCCACCCACTAAAAATCACTGAGGTGGAATGTTTTTATTTATTTGCTTCAACTTATATTCTGCCCTCCCCACACCAGCAAGTTCAGGGTGGATTACACTGCATAAACATTTCAGTAAAACATTACATTTCAAAGATTTAAAACCACAATAAATACAGTATAAATATTTAAATAATTACAAAATTACAAGATTCCAAAGTTTCAACAGCAGCACAGAAATCCATCTGTTTTTACCCTAACCGTCATTGAACTACTTCAACAAATAACAAATAGGTAAATAAAAACACAGTCTGGTGGTGGACATTCCTGATACGGATGTTTCCAAATGGGCCAGCGAGGCCCAACGAGGCCCTGACCATATGCCTGGTGGAATAGCTCTGTCTTACTGTCCAGGCGGAAAGATAAATCCTGCCAGGCCCTGGTCTCATTAGACAGAGCATTCTACCAGGTTGGAGCCAGGACTGAAAAGGCCCTGGCTCTGGTCGAGGCTAGGCGGGCCTCCCTGGGGCCAGGGACCGTTAATAGATGTTTATCACTAGATCGGAGTATCCTCTGGGGCACATATAGGGAGAGGCAGTCCTGCAGATATGCGGGTCCCAGTCTGCATAGGGCTTTATAGGTCATTACCAAAACCTTGAATCTGATTTGGTACTCTACTGGCAGCCAATGCAGCTGGTGCAATACTGGAGTTATGTGTGCTGTACTCGGCTCCACACTCCCGCGACTCAAGTACAGGATCTCCATCTTCATGGGGTTTGATTTCAGCTGACTCTGCTTCAACCATCCAGTCACGGCTTCAAAAGTATGCCCCAGGGCATCCGGAGCAGAGCTAGGCTGTCTGTCCGTCAACAGATATAGCTGGGTGTCATCAGCATATTGGTGACACCCAAGACTGAAACTTCGCACCAACTGGACGAGGGGGAACATATAGATGTTAAACAATAATGGAGAGAGTATTGCCCCCTGCGGTCTCCCGCATACTAGCGGGTGGCGGGATGACAACTTCTCCCCCAGTGCTACCCTCTGTCCCCGACCGTGGAGAAAGGAGACAAGCCACTGCAGTGCCGTCCCCTGTATCCCCACATCGGCGAGGTGGTAGGTCAACAGATCGTAATCGACTGTGTTGAACATTGCTGAGAGATCCAATAATATCAGCAGCACCAACCCACCCTGATCCAGGTGTCTGCAAAGATTGTCCGTGAGGGCAACTAGCAATGTCTCTGTCCTGTGCCCAGGGTGGAAACCGAACTGGAAGGGGTCCAGGACCAAGGGGACCTTCAGGAAACTCTGCAGTTGCATCTCCGCCGCCCATTCAGTCACCTTACCCAGAAACGGGAGGTTTGAAACTGGACAGTAACTGACTGGGTCAGTGGGATCCAATGATGGTTTCTTTAAAAGAGGCCTCACCACAGCCTCCTTTAATGCCCTGGGGAAAACTCCGGAACCCAAGGACAAGTTGATAATAGCCTCCATGGAATCCCGCAATCCATCGACACTGGCCTTCACCAGCCACGATGGGCACGGGTCCAGGAGGCATGTGGTAGGCCTTACTGCCTGCAGGATCCTGTTGACCTCCTCCCCAGAAAGTGGACTGAAATGATCAAAAATCAGCCCCGAAGACTACCAAGGGACCTCTAGTTCACATACTGTATCAACCATGGCCATGGCGGAGAAACCAGATTTTGTTAGTAAAATAGCTTGCAAAAGCATCACAGCTAATGTCCAAATTCAACTTTTTGACTTTCCTCCCCCAGTAGGGAGACCAGTGACTGTACCACATTGAATGATTTTGCTGGGCATGAGCTAGCTGCCGCAATGGAAGCTGTGTAAAATTCTTTCTTCACAGCCTTCACTGCCAACTCATAGGATCTCATAAATGACTTATAAGATGTTCTTGCCTCCTCATCCCAAGATCACCACCACAAGCGCTCAAGCTGTCTTAGCTCTCGCTTCTTCTGCCGAAGCTCCTCCATATACCAAGGGACCCGGCAAGGCAAAGAGGACAATGGGATGCGATTTCGTTGATGGCTTCGGAGAGCCGGACCTGCCAGTCCTCCACCAGCTCATCCAACAAACCTCCATGGAGCATCGTTTCCCACAGAGCATTCGGAAAACCAATCAGATCCATAATTCTCCAAGGGCAAGCATAAATCAGCTCGCCGCCCTTGCAGGTGGGGTGGCATATCCAACTGAGCCTTCAGAACCAAGTGGTCTGACCATGGTACTGAATCTATCTCATCCAGAACCACATTCATCCCCATCCCGAAGATCAAATCCAGCATGTGGCCTGCATTATGTGTAGGGGTCGATACAAATTGGGAGAGTCCTAGTGCTGCCATGGCTGACACCAAGTCTACAGCCTGAGTCGAGGTGGCGTCATCGACATGGACATTGAAGTCGAATATAATGATGTAGAAACATAGAGTCTGCTTTTACTTTGTCATACCACAAGTATGCATGCCATCCAAATATTTTTTTATGTCCCTCCAAAGCCAGCAATTTGCGATTCTTCAGTGTCATCCATTCTTTTATCCATGCCAAACATATTGCTTCATAATATAGTCTTAGATTGGGCAGTTGCAATCCACCTCTCTCTTTAGCATCCTGTAATACTTTCATTTTCACACGAGGTTTCTTGCCTGCCCACACCAAGTCCGATATTTTCTTTTGCCATTTTTCAAATTGTTTGGAGTCTCGGATAATTGGAATTGTTTGTAGCAAGAACATCACTCTTGGCAATACATTCATTTTTACTGCTGCAATTCTTCCCAACCATGACAAATTTAACCTATTCCATTTTATCAAATCTCGCTCTGTGTCCACAATTTCTCATAATTATTCTTGAATAGGTCTATATTTTTCGCAGTCAGTTCAATACCCAGATATTTTACCTTATTTGTTACTTCGCAATCCGTTATTTCCATTAGTTCTTGTTGTTTCTGTTTGGACATATTCTTACATAATATCTTTGATTTCCTCTTATTTACAAAAAATCCAGCCAAGTCTCCAAATTCCTTTATTTTCTCCATCACCTTTGGCATATTCTCGATTGGATCATCCACAATTAACATTATATCATCCGCAAACGCTCTGACCTTGTAGGAAAACTCTTTTATTTTTATTCCTCGGATTGCATCGTCTTCCCGTATTTGAATCATCAATATTTCCAAAACCAAGATGAACAACAATGGTGACAAAGGTGACAAACCCTGTCTTGTACCTTTACTTATTGTCAGTTTTTTAGTCACCTCATCATTCACCACAATTGCTGCACTCTGGTCTCTATATATTTCTTTCACTGCTCGTATGAACTTTTCACCCATTTGCAGCTTTTCCATAGTGGCAAACATAAAGTCCCAGTTCAAGTTGTCAAATGCTTTCTCAGCGTCCACGAAGAAGAAACCAACTTCTCTATCACAATGCTTGTCATAATATTCAATAGCACAATTTGGAAGAAGTATAAAAATTACCTACAGGACGGAATTCCTTCTTGGGTGGTTCCATATGAAGTAATAGATCCGAGGACTGTCGATAATGAGCAGCAATGCTTAACCTATAAGGAGATAACTCAAGTAGAATCTTCAAAATTGAGAATTAAAACAGAGGAGTTGTCTTCATGTTACAGTTGGTTTCAATATAGACAGATCAGAGGTCTTTACAATTCGGATTGTTTGAAAGGAGGAATAAGAACGGAGAACTCAGAACTAGAAGAGGTAATTTTTCAAGAAGGTAAAAAGGAAATCTCAAGGATTTATAAAGTACTTTTAAAATGGTTTACAGAAGATGAGACAGTAAAAGTACAGATGGTGAAGTGGGCTATAAACTTTTAATAAAGAAATAACAATGGAGGCGTGGGAATATTTGTGGAAAACGACTCTGAAGACTACGGCTTGTACAAGTATTAAAGAGAATGTTTACAAAATGATTTATCGTTGGTATTTGACACCAAAGAAAATTGCATTAGGAAATATTAACATGTCAAATAAATGCTGGAAATGTAAAAAACATGAAGGATCACTATATCATATGTGGTGGACTTGTGAGGTAGCGAAGCAATACTGGGGAGATATAATTGAAGCAATTAATGAGGTTTTGCAAACCCAAATAAATAAGAACCCAGAATTGTTGCTACTGAACTTGGGAATGGAAGGTATTCCAACACAGTATAGAACATTGTTATTTTACATGATTACAGCAGCGAGACTCTTGTATGCGCAGAAGTGGAAAGTACAAGAAATACCAACTATAGAAGATTGGATGTATAAATTGTTGTACATGGCTGAGATGGATAAAATGACCAGAAAACTTAAAGATCTTGATCCAGGACAGTATAATGCAGACTGGGAGAAATTGAAACAATATTTAGAAAAAAAATGGGACGTGAAAGGAGAACTGTGGCAGTTCGAGAATTATTGAAATGTAACAGAAGAAGAGAGAAGTGACTTTACCGAGGGGGGAATTTAATTATAAAAATCTAAGCTATTAATGGAGTTATGATAAAATCAAAAACTATAGAGTACTAAATAATGGATGTTTCACTATGGATATATAAGATTAAGGTAGTTAGATATTATTTACAATATATAGTTTAAGTAAAGTGTATGTAAGAGATATTTGAATATAACAATTACCTTATAGATTTAAAAGAAGCCTAGAACAAAAATAGCAAAAGATGGATGAGTAATAGAGTATTAGAGTCTAAGCTAATATTAGAGTTAGGATGATGGTGGAAAGCAAAGAACATAGGTGATTGGAAAGTAAAATGAATACAATGTTATATCTTTTAATATCTTGATTGCTAATATATATTATTATGCCAGTATTATTTTATGTAGGATATGTGGTTTAATTGAGGCATCCAAAGGGAAATTTATATTATAGAGTATTTTTAGTAGAGATTAAATAAGCTTAGAGAAAAGAGTATTAAATGTGTGTATAATAGGATATATGAGATATTACGTACTTAAATAAGAAGATAGACTTAGGGTTGGAAAACTGTTGGAAGTCAACAAAAAGGGGGGAGGAAAGGGAGGGGGTTAGAAAAAGATCTATAAGGGGGTAATGCATGTTTTGAATAATATTATAATCTAATCCAATAAAAAATTTTGAGGAAAAAAAAAAGACATGGACATTGAAGTCCCCTAGCACATTTAGCCTGGGGTACTCCAAGGCCCACCCCACCACCTCCTCTAGCAGGTGCTACAGGGTATCTGCTGGTGGTCGGTACACCAGAAAGATAGCCAAACTCTCCTTGGCACTCCACACCAGGTCCACACAATCAATGCCGGAGATCTCGGGGACAGGGAGAGCAGTCTGAAGGAGGAAGCCTCTCGAGTAAGGATTGCCACCCCCACCCCCCAGCCACCCATTTGGGACTGATGAAGGACTGAGTATCTCGGGGGGGGGGGTCAGCTCACCCAAAACGTTTTGCCTTCCCTCACCCAGGTCTCAGTCATGCATACCAGGTCCATACCAGGTCTATGTTAGCTGCTGTGAAAACATCTTGCAGAGGTTTAGTCATATTATTTATGGACCTGGCATTGCACAACATCAGTGTTGAAGGGGGGGCTAATTTTCTTAGCCTCCAACACCTGCATGTCTCAGGATGGGATGAAGGTTAGAATGTGTATATACATTTTGGCAAGGAGTGAAATTTTTCACGGACTTTTTTCACCTCTGCCCAACTAGCTCAGTCTTAATGTTCCTAACTCTATGATGTGAATATTTGTTTAGATTAATCTTGCTATTTCTAAGATATGATGACAGAATAAGTGCAACCTTGTCAGCAGATAAATACCAGCATATTATCTGATCTTGTCTTATAACATCTTCTGTGCTGGAACTTCCAGTAGTTCAGCTTCTTGCCACTGTCTTGCATTTATAGTAGTATAGTAGGACAATAATAATAATAGCATAATAACTTTTGATTTATATACCATCCTTCAGGACAACTTAATGTCCACTCAGAGCGGTTTGCAAAGTATGCTATTATTATCCCCACAACAAGCACCCTATGAGGTGGGTGGGGCTGAGAGAGCTCTAGAAAAGCTGTGATCGACCCAAGGTCACCCAGCTGGCTTCAAGTGGAGGAGTGGGAGCAGTTTTCCAGATTAGAGTCCTGCTGCTCTCTCCATTGAAGTACTGCTTTTGTGTATCCATGAGGGTCCTGATTCTAGATTTTATCCAGTTTTGAACTACTGCACTAAGCCCGTATTATTTGACTAACAGAAGGAATGTAATCAGCAATAACACTTAATAAGTATATGGTGTTTTCAGTGTTTGAAGTACTGTGCATACATTATTATGTTATTCTTACAATAGTGTTATTGTCACCATAACCTTCTTCATGGTTCTGTATGTGCATAGAACATCATTCAGGATCTTTTAGATTTACCAGTTGGTACCACAGTTCTGTCGCCTCCTTCCTAAGGAGGACACTGTGCATGCCTGAAAAGGAGGCAGGATGGCAACATCGTGCTTGGAGAAGTAGAACAGAGACTGAGTGAGTGTGGCTTGCCTATGACCAACCAAGCGAGTTAAAATCTCGCCTCTGCCACGATCTAGGAACCTTCTGGATCCCAACTCATTCTCTTAAGACACTCTATTATGTCAGGTCCAATTAAGAGTTATTTGCCATTTTAGAAAACAGAAGTATCTTTTTGGAAAAGGTTTGAATAGAAATAAATGCATCCTCCAGTTAGCACATGCATTTATTGCAATTAATTTTTTGCCAGTAAGCGCTGTCTTGAAAATCCGCCTAACACCTAAGAAATATGTCCTTCTTTAAAAAAGTATATAATGGCCGTTTCCTCACATTCTAAAAATAGTGCAACACTTACCAATTTCTGACATCACCCATTTACAAAACAGATGCAGGCAGTTATGAATCGATTCCAGCACGAAAATGGAATCATAACTGCCTGCATCCGTTTTGTAAACCAGTAATGTCAGAAATCATGCAAAGAAGCCACCAGTGTTTGGTGAGTGTTGTGCTATTTTTAGAACGTGAGGAAACAACCCATGATTCAAATCTAATCAATTTCATTTGGTTGAAATGTTACGATGGAGCAAAAAAAAGTTTGCTGTCCGCCCTTTCCATACCATTCATGTTTTATAAACTTCTATCATGTGCTTTCTTAGTCTAAACCAGGCATCTTTACAAACTGAACTTCTGAACAGAACCATAGTTGTTTAAAGCCTCAACCCTTTAGCCCTTCCTTTTAAGGAGGTGCTTCAGCTCTTTGTTCGTTTGTTTAAAAAATTATCCTTTCTTGTACTTTTTTCCAGTTCTGCAAGACCTGTGTTGAGGTGGGACACCCAGGACCATACATAGAGTTGGATCTGTAGGAGCCCTTGTATGAGCCAAAGGCCTACAAGGGTAACACCACAGTGTTCATGGATTCCTCTACTTGAGGGCCTTTTTTGCACAAGCTGTTTTTGCTGCTTTTGACCCCATACCTCTTGGGGTTTTCTTCCAAATTTCAGGTGATTAACTCTCTCTTCAGATTTCAATGCAGTGTTTCAAGGGTTCTCTTCCGAGTTTTCTGCCTGTGTTTTCTGCGTGGGAAGAAAATTCAGAAGATAATCTTTGAAACACCACATTGAAAGTTGTAGGAGGAGTTAATTGTCCAGAATTCAGAAGGAAACCCCAAGAGGTATGGGGCCAAAAGCGGAAAAATAATCCGTGCAAAAAAGGCTGAGATGTGGTCCCCCATGCTATATTCCTTACAAATCCTGATGATCCTCCAACCATTTCAATGCAGGGAAGGGGAGCAGACAGAGAAGCAGGAAATACCCCCATATATGGAACAAAGTTTAAAATCTTAGGATCCAGAGTACAGTACTGTAGATGCACTGGCACATAGACTTGTGTAAAAGATACTGTGCCATTGGTCATATTGTTTTCAGTCCTTTCCAAATAATCCCTTACATGGAGCTTGCCTTTCTCACTATTGCTTGCAGTATAACCCCAAGATCTCTCTTCTGGATAACCTTAGTATATCTGTGAAGCTAGGATTTTTAATTACTTTATTTAAGGTATTCATACCCCCATGTGTCTACAAATGGATTACAGCATATTAGAATTGCAATAACTGATTAAAATCTTAAAACACCAACCCCCAAAATCAACACTGTTCATAAAAATAAGGAGTCTCTCACACATCAGACTGACAAAATCCATTAAATATTTACAGAGCTTCAACAAGGGTTAAAAACAGATGTGGTACTTACAAATACAATACAGGGGATCTAAAACACATGGGAAAATAAAATGTATCTGCCTGGCACTTAAAAGAATGTAAACTTGACACTAGGTGATCTTCTGTCATAAGGAAGGAGTTCTGCAATACAGGTGCTATTCCTGAGAGGGTCCTATTTTTTTATGCACACGTGAAGTTGCCATATACTGAGTCAGACCATGGGCCTGTGAAGGTCAGTACTGTCTAGTCTGACCTGCATTGGTTCTCTAGCATCACAGGTCTTTCACATCACTATACCTGATCTTTTTAACTGGAGATGTCAAGGACTCAACTGGTCATTCTGCATGCAAACCAAATGCTGTACCACTGAGGTATGGCCTTTCTCCGCACATCCCCTCTAGCTTCAGTATGTTAGGGGCACACATAGCAGTGCCTTCAAATATTATTTCATTGGACCAAGACGTTAAGAAGTGATACCCTAGCACCAGAACTACTGAAATATGGTGCCCCATTCTCCACCATCTGGAACCAATCAGCCAGCCAGGGAAAATACAGCAACTTAATCCTCCTAGCCAGGTTCAAAAGGTTCTACTTACCTTTGCCTCTTCTAGAATTACCCTCCTTAATCCATAAATGGGAAAACAGGTTTCGTGCTAGAGGAGTTTTCCCAGTGAGGGTTTTTGTGAACTTAATTATCAAGCCTTTGATTGTTAAGTGTGTTGACTCGGTAAACCCTATTTTTGAACCTTTAGTTGAGGAACGGATGGAAACAGACGTTGTACAAAAGGACTTAATAACTTTGGATGATACAATTCCAACTATAGGAAGCCTGCCAACCAAATTGCAATCACCTGTGGCTCCAGAGAAGGAAAATAAATTTATGGATCTTATGACTCAAGCTCCTAGTAGGTTTCTAGCAAATTCCTTGGAGGAAGGACTTTTGAGTTCATTCGGAAATTTACTCCAAAGTAAATAACAAGATTTAATTGAAAGATTGGTATTTTTAACACAGAAGCTGAAGGACAAATGGAAGCGGAAACACTCCTGCAGGATGATCCAGGCATTTTGGACAGTACTTCTTGCTTGGGGAATTTATCAACTGTTAATGAACAAAAAAAGCAATTGGGGGCTATTAACGATATCTCAGGGGTCTCTGGTTCACATTCTCACATTGTGAGTTTGGTTACGAAGAGAGGGGTGATAGAGAAGGAACAAGGGATTAATAAGGGGTGTGGTTGTGTTTATTATGATCCTGAGGGTGTGCTGGATATGATCAATTCAGATTCCTGACACCTAAGGTTCTTGTCATGGAACATAGGGCATGTGGAATAAACAATCTGACCCTGAATTTATAAGATTTTTTAGTAACTCAGAGATATTACTACTCCAAGAGACCTGGGCATTGGAGTCAGCCCCTCCTACGTTGGATGGTTTCGTTATATTTAATTCCCCCGCGATTAAGGTTTATAGTAAGGGAAGAGGCTCTGCAGGACTCTCTATTGCTATTAAGAGGGACCTCCATTTGAAGGCTGAGGTGTTATCTCATGATTGTGTTAATTTTGCCCTGGTCTTGCTGTTGAAAGGCCCTCCCTTGGGATCTCTGCTGTGCATTAATGTTTCCTTCCAAAGGAAATGGTAGGGAGAATAATAATGATCAAAACCACTGAAACATGGTGCCTACATCCCCACTTCTATCAACTGATCCAGACAGATAGCTTCATTAAATTTAGCAAATGCTGCAGATTTGTCCACGAGAATTAATGAGGGTGCATACCCCTTGTTTCCTCCCAACAAAGAGTGTCATCCAGTTCAATCATGGCAGTTGCTGTTCCATCGCCAGCAACTGAAATGGGTCCCAGATAATTTCCTCTAAGGACACATGCGGTTGGATGGCTACTACTGACTCAAAGCATTTGACCCAAAAAGAAGATATTTGCCACTGGGCAATCTTTGGGGTCCAAGGAGGGCTTCATAAGGAGGAACCTTGGTACTCTCTTTTTCAAGGCAGATGGAATTACTTCCTCCCTCAATGATACATTTACCTCTCCTAAGATCTATCTGTACAATTCTCTCTGGCTCACTCTGGGACCAAGATGATAAAGGGCCAAGCATCAATGAGGTACGATGCTCCTCCCCAAGCAACATGTCCCATGCTATACCAAATAAAATTCATCATAACTTGGTAAGACTGTGCTCTGATGGCGTTGCCAGCTATGCCATGCTTGTTTAGTCCTCCAGGGCAACTAGTTAGCCGCTGTGTAAAACACAGTATGCTAGACTAGATAGATCAATAAGTAGTGTGATCCAACAGGCTCTGCTTATGGTTTTATGACTTTCTGAGATTGATATACTATAATAATGGCATCCAAATTGTCACAGATATGAGCAATTCTATCTATAATATACTAACAAAGTCACGGAGGCTCATCAGGGGCTTTTCTAATATGTCCTCTCACTGCTTGAAATACTTTGCCTAGATGCTGCAGACATGTTCTAACAGAGAAATATTGCAACTCTGCCACCATCGTTGTCATTGAATAGGTAGGCACAATGATGTGCTCTAACCAGTGTGTGATCAGCAGGAGGTGGTGGCAGCTACAAGCATTGCCAGCTTCAAGAGGGGACTGGACAAATATATGGAGCAGAGGTCCATCAGTGGCTATTAGCCACAGGAGATAAATGGTATTCTCTTTGTGGGGAGGTGGTGCTCTGTTGTCTTGGTGCTGGAAGGAAGGCAGTGGGAGGGCTTCTGGTGTCCTGGCCTCACTGACAGTCCTTTAGATGGCACTGGATTTCTAGCCACTGTGTGTGACAGAATGTTGGACTGGATGGGCCACTGGCCTGATCCAACATGGCTTTGCTTATGTTCTTATGTTCTTATCAGACTTTCTGCAGGTTTTCCTTCATTTGCACTCTAAATGTTTACTGACCCTTTTCAATACCCTGAGTTCATCTGCAGACTGCAGAGCTACCTGAGCTTGGCAGGAAAGTGGTGGATGATTGGGAGCAATTTGTATCAGTTGCTTTGGTTACTTCCATATTCCACAAATCTACTAGGACATGGACAGGAGCCCCAACTCTGCTAGCTAAACAGTCCCCAAGGCATGTCAGGAATTCACTCAGATCTATCTGCTTCCTTGGCAGACCATACTAATAGGTCCCCTCCCCATACCTTTGCAGAGATTTTGGAACTGTAAGTGTAAACCTTACCAGGCAATGACAAAGGACAGCTCACATGAAGTAGAGAGCAAGGAAAAGTAGCAAAAATCAGCTTTTGAACCAGAGCCAGGTACAAGTGACAGTAATGAGGAGGTTGTAGGCAGGGCCAGATTGAGGGAGGGCAGCCTGCCCCCAGTGTCCCCAGCTACCAGAAGCATGCCAGAGCTGGCGGTGGCAGCGCAGGTGGCTGAGCGCAGGGTTGGGAGGCCCTCCGCCTGCCCCGCCAATGGGGCAGCTGGCTTGCTGCGCGTGCAGGACAGGGATGCACGGCAAGCCAGCTGCCCCATCAGTGGGGCAGGCAAACCGCGCAGAGCGCCTCCCAGCCCTGTGCTCAGTTGCCCCTGCAGCAAGCCAGCTGCCCCAGCACACGCCCGTGCTGCCGCCGCTGCCAGCTCCGCGGTGCGCTAGGGTGCTCAGCTTGCTGCATGGGCGGCATGCCTGCCCCTGCGTGATGACGTCATGAAAGTGACGTCATCATGCAGCGCTGGGAGCATGCGCTGGGTGCCAGCAACCCTAGATCTGGCCCTGTTTGTAGGAGAGCAGATCTCACCCTGCAGCAAAAACATCAGCTCTTGTTCCAATGAGTGTGTATGCAGCCTATACTGAAATAAGACCAGCCCCAATACAAATCCAGGGAGGCAAAGTGCTTATTCCACTTGATTGTGAAAATTGTATTTTCTCTCAATCATGTTCTATAACCTGTTAATGATCCATAAGAGGACCTGTACTCTTGTTCTCTGAGTGTTAGGTTAAAGAGGGATTTTATCAAAAGGTTTTTAGAAATCTAGGTATATATCTGTCAGACTACCCCAATCTATATTTGATACTCACAAAAGTTCTGGAAGTTTGGGGAGGCAAGACTGTAGAAACTGCTCACTGTTGTCAAAGAAAAGCTTGTTCTTCTGTGCATTTAATAATTCTAGATTTGACAGTGCTTTTTACCAAATTATGTATGATAGAAATTAGGTTGATGGATCTGTAATTTTTTGCCTCCTCACTCCAGCTTGTTGTTTTTGATCCGTCTGGTTAAATGAAAAACACTCCTGTCTTTTATAATTGGCATGCATGTATCTTTGTAAAATCTTAATTACAGAAGATCATTTTAATTTATAATTTAATTAAAAGTACATTTGAATACCATTACTATTCAAGTTCAGATTATGTTGGAGGAAAAAAATATTGTGTTTAATTGCTTCTCTTTCATTAGGTATCACAGACAATTGGTGCTACCTCTTTTTCTTTGCCTCATGATTGGAATAACAGGCCCATGCATTTACACTCGCCATTTTCTATAGGACAAAACTGCATCCCCCTTCATGGTAAGTGTTATTCCTTTTAACAATAAAATGCATGACTCTCATATCACTAATGAAAGCAGCATAGTCGGACCAGCCCCAGTAAAGAGGGAGGCTTCCGCATATCAGGCGGAACCTGAAGATATTCCTTCTGTAAAAAAAAACCCATACAGAATGGGCGCTCATTTTGGTTCCTGATAGGCAGAGTGGAAGCAAGTGACTTGATGTTTGTTTCTATTCTGCTTAATCAAAATTGCTTATAATGTGCTTATAGGGAACTCGAGTGATTCAAATCCAAAATGTTTATTGCGGTACATAACCAGCACAATAACAGCCTAAATGAATCTACGAAGTACATAAAAGAACAGTGTCAGTATCAAAGAAAGCTTGAAATGAACCAAAGACATAGGCTGTAAAAATCTTTGGTTTCATTCTGTGATGAATCAACTCAGTTGGATTTACTGGTGTAAATATAAAAATATAAAAACAATATAAAATTTAAAGTTAAAAATTTAAAAGTCAAGCTCAGAGAAACAAATAAAACCTGAAGGACGCTAGTATCATGTGTCCAATGCCCTCTGTAATTGAGCCTTGCATGTTCTAAGTGCTATAGCAAGGAATCTAGCGCAACCACATGTGAAGTCTGGAGTTGCATCAGATAATAGCTTCTTAGTTATTTCCAAAACTGAGCAGGTAGGAAACATCCTAATTTTCTCATGTGCTTCCTGGTAGAAACTGCAGTGAAGCAGTGTGTGTTCACTGTCCGTCTTCTGTGCAGCCCCACATGGGACTGCTCCTGCGCAGGCCTGCCGACTGGATTTTTCTTTTCTAGCCAACGTCCCCTAGGGGGCGCCCGTACGCACCAATGCGCCTGCGCGGCTTTTCCCGCCCAAGCGACATTGGGCGACGTCGCCCCCTTCCCCTCAGTTTCTTCTTTGCCGCCGACCGGTGAAGATCTAGCTGTCCGCTGTGAGAAGAAACGCCATTTTGTGAGAGAGATCGTTCGTTTTTTGTGAGAGAGATCGTTTTCTCTGTCAAGTATGTCTGAGAAGTCGCTGTTTAAGCGCTGTTCGACCTGTTCGACAAAAATGACGAGAACGGATGGCCATTCCGTTTGCCTCGAGTGCTTGAGTGAAGGACACGTCGTCGAGAGATGTGAGCATTGTCAGCGGTTCACGCCTAAGGCCAGGGCTGAGAGGACGAATAGGTTGAATGCCGTGCTTTGGAGGAGGGCTATGCGGGTGTCAGGAGCCCCAGATACCCCTGGGGGGCCACTGCCAGTTAGTGGGACGGCCGAAACCCCTTCGGTGGTCGGACAATCTGTTCGTAGCTCCACTTCCACCTCTCGCTCCCGCTCGCCAGATCGGCTCCGACAAGCTCCGACTCCGACCTCGGATCCGAAAGACGCTTCGGGCTCCACTTCGGTTCACAAACATCAAACCCCGAAGTTGGATCCGACTCTGAAGCGACGACACCGTTCCAAGTCTCCGACGAGGTCGGAACCGCCCTCCACTCCGGCTCCGAAGGTACAGAGGACTTCATCGGATCCGAACATTCTGGCCGGATTGGCTCCTAAGTCGTTGGAACCGACAACGGAATCGACACCGTCAGCTCCAAAGCCTACGGAATCGACTCGCCTTAGCCTGGGTCCGAAGACTAGTGCCAGGTCGGAACCCAAGGCTTCGGATCCGTTGCCTACTTTGGTATCGCCGGATCCGGTGGACCGGAGTTGGAGCGCCGACCAGGGCTTAGCCTCCAAAGGCGAGAAGAAGGCTAAAAAGAAGTCGAAGCACAGACAGTCGACTTCCGTCCAAACTGATGAGGTGCTCTGGGAGAAGCCCACGACTCCTTCACTGCACCTGTCGTCTCCGTCGTACCATTCCTCTGCTGATGATGGTGACCTGCCCGACGCTTCACCTCGTGTGGCCCATAAGTGGTCTGCTGGTGACTACTCTGGTAGAGAGAATCTACCTTATTGCTTGCCTAGGAGTGGATATGAAAGGGAAGGTTCCCTTTATGCAAGGTCTCACAGATCCTATTCTCTGTCCTTTGGCAGAGAGTGTTGGGGTGACACTCGGAGTGAGTTCTCCCACTATGGCTCTCCTGGGCATGTTTCGCCCTACCAGCAGCCTGAGCCTTACCAAGGTCCAAGCCCTAGCCCTCCGTCTGACCCGTCACCTGATGACATCATTATTGGGACTGGTCGTATTTCACCTTCGGAGGACTACCAGCTCTATACTGAGCAGATGATCCGAATGGCCCGTTCTTTGAATATTGAGATTTCGGCTGTAGATCCGAAACCAAAGGATAAGATTCTACAGTAGGTCCAGTCTGGGAATCCTCAAACCATTGCATTCCCGTTCACTGAAGGTTTGGTGGAAATCATTACCACAATCTGTGACAAACAGGCTTCCGTTTACCCAACATCTCGTAAACTAGAAGCTCTGTATAAGACAAGAGATGACGTCTGTACATATCTCTTTGCACAGCCACCGCCTTCTTCCCTCATTACTGAGGAGATGCAGACCCGTCAGCGCCAAGGGTCCTATGCTGTACCCGTCGACAAAGAGAGCAGAAAGCTGGATTCGTTGGGCAAGAAATTATACTCGTCTGCTGCCCTGACACTCAAAATTTCTAACTATTCGGCAATCATGGGTGCCTATCAAATTTTCCTATGGAATCGCATGGCAGTCTTCATGGAAAAGCTTCCGGCAGACCAGAAAGTGTTGGCAAAAGTAGTGCTTGATGAGGCCCTACGACTGTCACGACAACAAATAAATGCTGGCCGCAACACGGTTGACACATCTGCAAGAGAATTAGCATCTTCGATCGTGCTCCGCAGACATGCGTGGCTCCGCATGACTGCATTACCTGTCGAGACACGAAACAAAGTGGAAAATCTACCCTTTGAGGGTCAATCTCTGTTTTCATCGAAAACGGATGAATACCTGTCACAAAAACGTAAAGATCGACTAACAGCCCGTTCCTACGGTATTCTCCCAGCCAGGCCATTCACCGAGAATCGATTCCATTATCGTTCCTCGCAGGGCTATCGTGGTCGACAGCAGAGATATCAACCGTATCCACGTTATGGGTCCTACAGGCAATTCCAGCCCCCTGCGAGCTCTTTTCAGCGCCGGAGGCCTAGCTACTGCCCACGTCGCGGTCAACAAGCCCACGATGCCAAAGAGTCAGCAACTCAACCTAAACAGTTCTGACTAGAATTTGAACAATCTGTCGTGTTTGGAAACAGATTGGCTCAGTTTGCCTCAGCATGGGCAGAGATTACCACTGATAGTTGGGTTCTTAACATTGTTACAGTTGGTTATAAAATTCAGTTTGATGTTTACCCAGTGTTGTCTCTTCCTGACCACTCAGTACAATCCTCTTCTGATAAGTTGCAGGCTGAGGTTGTAACACTGCTGCAGAAGGGGGCCGTACAGGAGGTACTCCCTCATGACCCCCTCTTGGGTTTTTACTCTAGGATGTTCCTTGTAGACAAGAAGGATGGAGGTGTACGACCCATTTTAGACCTGAGAGAAATGAATAAATTCGTTCTCGTTAAGCGGTTCAGAATGCTTACCTTAAATACAGTCCTCCAGTTAATGCCTTAGGACATGTGGTTCGCCGTCCTGGATCTCAGGGACGCATACTTCCATATTGCCATCCATCCTAATCATAAGAAATACCTTAGGTTCCTTTGTAACAATAAGGCCTACCATTATCAGGTACTCCCTTTTGGACTGTCAACAGCCCCCCGAGTTTTTTCTAAATGTATGGCTGTTGTAGTGGCATATTTGAGAGAACAAGTTTGTACCATCTATCCCTATCTTGATGATTGGCTTTTGGCAGCACCCTCTGCTGATGCACTCCGGGTCCAAATTCATAAGGTGATGCTTACCTGCTCCTGGTTAGGGCTCTTGGTTAACCTCAAACAATCTAACCTTATCCCTTCCAGGAGAATACTGTTTATCGGTATGGAACTGGATGGCGATGTAAATAGAGGTTTTCTACCCAGGGAATGTGCATTAAAGATTGGCAGGATGGTGAATCTCTTTTTGAGATGTAGGTTCCAGTCGGTAACTGCTATCCAGAGACTACTGGGCCTTATGGCCTCTTCTACAGCAGTTACTCCTATGGCCCGGTTGCACATGCGACCTCTCCAACTGTGGTTCCTCTCTGTTCATGATTTTGAACACGAATCCCAGAACAAGTGGTATTCCATCCCTAGAGGGATTCTCCATGCCTTACGATGGTGGCTTGATGAGGCTAATCTCCTTGGGGGTACTGCATTTGGGGCCATCCAAACCGAGATCACAATCTCGACTGATGCCTCCACGATAGGATGGGGAGCCCAGTGTGGAACCCTTAGGGCACATGGGGTTTGGTCAGAGCAGGAAAGGGAAGATCACATTAACCTGCTAGAACTGAGAGCGGTCCGTTATGCCCTTATCGTGTTCGCAGACACGCTGCAGCAGAAAGCTGTTCAGGTACTCAAGGACAATTGCACCACGATGTTCTACCTGAACAAGCAAGGGGGCACTACCTCCAAGGCCCTCTGCGACGAGGCCGTTTGGATTTGGGAATGGGCCATGGACAGAGGCGTGTTCATTCATGCGGTCCATATTCCTGGCACCACAAATGTCATCGCGGACAAACTGAGTCGTATGCGGTCCGACAGTTACGAATGGACCATAGCAGACAACTACCTGAACGCCATCTTTTTGGACTGGGGGTTCCCAGACATAGACCTCTTTGCATCAGAGGACAACAAGAAGGCCCCACGTTTTTGCTCCAGGGGAGGTCTAGGTCACCACTCCCTTGGGGATGCGTTCCAGATACGCTGGACAGGGCACCTGTTTTATGCCTTCCCTCCGTTCCCGCTGTTGTCTCGAATCATCAGCAAAGTTCAGAGGGATGGGCCTCACATAATTCTAGTTGCGCCCTTTTGGCCCAGACAAGCTTGGTTCCAACATGTCATGCAGCTTTCACAAGGGTCATATTATCGGTTCACTCTGAACCCGGACCTTCTGTCCGACAAAGGGGTTTGGTATCACGACCTACCCAAACTGAACCTCACTGCTTGGCACATTCTGGGTCGGAAGGGATGTCTGACAGAGTAGCGGAGATTTTACTGAATGCACGTAGGGACACTACTCGCAGGTCATACTCTGCTAAATGGAAGCGTTTTGAGACCTGGGCTAATGACAAAGGAGTGAATGTTTGGGATTGCCATCTGTCATCTGTGTTTGAGTTCCTTCTGTCTCTAAAGGACAGAGGACTTTCTAATTCCTCTGTTAAAGTTTATTTGGCGGCCATTTCAGCCTTCCACCCTACGATAGATGGGAAAACAGTTTTCTCCCACAGCCTGTCGAAATCTTTTTTAAAGGGGTTGTATAACATGTTTCCACAAGTCAAGGAAATTGTTCCTCAATGGTCATTGCAAGTGGTGTTAGCGGGGCTTATGAAGTCACCCTTTGAGCCCCTGGCTACTTGTGAATTAAAATGGCTGTCCTTTAAGGTGGTTTTCTTGATCGCTATTACCTCTGCCCATAGAGTTAGCGAATTGGCGGCCCTAAGGTGGGATCCTCCCTTTTTGAAGGTCCATCAAAATAAAGTGGTTCTGAGACCTGACCTTCGTTTTAGACCCAAAGTCTCCACTCAATTTCATACCTCACAAGACATTGTCCTGCCTATCTTTTTTCCTGACCCTTCTAATAACTCTGAAAGGGCCTTGCATTCCTTGGATGTGAGAAGGGCTATTTTATTTTACCTTCAAGGTACCTCACAGTTTAGATGTGCCAAACAACTATTCGTGTGCTATTATGGGCCCAGGAAGGGAAAAGCTGCTACAGCTCAATCAATTTCTCGCTGGGTTACTCAAACTGTTAGGGCTTGCTACTCGCATGCTAAGTTACCTTGCCCTTTGGAAGTAAAAGCTCATTCCACTAGGGCACAAGCTTCCTCTGCGGCCTTCCTTAGGGGAGTGCCCTTGCAAGATATCTGCAGGGCTGCAACGTGGTCGTCTTCCGACACGTTTGCTAAACATTATGCTCTAGATGTGTGGGAAAGTAAAGAGGCTGCTGTTGGTCAGGCAGTACTTTAGTCTCTTTTTCAATGAGAACACATGCCCGCCTCCTGGGTAAGTGGCTTGTGAGTCTCCCATGTGGGGCTGCACAGAAGATGGACAGTGAAAACAGAGTTGCGCTTACCGTAACTACTGTTCATTGACGTCTTCTGTGAAGACACACAAACCCTCCCTCCTACCCCGCTGTGTTCTTCCAGATAATGTGAAGGCATTCGGCGGCAAAGGAGAAACTGAGGGGAAGGGGGCGACGTCGCCCAATGTCGCTTGGGCGGGAAAAGCCGCGCAGGCGCATTGGTGCGTACGGGCGCCCCCTAGTGGACGTTGGCTAGAAAAGAAAAATCCGGTCGGCAGGCCTGCGCAGGCGCAGTCCCATGTGTGTCTGCACAGAAGACGTCAATGAACAGTAGTTACGGTAAGCACAACTCTGTTTTCTATAGACTTGACCAAGCCTGTTCCGCAGGGACAGACCCTCTCTGCCATTGCAATCTTTTTGTAACATCCCTCGACAACTGCAGAGAGGAAAACATTACATCTGGCCATAGAGAAGGCCCTGCAGTAGGATGGAATCTCCAATGAGGACAGGTAGGCTGCTGCAGTGACAACATAGAGCAATTTCATTGGAGCCAAAAAATGTGGGACTCTGTTGATATCTCCCTGCCCTTCAGTGTCGTAGACCCTTTGCTTGATTATGGCCCTGGCTTGCTCCAGGGACATTATTTGGAGGGACTTAGGGGAAAAACCTAACAAGTTTAACTTCTGATGGACTGCCTTGAGTGAGGAATATTAATGATGTGATATCAAAAGGAAAATGACTTAGCTTAAGCCATAAATTTAGGGAGGCCAAATTAACCTTGGCCTCAATTCTTTATCAGGCCAGATTCCAAACATAAGCTAGCATTGGAAACAGAGCTGGGGAATAGACATGGGCATGAAATGGAAAAACCCCAAATGAGAGTTTTGTGTTTTATCACAATCCACGAATCGCAAATCGCAAAATTTCATGAAATTGACATTTGCTGAAACAATTCGGTAGTTTTGTGATTCATCAGAACCCGGGGCATTTCAATGGCCCCCTTCATACCCGGAGATGCCAAACTCGCAAGGAGACTTCAGCAGGTTCTCCTCTACCCGCCCTCCCAGTTTGCAATACGTTGATCAGGAAGGTCAATGGGAAGGGAAGTGCTGTGCCAGAGTGCATGACTGAAATGAGGACTGAGAGTTGCTGGATCAGAGGAGGACGAAGGACTGGCCATGGTGTGGAGCTGGTTTGGGAAGATGGAGTGAGGGGTGGATGGCAGACAGGAACAGTCCCAAGAGTTTGGGATGTGGAGGACGAGCTGGATGTTTCTCCAAAACCCCACCATTCATGCTGAGATGCGCCCTAAAGGGCACCCACCAGGGATGGTGTGTGGGTTCTCTCAGTGGCCGTCCCTCCTCATGGAACCAGGAGGTGATCAGCCTTCCTTGTGCTCCCCTGTGGCCAATGGGCTTGGCGGTGAGGTGGCCCACACCCCTTTTTGCCCTCAGGGGCTGCCCCCAAATACAGCGTGTGGGTTCTTTTGGTGGTTGCCCCTCCTCGTGGACCCGGGAGGTGATCAGCCTCCCTTGTGCCCCCCTGGGGCTGTCCACACCCCCTTGTGCTCTCAGGGGCAGCCCCAAAATATGGTGTGTGAGTTCTCTTGGTGGTTGCCCCTCCTAGCAGCCCGGAGAAGTGGTCAGCGGAGCCAACGGCCTCCCTTCTGACCCCCTGTGGGGAACAGGCTCGTGGACAGGGTGGCCTGCACCTCCCTTGTGCCCTCAGGGGTGCCCACCAGAGACAGCGTGTGGGTTCTGTCGGTGGCCACCCCTCATCGCAGACATAGCGTGCTTGCTGAATATGGCAGCACTGACGGATGCCTCCCCCTCTTGGGGGGGAGGAGATCCAGAGGAGTTAGCTGTGTTAGTCTGTATTTGCCGTACGTGGCAGCAAGGGACGGACGGATAGACGGATGCCTCCCTCTCTTGTGGGGAGGTTACTCTAAGACCCACTCTTATGGGGGGCCTTCTCCCCCACCTATGGGCTCGGGGGTGGCCCACAACACCCCCTTGGGCCCTAAGGGGCACACACCACATCTCGCATGTGGGTTTTATAAGTCCCACTTTTGGGGGCAGCCACTGACGAAACCCACCAGCCAGATATGGCAGCACTGAATGGACAGAGGTTGGGGGACGGTACTCTGATGGGACGGACTCTTGCCCACTGCCTGTCCGCAGAATCCACCTTACGGACATGGCAGCACCTATGGATACTGTCCCACATTGGTTGGGGGAGAAGCATCGAGGATGGAAAGATGCCCAGCCCTCATTCTGAGGAGGACTGGTGGTGGCTGATGAGAACCCACCTGCCAGATGTAGTGGCACTCCCCTTGGGGGGAGGAAATTCTAAAAATGCCTGGGGGGGCGGTCTCCCCTCACCCCGGGACATGCATGGGTGGATGGGATGGATGGATGCCTCCTCCTTGGGCAGAGGAAATTCTAAATGCCTGGGGGAGTCTCCCCTCACCCTGGGATGTGCATGGGTGGGTGGGATGGACAGATGGACGCCTCCCCCTTTGGGGGAGGATGAGGACACCACCCATCTCCTCTACTCCCTGGGACAGGTCATCCCCTTGATCCACTGGCTGGACGGATGTCTACCTACCCCTCTTTGGGCTATGGCAGTACCTGCCACAGCACACGATTGAGACATCATGACCCCCCCCCCACAGAGAGGACGTGGCCTCTATTACAGACCTGCGCACTGCAAACCCTTGGGCGAGGAGCCCACTTAGCTTTGCCCCAGATCCAGGCAGTGGACCCGAGAACGGGAGAGGCCAAAACCACTACACAGACACCTTGCTGTAGATGGAACAGATGGATGTGCATGGGAGGGTTGGAGATGGATGAACGCCTCCCCCTTGGGTGGAGGAAATGCTAAACATGCCCACGGGGGTTGTCTCCCCTCACCCCGGGACATGCATGGATGGGTGGGATGGACTGACGGATGTCTCCCCCTTGCAGGGGGGGGGGAGGAAATTCTAAATGCTGGGGGTGTCTCCCCTCACCCCGGGATGTGCATGGGTGGGTGGGACGGGAGGAAATTTGAAATGCCCGGGGGGATCTCCCCTCACCCCGGGACTTGCATGGGTGGGTGGGACAGATGGATGGACGTTTCCCCCTTGGGGGGAGGAAATTCTACATGCCCAGGGTGGGCAATCTCCCTCACCCCGGTCACCTGCACATCTTTCTAGACGGCACAGGTTCTCAAAATAAGGACTCTGCACGGAGACCACAGGGCAGCAGAGGCGAATTTTGCTGTTCCCCCCTGCAAAGGACCAACAGGGACCTACAAAATCCATCTGTTGGATGTGGTGGCACCGGCAGAACCCCTGCCCCCATGCTTGGAGGGGAAGAAACAGTCGCCTGGACAGAGCGGTGCATGCAATACCTGCCCTAGCAGCACGGATGGACGCCTCCCCCTTGGGGGGAGGAAATTCTACATGCCTGGGGTAGGCTCTTCCTCACCCTGGGACAGCAGAGTCACACAACGGAATCATGCTCACTGGTCACACCTTTCCAGGTGGCACTGGTTCGCAAAATAAGGCCTCTGGTCTGCATGGAGACCACAGGGCAGCACAGCTGAACTATGCCCTTCTCCCCTGCTAGGGACCAACTGGGACCCACAGAACCCAGCTGCCGGACATGGTGGCACCAGCAGAACCCCTGCCCCATATTGAGGAGGGGAGGAGACAGTCCACTGCATGGAGACAGCAGGCCAGCACAGCTGAGCTATGCCTGTCCCTCATGCTCAGGAGTTGTGTGGCTGCCAGCACCGACAGAACCCATCCTCTGGATATAGCGGTACTGACAGATGCCCTCCACACCCTCTCAAGAGGGACCAGTGTTCAAAATAAGACTCCGCTTTCTACCAGTAAAACCCACTAGTTGGAGTTGGCAGCATTGACAGATTCCTCCTGCTCTTTGGTTTGCAGCAGTACCTACAGCAACACATAATTGAAACAGCTCCCCCGTGAGATTTGACAGTGCTACAGACCGACTGACATGGCCTTCCCCCTCAAGGATGTGAGAGTGGCCCAGACAGAGCCTGATGGTGGACCACTTTACTTTTGGCACAGGGGGGACATAACCCACAGACCTGTTACTATTAAGGACAGGTGCTCCAAGAAAGAATATCAGTCCTGTGAGCCCTTGGGGGAGGATCCCTATAAGCTTGGCCCCAGAGCCAAGCAGTGACCTCGAGACTGGCACCCAAAAAGCACACAGACACCTTGCTGTTTGATACAGGTGCTCAAAGAAAGAGTAAGGAGGAACAAGAACAAAAGGTTTTCCCGCGTGAGCCTCCAGGGGAGGTGCCCACATTCAGCTTTGCCCCAGAGCCAGATTGTGGCCCCGAGACAGGTGCCAAACAGCACAGAGACACAAAAACAAAAGGTTGTCCTGTGTGAGCCTCCAGGAGAAATGCCCACAAAATGCTCACATTCAGCTTTGCCCCAGAGCCAGGCTGTGGCCCCGAGACTGGTGCCAAAACAGCATACGGACAGGTGCTCAAAGCAAGAGAAAGGAGGAACAAAAGCAAAACGTTGTCCTGCATGAGCCTCCAGGGGAGGTGCCCACTGTGCTTTGACCCTGAGCCCCCCAACAAATCAGCAGTAGCACTTAGACACCTTCCCATGCAGGAAGATGGCAGAAAACAAGAGTGAAGGATTAAATAAAACAAAGAGTGAGTGACTGAGTCCTCACAACAGGAGCGCAGGAGGAAGTTTTCCCTGGAGCCTGGCGGTAGGAGGGCAGACACACATTGATCTGGGGTGGCTCAGGGCCCAGACAAGTCCAGGTCCAGGGAGGGGTACCCAAGCAGGGGGAGGTTGACCTTAATAAAGGACAACATTTCCACCAGGTCCGGGTGCAGACATGCGCAGCAGAAACGGAGGTCTCCCAGGTGGGAGAATACTTACTCACTCTGGATACTTGTGGGAGGGCAGGAGGGGATGTTAGTGGCCATGATGGAGAGGTCTGGCCGGATGGCAGATTTTCATGCCCCATACTTCAGGGGGTTGATGTGTGTGTGTGTGGGGGGGGACTTGGTGAGCTTGGTACTCTCGCACCATGGCCCCCACCGAGTCCTCCGCCCTGACAGATGCACCAACCCTGCTGGCGTCCACCACACAGCCCACTGAATATGACCAGAGGTTCCTATTGGGAGGGCTGTCATGGCTGGGGACGGCCGGATCATTTACAGCCTCCTGCTCCTCCACCACCACCACCCCGCCACACCCTCAACCCTCTGTCCCGCTTCCTGTGCCCGATACCTGTGCACTGCTCTGCGCAGAACCTTCTTCCAGTCCTGCAGCTGGCCGTCCCACATGGCGATGCTGCCCTTTATCCAGGGGTCACATATGCTGGCCAGTCTGTACAGCTGCTCCTGGCAGAGAGGATGCAAGTGGGTGGCCTGTCTGCAACCTCCTGACCAAGTCCCAGACCAGGGGGCAAGATCGTCCTCATTCTCCAGTTCATTGACCAGCACCCGGTCCAGCCTGTAGATCAGGAGGATGACCTGTCCCAGGGTGGACTGGTATGAGCATAGGAGCTCAGTGGCGTCCTTAAAGGGCTTAAGGACATGGACCATCTGGGAGAGGGCCAACCAGTCCGCATAGCTGATGCTGACCTCTTCTCTCTCCCACATAATAGCCACAGATGACATGATGTCCTGGACTGGGTTTTTTTGCTCCACCAGACGACTAACCATGTCATAGGTAGAGTTCCAGCGGGTGGGCATGTCCTGCTACAGGTAGTGCTTGGGATCGACCCCCCTGCCTCTGGAGCAGCTCATGTGAAGACTTCACACTGCACGAGAAGTGCAAAGTCAGACACTGGCAGATGTCCAACGAGAAACACAGGGACAACGTTCCATGGTCCCAGGTGGCCTTGACCTTTCTACCTAGCCCAAGAGCATCCACCAAGATCAGGTGTGGCTTATGTGCCAGGCAGACAAGGCCATCGAGGGATGCCTCTCTCAGGGCTGCCAGCATGTTGCTTCCTGCATCGGTGACCATGATGCTATGGACAAAATCACCCCCAGGCGCCTACTCCCTCAGCCCAGTCTTGATCGTGGCAGCAATGTTCTTCCCTGTGTGATCATCATCCATCCCCTGTGCCTGGAGCATGACCACTCTGTACCCCAGCTGCAAGGGTATCACCTCATCCCGGGGCCTGGATGTTTCCCTAGGGCAGCGGAGGTCCTTCATGGCAAGGTAGCCGTGATGGCAGCCACTCCACATATCTGCCGTGAAGAGCACGGTATGACCTTTGGCACGCGACAGCTCTTGAGCAGCCATGCTTCACACACTGAGGTAGAGGGCGGGAATGACTCACCAGCCAATGGTCCGTCGCGACAGCATCACGAACCAGGGAGCGAAATGACGCAGCAGCCTCCAAAAGCCCACACCATCCATGATAAACAAAGGGAGTCCTTCTAGGGCAATCGTCTCCGCCAGCATATGAGTGCCCGCCTGCTGAGCCCTCCCCCGACTCTTTTGATAGGTACTGTCCCCGAACCTGAGGGGACAACCTCCTGCAAGGTAGGCTGCCTGGACATTCCACTCCCACCCGCATCACCCTCGGGGCAAGGCTTCTTGTTTGGGGTGGACTCCTGTGACCCTCCCCCTTCATTCTGATCAGGAGCCCTCCTCTTCCGCCTGCCAGATGACTTGCTTTGCTCTGGAGGCAGCAGGCTCAGGTGGTGCCTCTGCAGATGCAAGTGGAGAGCGGTTGACAACAGGTGCTGAGGGTCACAGCCCCTACGCACCAGGGCATTGCAGGAACGGCACCACACCAGGGTTGTTGGGAAGGGGCTGGAAGTGCTGCTGCAGTGCCTGACCAAAACGGCGACCTGGAGTTGGCGAGTCAGGAGGAGGATGAAGGATTACCAGCTGCGGTGTGGCATGGGGCTTGGAAGACGGAGTGAGGGGCAGACTGCAGGCAGGAACAGTCCCAAGAGTTTGGGATTGGGGGGAGCTGGATGTCTCTCCAAAACCCCACCATTCCTCCTGAGATTCCTCCTCGTCATCTTCCTCAAAAATTTTGAGGAAATTCAGATCCAGTCCCGCCAGTGGTGAGACCTGTTCTGCCTTCTCTACAGCCTCTGCAGGGAGATCTATCACAGTTGGAGTCTCTGGTGCCCCCGAGACCTCCCCCCACCAGTATTGCTGGGCTCTGATGGGCAACCAGGACAAGCTGTGCACTTCCTTCCCCCATGACCACCCTTGCTCTTCATTCCACACCTTATAGTGCTGCACACAAAAGTAAGTTGGAAGCAAAAGAAACAAGATAACTTTGAGGAATTTCTGCCCTCAGGCGACAAAGCCACACAAAGCTGGGCCCCAGAGCAAGGCAGTGGCCCTGGGACTGGGCTTGGGGAAGAGCCCCGAAACAGCACAGAGAAAGACACCTGCCCAGGTGGCAGAGGTGCTCAAAATAAAAAAGAAGATGCACACAGTGGGTGCCCAAAAACAAGAGTGAGCTGCAACAAAGAGATGTGCTCAGCAAGAGAGACAGAGAAAGCAAGAGAGTTGGGACCTCAGAAGGAACCCACACAAAGCTGGGCTCCAGAGCAAGGCAGTGACCCTGGGACTGGGCTTGGGGGAGAGGCCCTAAACCAAAACCAAAGGAAACAAGGAAACAGCAAGAATGAGCCCTCAAAAGAGCAGAGAAAGAATTGAGAAGAGACAAAGACAAGCAAATAAAAAAGAGGAGGTCTAACCTAGGCCCCAGAGCCAGGCTAAGGCCTGAGACTTGGGAGGGGTGGGGTGGGATGAAGGAAAAAGGCACCCTCACCCAAAGACCTTCCCACAGCAAGGCAAAGAGCTTCAAATAAGAGGTTTCTTTCCATTTCTTATGAAGCCGCGGCAGCCAAAAGCACAATCCCAAATCCACACTCTCTCTCACTATTCCAATCCCAGCAACAGGTCCTCCTCCCTCTCCCTCTGTCTACTGGGGCTGAAAAACGAGGCAGAGAGAGAGGGGCCTTTTATAAAAAACGCTGACATAGAGGAGAACAGGAGGTCTGTGGTTGGCTGACAGACCTGCCTAACAGGGTTTGGAGGCATGAGATTGGCGTGCCCATGGCTACAGAAGATCCACCTCCTCGGTTTTCTAAAGGATTGACCCCCAGCTCCTGGCTGCATAGGGCAGAATGGAAGCTCTCCAGATGGCTAGGAGAGCTGCCTATCAAGGGTAAGTGGGCTATAATTGGGGTTTCCAATGGCCACAAAGGTCTGGGCCCACTGTTGCCTAGGGAATCAATGGATCAGCACCACCCTGTCTGCAATAATGAATCGTTCACGAGGCTAATGAAACAGGCCAAAAAGTCATGAATGTCATGATAATTTCATGATAACCATGGCCCCACAAAATGCTTTTTTGTGACACACGAAACGGCCCATCTCGTGACTAAATTTGCGTCATATTTCATTTTGTGCCCATGTCTACTGGGGAATTGAAATAAAGCTCTCAGAAATTTCGATTGTGTTTTCTCTAAAGGAGCAAAACACGAAGAAGATGGAACCAACCATGGTACCGTACAAAAGTTGGGGAAGCATTTTGGATTGGTATAATTTGAGGGCCACTGGTATGTATTGGCTGCCTTTAGAAAAGAAGAATCTTTAAATATGCTGGGCAGATTTTCGTCGAGTACAGGCAGCATATTCATGATGAGCTTTCCTCGCTATAGGGGACTGAAAGTGCAGGTGAGGAGAATGTTGCCTTGACTCCCTGTTACCCCAGGAAGATTTCCGTTTGTAATTTTAAAAGCTAAAGCTTAGATTTTTCAATTTCTATTCTTCACCTTTTGCATCCTGTGGGAATGTTTGCTCCCAGCACTCTTGATTTGGTTGGGGCTTGGGTTGAGCATGATTTTACTTCATCTTCACCCCAGGCATTAACAAAGCAGGAAAGGCTATTAGTATGTTTGCCCAAGGGGGAAGTAACAAAAAGCGAAGAATCACAAAAAGAGATAGCAAAAAGTTACAATAGTCGTGAAAACTTAACGAAATAAAGATTTAGAAAAATTACAAAACTACAAAATTATTTTTACTGTTATTTTATAATTCAAACTGCCATTCAATACATATTATTACACACAGTCTTCATATACAGGCCTATACATAAAGTGCTAGTGCAAAACCATGATGATACCGCCTATGAACAATTAATACTTCTAAAGTCCATCAATTTTCTTAGTTTACACTCAAAAAGTTTATAGGGTCAAATTTCAAATATAGGTCCGAATACATGCAGGTTGGATTAGACCATCTGACGGGCAGACTGGTTCATTTGGGGGTGGGGGTGGTCCCATTTCTAAGTCATTTTCAAAGATGGTTATCTCACCAACGTAATTTTCAGTATTTAAAAGCTCCCATTCAAACTCCACTAAGGCAAACGTCAGATGCTGCTCCTGGGGAAGGATGTATAGGTCTGTATATGAAGACTGTGTGTAACAATATGTATTCAAGGAGGAAGTAAGGCTACATATATATTTGTCTATTGCTCACCACCCTTCACCAAGAGCTTTGGGGGCAGATTTTTGAGAAGCCTGCTAAAGTGATTTTGGACGATCAACTTTAGTCCTCTTGTGGTAAGGAGGGTGTGGTAAAGAGTAATCAATCCCCCCCCTTTCCAATAATTCCAAACCTTCAAGCCACTATCTTGTGCTTTGCAAGACTATTGGGAAACATACCCTAAAGGGGTACCCTTAGGACTATCATGAGAGAGGAAATTAACAAGCTCCTGAAAATATAACCTCACAGGGAGGATGTAATGGAGGACTAAGGCTGAAGGAGTGATGAAGAGCTTGTTGAAAACATTTGTGCAGCATTTGCTGTGGGTCCTTATATGTTTTTACTTGTTAGCAAAGGTGATATTTTAAACATAAAATTACAGGATCTTCTTTGTGTTGCAGCTTTGAAGTGTACATTCATATGTTAGGGGTGATCTTGTGAACAAATTTTGGTTTGGAAAGAGAATTTTAAAAATATATGACTGTCACTGTTGGAAAAAGACCTATTTTTGTGTTGTCATTATAGCTATAAGTGCAGAACTGAATGAATTGATGATGGAGGCCCAGTTGCTACAGGTTTCACTACCTGAAATACAAGAGCTCTACGAGATCTTATTCACAAAACAGAATCCTATGACAAAGACTGAACAGAAGTCATCAGTAGGATCAACAAGTGAAAAGGCATGTATTTTTGGACCAGAGTTTCTCCAAGAAAGAGAGCAATTGCTCACTCATTTTAATGGTTACATAAGTAAAATTTTGTGAAAAGGTTTATTTATTATTTTTTTTACAATAAATTTATTCCATATTAACTTAAAACATAACCATACAAAACCCATTCCACATTAACTTAAAACATAACCATACAAAACCCATTCCACATTAACTTAAAACATAACCATAGAAAACCCAAAATATAACAATTCGTAAGGAGTTCCATACATCTAGAAATGCAATAGTTCTTGACAATGAATGTTAGAAGAAACAAAAGGTTTATTATAAATGTAGCTTCTCACCCACAGCATACATTCAGCTTTAGAAGCTCTCTCCCAAGGATAACCGTTTCCTCCTAATATTGCTAGCCACCAGCAAGTGATGTAAGTGGTCTGAGAAACAGGATACATCAAAAATTTGGTCTTCCTAACATTTTCCTACTCCTGACATGAATTGTATGCAACCTCTTCTTTTCCTAAATTGCTTGTTTGTAAACATTTCATTGCATCACACAAAGTCAGCCAGTAGTTATTGTGGAATCATTTCAACAAACCATGAAACCACTAACTGCAGCATCATGAGCTCAAACAATGGGAAAAACTTATACACCTGCAGCCAGCTATTATGGCAGACCCCTCACCTTTAATTACAAGTTTTGAAAATTGGCATGAATTTTTTTCATCAAATCTTATTAATATATACTTGAGCACTTTGCAAGAAAGAAAAATATCTTTCTTTTTTTAACTATATAATTCTAAAATTATACAAAGCAATATAACATATACATTCCTTTCAGAATTGACCAGAAGAGAAGTAACATGCTGAACATGTCCTTCTAATTGAAGATCTCAAACTATGTATGTGCTGGGAGCCATAACTGAGATCCCTTTGTAATGGATTTTTATTTGTGTCTTACTAAGGCTTCCGCTATCCCAGAAGAAAGATTTATCTTTCCTCTTGGATAGCTTTCAGCAATAAGTTAAGACCTACTAAACAGAACCTGCTCTTTGAACAAGTTCTTTTTATCAGTACATTATTTATAGAGATGGGCACAAAATGGGAAAAAACTGAAACGAGCGTTTCATGTTTCTTCACATTCCACGAATCATGAACTTTCACGAAATTGTCCCGTTTCACAAAATGATTCATTAGTTTCATGATTCATCAGAACCCAGAGCACTTCAATGGCCCTTTTCATACCTAGAGATGCCAAACTCGCAGGGAGACTTCAGCAGGTGCTCCTCTACCCACCGTCACCCAACAAGCCAAGAAGAACAAATGTTCTAAATGAGAATATAAACAAAGAAAATTAAAGGGGAAAAAAGGTAGGCCTCAGTCAAGCTAGGCCCCAGAGCCAGGCAATGCCTTGAGACTGGGGTTGGGTGGGGTGGAGGAAAGAAGGCACCCTCACCCAACGACCTTCCCAGCAAGGCCAAGAGCTGAAAATAAGAAAGAGGCTTTTCAGTCTCTTTTAAAGCAGCAGCAAATCCAGCTAAAAGCTCCCAATTCCACTCTCTCACTCCAAATCCCAGCAACAGGTCCTCCCTCTCCCTCTGGCTACTGGAACTGAAAAGCACAAGGCAGAGAGCTGTTCCTTATATAAGAAATAGAAACATAAGAGCAGAACAGGGACACAGGAACTGGTTGGCAGACAGACCTGCCTAACAGGATTTGGAGGGATGAGATTGGTGTTCTCATAGCTACAGAAGGCCCATCTCCTCAGTTGCCTAGGGGATTAACCCCCCTGCTCCTTGCTGTATAGGGCAGAATGGAAGATGTTCAGTTGGCAGGGAGAGCTGCCTATCAAGGTTATGTGGGCTAAGATTGGGGTTTCCAATGGAAACAAAGGGTCTGCAGACATTCCGGGCCTATGTTGCCTAGGGAATCAATGGATTGGCGCCAGCCTGTCTGGCATCACGAATCGTTCACAAATCGAATGAATCGGCCCCCAAAGTCGTGAATTTTGTGAAAACCACGGCCCCACAAAACGCGTTTCATAAAACACGAATCAGCCCGTATTTCGATTTGTACCCATGTCTATTATAGGATTCTTCTTGCAAAGCTTTTTCTCATCAAGGCATACAGAAACCTTCTAGAGTTTATTTATTTATTTTTATTGAAATACACTCTAGTCTTTAAAAGAAGCAAGATATCAAAATATATATGATTATTAATATAAATCCTACAAAGATGGAACACAGAAACGCAATAAGAATTAGGTTTCCTAATTAACTCTGTTTAAAACAAAGTTCCTGTGAAATGCATTAAGATTCCTATAGCATACAATACAAAGGTAAGATTCTCACCTAGATTCTCATGAGATTTCTTCTAATCAAAACTCTGACATACTGAGTTGACATGTTTTACAGGTTATCTTATGAAAATATCTGAGATCTTTTTCATGTGATAGCATAGATAAACTATAATTGGTTTAATGTTTAATTAAATACTCATATTTTCTATTGTGTAATATTCTTATTAGCCAAAAAGTGACGTTATATCCAACTTGCAAACAAAACTATAAATCTGTGAGAAATGACAGAAAGAGTTAAGTTAGTAGATCACCATTGGTCTATTCTATGATTGGAGAACATTAATCTAGATAGTGTCCACTATTTTTAATTAGCTGTCAAAGATGAAAATACACCTGTATTAGTTATACAATGCTCTGAAAAAAACCCACACAAGACAGTGTATGCAAAGTGTAGCAGTTCACTTAGGATTCATGTGTATTGCTTTGTGTAATGTGCTTCAATCTGTATTACTGCAACACCTTGATATTCTTATTTTGAATTTAAAGCATTCTTGGAAATCAGCTTGATTGGGCAGTGGTATAGGGGGAACTCTTCCATTTTTCTACTGTAAATCCACCTCATCCCAAGTACTTATTAGCCTGGTGAGCCAATTTAAGACAAGAAAATAATACGGTGAGGTAAATATTTCTTCATCCAGCATCACACTCTGATCAGATTAGAAGCCCCTTACAGTTGCTTTAAAATAAAAACAAAAATGTCAGGTGATTGAATCTCTTGCATAACCTGCAGTCTGGCTCTCAGGGTGTGGAAGGAAAGATCAAGTCACTGAAACAACTAGCTGTACCATGCTTCACATTCTTATTTTAATTATATTTCTCATAGAACGACTGTTTCCGAGGAAAGAGAGATGCAAGTTGCTCTACGGAAAGAAAACTAAAGAGGCGCTTTGAGAGAGGGGATTTCTGCAGTGAGATAAGAACAAGAGTCAGAAAAATAACTCCCAACAAGAAAAAACTGAAACTTACTCATTTGAGGGAGCTAAGCACTGGCAAACTGGAAAGAGAGAGGCTGTTTGACATTCAGCGCCCCAGTGAAAGCCAGTTGCTTCTCTCAGATATGTCCTTCTCTGAACAAGAAGAGTCTGAAGATGAGGATGCCATTTGTCCAGCTGTGAATTGCCTGCAGCCTGAAGGTGATGAGGTAAATGGAAGGGAAACAACTTACACTACCGTGTAGGGGATGTAGAAATTATATGACATTTGTGAAATAGTAGACTGCTGGTTTTTGGAGCTACATAGACTTGAAAGTGACTGCACATAAAAGTGATGTATCATATTTATTGCCCTCCCTGAAGACTTGTCTGCATTTTGTGTCTAGGTGGATTGGGTCCAATGTGATGGCTGTTGTAACCAGTGGTTCCATCAGATGTGTGTGGGTGTTTCTCCAGAGATGGCAGAAAAAGAAGACTACATCTGTGTGAGCTGTACTGGAAAGGTCTCTCCATATCAAAAGTAAAATGCCTACTTGAACATTCAGAACTCTACAAGAGAAGATGATTAGATTTTTCTCCCATCAAGCCACGGGGCTGGTTTTAGAGCCAAGTTGCAATGGTGCTACTTCTGTCCTCATGGGATCATTTTTCAGAACTTAAAACAGTTTGACACATTTTTGTATTTTTATCTTTTAAGCTGTTTGTGATTATTGAGGTTTGAAATGCTGACTAGCCAGAAAGTTTCACCGGTTTGGAAGCATCATACAACATGCACCTTTTCATGTACAGCATTAAATTACCTCTTTTGAATATACCAGCACACTTAATCATCTTTGTTTAGGTGCAAAGCATTGCACTAAGAATTCCCATAAGTCCTCTTTTGAAGAAATCCCCATTTACTCTATTGACAATTTTGAAAACTTTAGATTTTTTCCCCTCACTTTGGTTTTGTAGACTAGATTTATTTATCTGAGCAATAACTTCTGTGTCTGGTTTCAGTGACTGGAATTATAATTCTGAACAGCGTGTTGGTGCTCTTAGCATTGGTTGATGTACAGGAAGCAAATGTTTAGGTTCTAGTGTCACTGACGGACTAGTGATGTAGGAGACAGAAAAGCTCTGTAAAGTAATGGCCACAGCTGTATTTTGGCTTTTTCTTCTTTTTAGTAGCTTGTATCAAATGTTGCAGTTTATATTGTGGAATAAACCCTTGGTTATGTTATAAAATTCAATGCTGGTGTCTTTAGAGAGGTTAAATTATATCCATTTCACAATGTGATTGGCTTTGTGATGCATGCTATCACAATCTTTTTTTAAAATATCCATACCATTATATTGTCAGACCAATTTCTGTTCTTTTTTTATACCGGAGAGCATAGATTTGTACTAAACAGGTCATCTCTGGCAATTAATAATTGCTTACTGGAAACTAAACAGGAATTTTTTTGAAAATGGGTTATTTTTTAACTTTAGGCCTCAAATGATCAACAAATGAGCAAAAAAGCTAATAAGAATGTTATGAGTTTGTAGTTTGCAGGTCTAATCTAGAATATATGAATTGTACATGGAAGGACTGTGAGTTAGTTTAGCTGCCTCTGGTGGAACAGCTCCTGTGTGTGGGGGGGGGGGACGACGACAAAGAAAAACCTCTCTCTTTACCACAATTAAAGAATTTGGAACAAGCTGTGGAAACGGTCCCCCCCCCCCCCGCCCAATCACCCTTTTCCTTCCAATGCATATTCCCTATCCTCTCTTACTGGCCTTAAATATGATTAAGGGTTAAATTCACACAAACTTTAACCATGTTTGCTGTTAATTGGGTTTTGATGCTAGTTTATGTTATGATTATACCAATCTTCTGTTTTGGTCCCTTAACAACATACTTCTTGACTTTTTTAGGGCTATATCATTCTCGTCTTGCAGCAAAGCTGAGGAAATACATTGACCATTCCAAAAACATTACATCAGTGACACAAAATATTGTCAACTGAGTTAAAAGATAAAATGACTGAGACCAGTTCAGACAAAATTTAAACCAGGGTATAGGAATTTGAAGTAGATTGTAGGATAATATGCGTTCTCCCATTTCCCCTGTATTAGTGTATGCTTTTGTGATTTAACAGCATACCCAAACTGCATTTTAATCCAGGTTGGCAGCATATGTAGATGTATTTCACTTGGAAGTCTGAACTGGGCCTAAGAAATTAAGACTATCACTTGATTCATATTTGTATGAAACAACATGCTTCTGATACACTGTATTTATTTGATTCTTACCAGTGCTACAGGGCAAAAAAATTAGACATGGTTAACTAGCTTGTTAATAACTAGAAATAGTTGAACAGTCTTCACTTTTATAACATTTAATTTGAAAGATACTTTTGCCTTGTTTTGCGTTATATGTTAATTATCTGTATATTTCTACTGCAACATAGACTCTTTAGTGCCTATTTTGAAAAGTGGACATCCAAAACTGGTTCTCTAGGGATGATCTTCTCTGGGAAACATTTCTAGCTCTGTTTAAATATTAAAAGGCTATATCAACCCTCTTACAGCAGTGTAGAGCTCATGTTCACTTGCTTGTTTTGTTAGGAGTATCGGTGTTCTTTTCTGTGTTACTGTCTCTGGAGATATAGTTGCTCATTCCTTTCTTTTTAGTGGACTATTCACAATTAAATTTTTCTTCCCCATCCACCCACCCAGAGACAAAACAGGCCTATTATTTGGCACTCTTGACTGATGGGAGAGAAACAATCTTCTGAGAAACACCAGCATGTTTTCTTCTGAGCTTAATATGCAGTTATATAATTTCCACTTCCAACAAGTCTGATCCGTGCTTTCTTAGAAACAGGAACAATATTTGATTTTTGCTAAAAATTTGTTCTGACCTAATTTGCTAGAATCCAAGTAATGATGGTTGGTTCCATTCTTATCTAAATCTCTTGCCATTTCCCCCTTGATTAATCCATTTAAAAGTATAGAACCTCTCAGAAATGCTTGTCAAACAAATTCTGATGAAGCTGGATTTCCGGTTGGACAGAAGCATTTCACTCAAATGTGCTTCTTTTACAAATTTTAAAGCCTTTAAGGTAAAGCAACATGCCACAATATGTAGTCAGAAATGAGTATTATAGAATTAGTGTAATGATAACCAACTTTTTAGGCGGTGTAACCCTTTTCAGGTCTACCCTATTGTACATTATACCTTCAAAGCAAAAAATACACAAGGACCACATTCATTTAGTCAAAGTCCACATTTTCCCTTCCTTTTTTTTGGTCAGTACTGGCAAGTCTTCCTTTTTCACTGTATAACTGAGAACAAAGAAAAGAGATGTATGTTTCTTTGCCTTATGGCTTCTGAGGAACACAACCTGATGTGGATAAGGACCTGGAGAAAGAGCAGCTACTATTGCAAGTTTTTCCTGAGGCATGTTGTAGAGTACATTCAAAGTACAGTTTTAGAAATATTGTGAGAAGGAAAATTCACACCTTAGTTTAGTCAGTAGCTGCTAGAAAATGCAAAACCTGCCTTAGGCTGGGTTATATAGTGTGGTCTCCTTTGCTCATAACAAAATAATACAGTTAGTATGAGGAGAATGGAATCTGAAAATATCTATTTGAGGAATTATAGAACACGAGCATCAATGTATCAAAAAATTGTGTTATGCATGAAAACGTTAGTGGGCCAGTTTTGTCATTGCACTTGTCTAACAAAGCAGTGTCCTCTCCAACATTCACTTTTCAGAAAGCTGTGACACAACAAATCTTATCTTAAAAGAGTAGCCAAAGAACATAAATGTTGGGAGTAGGTGAGAAATAACAGTGCTGTTCCTGGTCGGCCAGCCAAGCCCTACCCACAATTTAAATGGCCATTTCCCCGCTGCTTGGATCGGCAGGGAAATGGCCATTTAAACTGCAGGTGGGGCTTGGCTGGCCGGCCAGGAGTTCCCAGTGAGGCAGCCAAGCCCCGCTGTTTAAATGATCAGCTGCTTGTCAAGGATCTCCCCGACAAGCAGCTGATCGGCGGGTTTAAATGCTTTGCAGCAGCACGGAAAAGGGCATTGCTTTTTTAAACGAACCAACCAAACGAACCAGTGTACCAGTTCGGAAGTACGTGGAAAGGAGCTTCCATGAACCACTGGTTTGAGAACCATGAACCAGGCTGGTTTGTGGTTCTTTTTGGTTCGTGTTTTGTTTTGTGCCCATCTATAGTAGGGACATATATGAATGTGACATTCATATTTATGTAATAAAGACCATAGAATTATAAACCACACAATTATGGATTTAGTTATAGACATTCTGACCCAATAAGAGCTGACTAGAAGAGAACCAGAATTGCAAAATACTTTGTAATCTTAGATCAAGCTCTTTATGTGAAAACCACAGAAACAGCTTGGGCAAAGGGAGACCAGTATACCAACGTTATTCAACAGAGACATTCCATACTCTCTGCAATTCCCTATTCAACACAGAAAAATTATTTCAAGATACAGGTGTTAAGGACACATGTACAGAGCCAGGTGTTCTTATGGAAGGATCAATCAGCCCTTGATAGAAAGATACAAAACTGTGATGGCAGAATGCACAAATACATAAAAAGCACAAGATGTGGTATCATTTCCAGCTCCACAGCTCCCGGGTCCATTCCCTGCACCCTTTCCCCCCGCCAGCCAGGTAAGAGGTGAGGGGGCAGAGGCTGGGAGCAAGGGATCCCTCATCCCCATTGAAGGACTGGGAACCCTACCTCCTGCCCAACTCAGAACTTTCTGTAACCTTAGTTTTGGTGGGTCTCTGGTAACAGCATGGAGAGAACTGAGGTAATAGTGCCCCTTCTAGTGATGTGATGCATTTGGTGGGAAAGTGCCAAAGGGAGGAGGGGCTCTCCTACTCCTTTAGAAAGCTCGGGAAATCTCTATGGCTGGCTTCCATGTGCACAGTCCCAGTGTGTGCCTGCACAGACCACTCAATAGGGTTGCCAGATCGCTCGTGTCCCCCAGCAGGGGACTGGGATCCTGGCACCCACCCTACTTTTTCTTCTTCTTCAAGTTCTCTCTCGCACGCACAAAGTGCACGCCCCTCGGCGTGCGTGATGATGTCACTCACAGAAGTGATGTCATCATGCAGGTGCGTGATGATGGCACTTCCGGGACTGGCATCACTGTGCGCGTGGGAGAAAGGGTGCTTGTGTCCCCTTTCTCCTGGCTGCCACCACTGCAGCTTGCTGGTGGCAGCAGCGACAGCAGTGGCACACTGTCGCCAGCACCACCTGCTGCCACCGCTACCGTGCTAGCGAAAGCAGCCTGCAGCGGCAAGAGCAAGCAGCAGCAGCTGGCGCTGGTGACAGCGAGCCGCTCTCGCTGCCGCTGCCGCTTGCTCTTGCCGCTGCAAGCTGCTTTCGTCAGTGCTGCGGCTCCCACATCATGAGAGCTAGCAGTGGTGGTGTAAGCAGGAGACGCTGGCAGCAGCGGTGGCATCGAGAGCGGCCTGCTTTCACCACCGCCGCCTGCTCTCACGGTGCGGGAGCACGCCCTCCCACCCAGGGGCTTGCCGCCCCCTTCCCCCGAGAAGGGGGCACCCCAGGGTGTGCGCCCCCCTGCCAAGTGGGTAAGTGGGAGCGGGGTGGGAAGGGGGGGATCAGGGGATCCCCCACCCCGGGTGGGGGAATGGCAACCCTAACGATCACAATTATAGGGAACTGCAACCCTATGGGGTTTGTTTTTTGCAAGATCCTTGTAGACTAATACTACATTTATTTGTAGTCTGCTTTGTAGCAGACTACTAATTCATTCATTTGTAGTCTGCTTTTGTTTGGTGTGCTCTACACTCAGGGACAAATTGACTATTAAAGCTACTTGGGAAAATCCCAGTGGGCTAATATCCCTCAGGCCACTAGTCCCAAGCTAGGGGTAAAACTCACTTCATGTGGGGTGGGCAAGAAGCTACTGCTAAGAGCCAGTGGTCTGAGTCCTGGATAGGGCAGGGACCAACAGCTCCCAGAAGAAGGCTGGTGCGAGAAGTCACTACTATGAATTGTAGCACTGCTGCAGCTTGCTCTTCCTCCTTTCCCTCTGTTGGATGATGGAGCCATGGGCAGACCAGGGAATGGGGCTCTTTACAGGGCCATGTTTGCCTCCCAGCCGCCTGCTTGTCTACACTACTAGCGGAACTTGACATTTTAAATCAGCTAGACTAACAATGTCTTTATCTGAAAATGGGCTGCCATTTCCACCCATCATTAGTAGAGTATAAATTACAACTTCTCGTATTTTCTGCTATACCCTTGTATATTTTGTCTTTTTGTTTGAAAATTTGAAGGAAGACCCTGTTTTATTTACATTAATGTATAGAACACAAGTGGTTTGTGTCAAATGGCAATTGAAGCGAGTTAATTTTTATCTGAAAAGTGAAGTGAAAAATATAATCAAAGGTGACAGTGAAGAAATCCAGAATTTTTTAAAGCTATGATTTAATAATAGTATGCCATCATTCTACCTGGTTCCTAAAATAAAAGCAAAACATGAGTTCATACTTTCAAACTCAGATCTTATGTATTTAAAATGTGATTTAAAAACATCAAACATTAAACTAAGATTGCCACATCAATTACAAACAAAAATACAGTTCATAGTTTGTAAGGACACTGAATCTAGTTGGACTTTAAGATGCTACTGTACCTGAATCCTGCTGTGCTATTATTAGACTGCCTCATGACAACCTTGCAGTGTAGTCCATTGTTGATATGCAGGTTGGAGCTGAACCTGAGGCTGAAAGAGCATAGTGTGTACAACAATCCCGATAGAATAGTCTGGTGTTCTTATCCCTGTATGGCAGACTGCTAGGGGGAGTACAGAGGGGTACTAAGGAGAGAGTGGTGTAAAATCACTTTGCAATGTACTCCAGTGTCATTCTCCCTTCACCACAGACTGGAGAAATGGTCGTATTAACCTCTATGCTTCATGATCTTCACCTGTCATAGTGGAGCTGAGATTGATAGTGGCTCTCTAATAAAGGCTACTAAACTGTCATATTGTTTATCTTTATTGGTGACACACATCACAGCACAGCATCAATCTCACTTTGCAAATATGAAGGGTACTCCATAATAGGTCAAGCAATAACAGTATCGATTTGGACAGGTACTTTCACTTTAATCTGCTTTGTGTATTTCTACAGTATACTTCCAGGCAAGATAATAGTACCTAACTTGCTGTGCCAATTAAACAATGTATTTGTTTGATTATAAATCTCATCAGTGAAATTGTGCATGACTCTGCAAAATTATTTGCTTCCAATAGGCCACTAAAGATCAATATGGATAGCATGTCTGTTTGCATTCATAATATCAATTGCTTCTTGAGTGTTTGCTGCAACTCGGATAGCATTTAAGGCATTCCTTAAGAGAACTAGCTTGCCTTAATTACATCTCTCGAGAAAACTGCGACACACAGGTTATACGATCAATAAATACTCTACAAAAAAGAGAACAAAGGAAAGGCGAAGACACAGGAAATACCCCACTAAACTCAGCGAACATCTGGCAGAGCTGCCCGGTGGCTCAAGACAATGCAATGCAGCTTACTTCAGAACTTCTAATACAATGCAGCCACCGCCCTTCTGTACAACAATCCGGATTTAAAATAGCGTTTTTAAAAAGGTGCCTCTTTGTTTTAGGAATTCCAGTGACAGAAAACAACAAACACAAAATGTATCTCCGGTTATAGCAATAATAAGTCGAGTTAAAGTATCCCCACCATTGCTCTGTCCTATTTCAACTCCATTCATATCGGTGTGAGCGCTTTTACCCTTCTGAACCGCGTAAAATGGAGATTCCCTAATCACCCCAGCAGCCGGGAAGCGCGCGCATCCGTCACTCTAGCCTCGTTCTCTCTATGGCTACACGGTCGCACGTGGACCTTACAGGACGACCCTACAGGAAGAAAGCCGCCGCCGCTGCCCTTCCTCCGCCGAGAGTTGAGAGCCTCGTTTCCCCTTGTGTGGGCTGCAGGGGGCGCTGTTCGAATTCCTTTCCTCGGTTCATTCTCGCCCGCGTCGCTCTCCTTACGCAAGAACGTTGTTGGGCGCGCGTTTGGCGCGGTGGCGGCCGCCGTAGCCCGCGCAGTGCCGCCTTTCTGCCCCACCCCCGTCTCTCTTTCGCGTTCGTCGTCGGGCTACTTCGCCTCCCCCCCCCACTGCCCCAATCGGCGTGACGCTCCCTGGAGGACTAGGCGGGATGTCGGGAGCGGGGCCGGTGGCTCAGGGGCTGAAGGAGGCGCTGGTGGAGACCCTGAACGGGATCCTGTGCCCGGTGCAGGGGGTGCGCGCCGCCGCTGAGGAGCAGGTGAAGGTTCTGGAGGTGACCGAGGGTGAGTGTGAGGGGAACCGGGAAGGAAAGGGGGATTTTGGCCTCCTGCGCCTCGGGGCGAAAGCCGGCTCGGAGTTGTTCATCATCCAACCCTGTTTCTATAAGGGGCGGGGAGACTTAAGCGAGCAGGACTAAGAGAGGAAAGCTCGCTTCTTACCCCAGTCATAGGATTCCTTTCGGGGGTTCACCACGTCTTCCTCCCCGCCGATGATCCCCAGGCTAACTTGCTTTTCCAAGTCGTGTTAGTCTCTCAGGAGGTACCGAAATATGACTTTGTTTCTCTTCCTTTCACCCATCTTGTAAGTCTTGACACTTTGGACTGTGCAATAAGGTTTGAGTCCGCTGTCTCCGGTCTTCAAACACTTGAAGACATCTTCCTTCTCCTGAGGGATATCTGAAGAAGGGAGCCCTGACTCTCGTGAAAGCTCATATCCCGAAAATCGTGTTGGTCTCTAAGGTGGACTCAAATCCTGCTGTTATACTGCAAACCAACACAGCTGCACACCTAAAACTATCCTCTTGGATTGTGCAGTTTCTGGTGCTTTGAGCTGGTGGGTTCCATAATGATAGAGGATGCTGGGCCCTCAATGTACTGCTGACAGGTTCCTGGTAAAGTGCCATATAGGGTTTCCGAGAGAGAAGGTATGCTGAAATGGGATTGAACTCCTCAGAGGAAATTTATTAAGTCTGGGTGGGTTGCATAACTCTGTAAATTAATGCGGAAAGGCAGTTTGGTGAGGATGGTCCTTAGTAAGCTGGTCGAATACAAATCATGGAATCAAATTAAGAAATTTAGATTTAATTTCTAAATGGCGACTCTTGCCCCTGATTTCAGACTTGCACAAATGCTAGTTTTGAGTGATGCTACAGCCACATCTTTTTCTTTCTCTGACCTTTCTCTTGAACCATTGTTATGCTTGGTCTTTGAGGTGTGGATTGCACAACTTCCTGTGTGGACTGGTGGAGACCAGCAGGGGCTGGAATACCCTGCATATCTGGAAATTGAAAGTATTGAAATTTCTTCGGTTACACTGTTTAGATATGCCCATTGAAATTCTCTATAAATGTATTGAATTCAGGAGTGTGGGACTGACATAGCAGTTCCATGTTTTGTCATCAGCGTAGGAAAATGCTTTCTTTGTTTACGTGATTGCATCTTGTTAGATGAGGTGAGCCTCGTCAATTCTTCACTGCAGTTGTTGAATCAGAAATACAAAGTTCCGTTTCAGCATGTATATTGGAATTGAGTATATGCACGCTTAAAAAGAAAGAATTTCCCTTTCATATTCCAAATGATGAAAAAAAAATACTTTACTCCCATTTATGTACTTGTAAGTAAGGAAGATCTGTTAATATGTTGTATAGTGGTTGGAGTAGTAAATTCAGATGTTAAACCAGACCTGGAAACTGAAACTTCCCTTCACATAAGCCATTCTTAAGCTGAGAGTAAAGAATTCTTATGATCTCACTTTGATAGCTTTAGAAGTAGTTCTTCTCACACTACACCATGATGCAATTATGTCATGCAAGTAGATGGACTATGTCATTTTTATGCAGAGCTTCTTCCAAGGCACTTAAGGCTTTGATTCTTCCTTTCCTGCTTTATCCTTACAACAACAGCTCTATGTGGTGCACATGAACAAATATGTGAAGCTGCCGTATACAGAGCCAGACTTTTGATCTATCAGGGTCAGTATTGTCTACTCTGACTGGCAGTGGCTCTTTACATCATCCTTTTTATTGAAGATGCCAGGGATTGAATCTGGGACTGTCTAGATCTGGTAGATACTCTCCCAGTGAGCTGTGGCTCCTCTCAGATTGATAACTGACGGACTCAAGATCACCTAGCACATTTCGTGGTAGAGTGGGGATTCATACCAGGATCTCTCAAATATGTGTCCAGCATCCTCACCACCATACCATACTGGCATAGCCTTCACCTCACTCCAGGTCATGACTTGCATAATGCTTCTCTGATGCTGTGCTACTTGTTTCAGGGGAGGCCCAGTTTTTTTATATCAGTTGTACTGTGTTGTGTTCTGTTTCTGTCTTGTTTGGCACCAAGGGCCATCCTTTGATGCCTCTACCCTAGTACCTCTTCTCAGTTGAAACTATTGCCTCTTGCTCAGTTTCCTAGGAGATACAAAGATACAGTTTCACTGAGGGTTTGCTCAGAAAGGCAGAAATCTTATGTGTAGAGGATTGGTTGCTTTTTTGGACATTCCAGTAACTATGGACAAAAGAATTATGTGGATTCCTGGGAAGGGCTCACAAACTGTGAAAGGGTTGTTTAAGGATAACTTTTCACATAAAAACAAGTTTTTAAGGACTTAGAAACAAAATGATGAAGTGAAATACATATGCATTCTTTGGAATTTATATTGCTTCAGATGTTATCCTCAGGTTGCCTAGGAAAGCAGTGCAGACTTTTTGAAGAGCTTTCTAAGACAGACTTCCCTCACATGCCTTTTCCTAACAGTGGTACCCTTGGCTTGCAGAGTGTTAGAAGGGTGAGTTGGGAGTCCCTGTCAGCCTGGAAGGGCCTCTGTGTTTATTAAGGATTGGTCATACTCAGAACTCATCTTACTTTTATTTCTAATGCTAACTCTCTTAGAAGAGCGCTGAGACTATAAAAGGAAGAAGATAAGACTCTTCTTTTTTTTTTCTTCCTCCTGCACACCAAGCAAGTGGCTTTTTTCAGGTATTAGTCTGGCAAGCCAATCTATAGCCATAGAACATCACAAGTAACTCTGTTAGCAGAGCAGCAACTTCAACTGTATCTAAGATCAGTACCTCAGTAGAGGAACATTGCAGAGCATCTACATGTGCTTCAACCTGCACATTACAAAAAATTTGTTACCTCAGCTGACCCAATCTTTAGCTGAAGAGTATTGCAACAGGTAGTACACTCAGATGTCAGCCTTCCCACCCACTGTTGGAAATGTTACTTTTGAACATCCTGTGCTCAGATGCCTGCAGAGTGAGAAAGGTATGTGAAAACGTTCCTTCTAGGCTGAGAAAGAAAAGGCATCCTTACCCAGAGGAAGAATCGTTAGATGGTTGATCAACTGTAATTAAGCTTTTATTCCTTCAGTGCCTTTTCTTATATGTTGTTACTTACAGGTTCCTTCACTGTTTTTTGTTTACCTAACTGTTGTTTTCCAGTATAGTTAGGAAGTCAAAAGAAAATTTTCCACAGTTTAGGGAAACACTCAAACTCAAGAGCAGGGTAACTGACTGGAGACAGGAAACTGACAGGTGTCCTGCCTTCATGACTATGTGGTGGGAATCAGTCATGCTAAGATGCCGTCTTTTCTTCAGAGTAGAGGAAATTATATGGTTCCAGTATTCTTTTCTCCTGGCGGTCTTGTCTCCTAGGATTGTCCCTATGGCAACAGTGAACTTTCTCTGTGTTAAGTCCATTTCTCTGGAATGAGGAGTGAATGTAAAGCTGGCCTTTACTTGTTGCAGTGTAAGACTGTTTTATTCCAGAGGGCATTTGGTAGTGGGTAAACACTTTTTGGCAGATTTGGCTACATTTTTAACTGTACTGTTTTTATCTTGGTGATGGGTGGTAATAATGTTTTTGTGCCTTTGCAGCTCTTGCTGATTTGATAGTTACCTTCAGCCTGAGGAGATAAGCCAGGATATAAATATTTTAAATAACATAAAATAGGAATAAACTTGCTTCACACTTTCAGTTAGCATTGCCAATTCTGGGTTGAGAAATTCCTAGAGATTTGTGGGTGAAGCCCGGGGAGGGTGGGGTTTGGGAGAGAATGGACCTCAGCGGGATATAATGACATCGAGGCCACCATCCAAAGCAGCCATTTTCTTCGGGGGAACCAGTCTCTGTAGTATGAAGATTAATTGTAATTTCAGGAGATTGGCAACCTACAGCACACTCCCACTACAGCACGCACACACCCTCCCCAACTACAGAGCCAACAAATCCTGACATGTTTCTGACTGAGCTATGCAAAGTGTCCAAGCCATGTAGATGCTCCCAGCTCTAGGAGAAACTAGTTAGAGCTGGTAGTAGCCATGAGAAGTATATTGCTGTTCAATCCAGGAGAATATATTGCAGACTGGGGGAAATTGAAACAGTATCTAGAAAAAAATGGGATGTGAAAGGAGGACTGTGGCAGTTTGAGAATTATTAACACGTGATTTTATAAAGGGGAGAGAGAAGTAACTTTACCATTAATGGGAAATTTAGTTATTAATCAATCTGAGCTAATATTAGTATTAAGAAGAATGTATTAAAAATAGATAGGTTAAACAGCGAGACGTAGATTGGATATATTAGTAAATTGGAGATATAGAAGAATTTGAATATGCTTAGAATAAGTGATACAATATATATAAGATTTAGAAAAATTATAGTTAAGAGTAATTTAAATAATAAGATGGGCTAAGGGTTGGAAAGCTGTTGGAAGTCTATAAGGAGGGGGGAAAGGGGGGTTGATATAATTTAGGTAAGATGGGGAATTTGTGTAATATTTTATGTACTCACCAATAAAAAATTTTTTTTTTAAAAAAAAGAAGAAGTATATTGCTGTTCAGAAGATCTGAGAATAGTGCTATTAAACCATAACTGAGGTTTGCTCATTCTAGGAGTGGCTGCATGAGGAGCTTGAGAACACGTCACATTTCTTGTTTTAGTAGCAAGCCCAAGCTGTGTTCCATGAGGTAATGTCATAGTGTGGACCCTGGGTCACTGTGAAGTATTCTGATCTGATTGGCCTTATTTCCCTCTCATGGAGCCCTCAGATTCATTTAGATGTGTCTTGATAGATGATCTGATTCTTGTGGGTTGTACTTTTTACTGTGCAAAATTGTGTTAAGCTGAAACTGAAGATATAGGCAAATTGACACTAGTTTACCCTAGAAGATACCCACACATCATTTCCTAATCCAAGAGCTCATAATTAGAGGTGTGTGATTTGGGTTTCCGATTTCGGATAAATCCCCAAATAGGACCCGATTTGTAAATATTTGGGATTTCTGAATCGGGCCCAGCATACTGGCCCCTATTCAGAAAGACCAAATCAAAGCTTCCTGAAGCAATTTTGGTCGCTTTGGGGCGCTTTCAACCCCCCCGGCTGGATCCAGCTGTCTGGAGGAGGAGGATCTCCCCTTCCAGCCAGCTGAAATTTAAGGGGCCCTTTCCACATTTCAGTTGGAACCCCCTCCTCCCCTGCCCATCGGGTGAAATAAGTGATGGGGCAGGAAGTTTCAGTATGCTCCAAATCTTCACGGAGCATACGGAAGCAGGGCAATAAGTGGTTTCTGAAGCATCTTGCTTCAGATTCAGAAAACCGAATCTTTCTGTCCCTGCACATCCCTACTTGTAAGTATACTGTAATAGTTGAATAAAACAGGAGCCCCATGGCATCTTAATCACTAACAAAGTTTATTCTAGCATAAACCTTTGGAAGGCAGCACTCATTTCATCAGATGTACAGGAGAGTAAATTCATGAAGCTGAAGGGAGGGATGTTACAGAGAGAAGCCAGTTTAAAACAAGATCCAGCCCCAAAGAGTAGTCGTCATGGGTGTGAGATACTCCCAACTGTTGTTAAGCAAAATATGACCTAGTAGAGGATGAAAAGAGATAAGCCGTACTGTATGAATTTACAGAGTTATAGGTTGAAGTGATTTGCAAGGGGTGGAATATGCAAGATATGAACTTGTATAGTGAGGAATTCCAGATCCCTGTTATGCTCCGTAGGCTGCCTCCCCTCCCCAAGTCTGGGATTCTTAACTCTCTATAGAAAAGAGTCCAGCAGCACCTTTAAAACTAACCAACTTTACTGTAGCATAAGCTTTCGAGAATCACAATTCTTCAGATGCAAGTCTGCATCTGAAGAAGAGAACTGTGATTCTCGAAAGCTTATGCTACAGTAAAGTTGGTTAGTCTTAAAGGTGCTACTGGACTCTTTTCTATTTTGCTACTACAGACTAACACAGCTAACTCCTCTGGATCTATTAACTCTCTATAGGTCCTAATATTTATATATCCCACCTGTTCCATATCCTAAACTTCATCTGAGCCTCTGTTACTTATTATATCTGCTTATCTCATTTCATCCTTCTCTAAGTTTTACATTTATCTACCTAACAAGAGTTTGGAGTGTCTTACACCCAGGCTGATGACTGCTTGGATTGGATTTTGTTTTGAAGTGGCCTCACTTTGTAAAATTCCCCCTCCCTGTTTCTGCTTTGTATGTAAATTGTCCTGATGGATTAACGTTCCTTTTTGTATGCAGTGAGCTCTGACTCATAAAACCTTGTGCTGCTATCATTGTATTAGTCTTGATTCTTGTTTTATTCTGTTAGTACAGACAAAGAGAGCTACCCAACTGGAATTGCTATAATAGCTGTAATCCTAAAGACAGCCAGATGACTTTGTGATGAATGTAAAGGGAATGATGTTATAGGAGGTATTTAAAGGGAATGATAAGGGAATGATGTTATAGGAGGTATTGAACTTCCCCAGTCACTTAGGTTTGAAACCTTGGCTATTTCTGGATCTTCCAGTTTGCAGCCAGGATCTACTTAAGTTGGATGTTAGCTGAGAAAGCTGAGGGGTGTGTGTGTGGAAAATGGTCCTAAACCTTGAATAATAAACTTGAAATTAGGCTACCACAAGGCATTAATTTTATGTAGGATTGACTTTGGAGACTATTCAGAAGCTTTGGCTCGGATAGCATGTAACATCTCCATTCTTCATAGAGTATTTGGCTAATATCAGTGTGTTAAACTGATCTCTGTAGACTAGCAACCATTTTATCCCTTATGTTTCTTTGAAGTCACTTGATACTGTTTAAGTGACTATTTGAGTAACAAGGACATGCTGAGATTTCCATAGTCTTGCACTCTTACCAGTGTCCAAGCCAGTGTCTCCTCCCACCTGCCAAAGTGCTATAAGGCTGCTTGCTCTCTAGATGGCTTTTAATGACTGTGTGTAGTATAATAGTTATTAACTATACCATGCAGTATTTTAAGGATATTTTATTAGTTTTATTAAGTTGGTCATGAAGCCCTTAACACTGGCTAGAAATCTAAATAAATATATAATGCTTCCCATTGGAATGTGCTGAGGATGGAACAACACAGGCTGTAAAGAGAGAGGGTGTTGTTGAGAGGGGCAACAGTGTTGCTATGGCAATATCCTACACACCATTTGTGGATGCAGTTTGCATTCCCTGCACAGAGTTAAATTCACCTCTCCTTACCTGGTGCCATCAGAAAGCAGTAATATGCCAAGAGGTTTAAACAGTATTATGAGTTTTGATAGGGGAGGTGCTGAAAGGGAATGAGCTGATCTCACTTGCATTTCTGACTCATTTAAATAGAATAATGTGAAATCTGGCTGCTTCTATTCTTTCATCATTTAACATCTGAAGAGAATCTCTGTTGAACTGAAATAACAAGAATAACTGAATAACAAAATAAGACTTCATCTAATATATATGATGAATTCAGCTTGGTTTGAAAGACAGTTTGTTCTGCTGCCCACAGGTGCAAGAGACTATATTTATAAGCCTGGCTGCCATGTATTAATTTTTAAAGTACTTACTAAATACACTTAATTTTCTCAGTAGTCCTCACAAGAGCCCTGTAAGGTGGACCATTATTTTTCATGTCGCAGATGGATGTTGAGGCTGAAAAATGGCTTGCCTAATACTACCTAGTGAATTTGTGGCTGAGCAATAGATTACTGGTTCACATTCTTAATAATTGTATTACACCAGCTCTCAAAATCAAGGAGGGGGAATTCTGCCAGGTAATAGACTACAGAGAACTTTAAAACACTGACTTCAGTCTTCTTTGCTCAGTTAGAATTTCAACAGTTCACCTGTGCAGGCTTGAGATCTCTTAAGGCATAACTAATGTATGGTGGGTATTTCCCAAGAGTATTTCCTTTTACTTTATACATTTAAAACCTAAGTAATACCTTTTTGGGTTGACTGAAGGTCCACTTAGTCTAGTATTACTTACAAGAATCTCAGCAGCCAACAGGTACCAGAAATCAATGTTGGCCCATGTTCTGTTCTCTGCTGGGTCTGCTTTTGACAGATATATGAAGCTAGAGTCTTCGTTGATATGCAGTGAAGTTACAGTGCTTGGTGTGACTTAAAAACAAACTATGGAAACAATGTCAGATCGTCGTCATTCTTCTGTGCAGCCCCACATTGGGACTGTGCAGGCGCAGGCCAGCCACGGAAAAGATTTTTCTAGCTTTTAGAGATGTGAAGGGGACGCTCGGATCCACCGCGCATGCGCGCCGGTGTTCCCTCCAATTTTGAATGTATATATATCCGAGCGTCCCCAGCATTCCCTCAGTTCCTTTTTCGCCGCCGTTCGAAAAGGTTCTTATTCAAGCGTTACTTGTTCTCTCAGCGTCTCTTCGGAGTTTGTTCGTCGTGGATTGTGCTGTACGATATTTTCTTGTATTCCATCTCGTGGGAAATATCATTCCTAGATGTCTCAGACAGCTTTATTTAAGAAATGTCTGAAGTGCAGCACGAAGATGACCCATTCGGATGGCCATGAGCTTTGTCTCATCTGCCTGGGCGAGGGGCATATTGTGGAGCGTTGTGCGGTGTGTATGGCCTTTACCCCAAAAGTGAGAAGCGATCGGAAGGCCAGGTTGCGGGCTTTCCTGTGGGATGCCAACCTTCTCCCCCCCCAAACCATCGGGTTCATCGGGAGACAAGCCCCGCTCCGCCGCTCCTTCGCCGGCACCATCTCGGAAATCGCCGGAGCTGCTCCCCTCGTCCGGAAGGCCAATCTGACTCCGGTTCCGTGGATTGACCTTCTAGCCGGAAGGCTAAGAAGCGTTCCTTGTCAAAGCCGTCATCGAAGCCATCGTTGAAAACTTCGGCCGCCGAGGCTTCTTCGGAGCCCCCGCCTAAGAAGGCCAAGGCCAAGTCGAAAACCAAGGGTCGTGCCCCATCTCCGACCCCGACTGTGCGACCCAGTTCGCCATCCAGGCCGGTTCTGATTGACGATGATGTGGTGAGTCTCCATAACCCGTCGCCTCCTTGTACGCCTCCTCCAGCACTATCGGAGGACTACGTACCATTCCCACCTCTCTTGGAGCCGTATCAGTCGTTTGAACGTTCCCTGCCATCCGCTCCAGCGCCATCTGAGGTCTCCGTTTCGATGCAGCCTGCCCCATCGGTTCCGGCGCCGTTCCACTGGCCTGCTCAGATGCCCGCCCCTCTACCTCCTTGGCAACCTGTCCCTGGACTAGGGAACATGACCACCTGGCAGGATTTTGTGGCTTGGTTTCAGCAATCCGTTCCCTTCCTGCAACATCCATCGGCTCCACTGTCTTCTGCTCCGGTTCAATCAGCCATGCAACCTGCACCTGCTCCTCCTGCGGCTAGAGTGCAACTGCATCCCTCAGTTCCCGGTCCTTGTCCATCGGTTCCGGCGGGACGTCCGGCTTCGGTTCCGATGCAGACCCCGGCGGAATTTTCAGACTCCAAGGATGAAGAAGGCCTAGCATCCCTGTCCGATTACTCCTCGGATGTGGCTTCTGACCCTTCCCCGGATGATACCGTAAGGGAGCTCCGTTCGTCGTCCCCAAATGACGACTACAGAATGTTTGCCGAGCAGATGGTCCGGATAGCCACTGCGCTGGAGATAGATGTTGCTTCCACGACCTCCAAGCCTAAAAGCAAGCTGCTGGAGGCGTTGTATTCGGGATCCCCCGCCTCGGTGGCGTTCCCTCCTGTGGAGGACTTTGTAGATAATGCTCTTGCGCTCTGGCAGACCCCAGCATCCCTGCCACCAACGGCAAAGAAGGTCGAAAGGTACTATCGTCTGAAACAGGAGGACTGTCCGTACCTTTTCACTCACCCTAAGTCCTCTTCCATCGTGGCGGAGGAAGGTCAGGCACGGTTCCGATACGGTTCCTCTTCGGCTCTGGCAGACCGGGAGGCCAGGAAGCTGGATGGCATGGGCAGGAAGCTTTACTCATCCGCTTCTTTAGGATTCCGCATAGCAAATTTCCAAGCTATAATGGGGTCCTACAATTTATTTTTATGGAAAAGGCTGTCCTCTTATCTCTCCGACCTCCCGGAGGATCGTCGCCACTGGTCAAGGCCCTCCAGGCTGAGGCTATGAAGCTGTCGAAGCAACAGATGACAGCGGGCAAGGATGCCACCGACTCTGCAGCGCGAGCAATGGCGACTTTGGTGGTCTTGCGTCGGCACGCCTGGCTGCGGTCCACGGCCCTGCCACCAGAGAAAAAGGCGAAGGTGGAGGATTTTCCGTTTGAGGGACCCCAGCTCTTCTCAGAAAAGACAGATGAGTCCCTCTCACTGATGAAGAAGAACCAGCAAACAGCCAAGTCCCTGGGAGTCGCTCCTTCAGCTCAGCCGTCGGGGCCGAGGTATCGTTACGGTCGGTTCCAATCCTACCAGACCCCATACCAACCATACCAACAGCGTCAGGGGCGATTCTTCTCGAGCCAGTCGTATGGCCACCGATCCTACCCGACTCAGCAGCGCCATTCTTCCAGGCGCTCCGGCCGGTCCAAGGGGAGGCAGCAGCCCCCCTCACCTAAACCCTTGACATCTGTGCAGAAGCCTCCTGTCTTCTGACTAGGCCTGGACGCTCCCCAGTTGGCCTCCAAGGACACTGTTGTTACTGCCCATTTCTTGGACAGGCTTCGGCCTTTTTTGCCCTGTTGGCGTCTTATTACCTCTGACGCTTGGGTCCTGTCTATTGTGGCCCATGGTTACAAATTGTTGTTTTCTGATGCACCTCCTCTTTCGCCCCCTCCCCGTTGTTCTTCATGTTGGAATGTTGTTTTACATAATAATGTTACGGAATTGGTGAACAAGGGTGCTGTTCGGGTGGTCAATGTCGCTACTTCCCCTTGGGGATTCTATTCGAGATACTTTCTCGTAGATAAGAAAGACGGAGGATTTCGGCCCATTTTAGACCTCAGGGGCCTTAACAGCTATTTAAAGGTTGAGAAATTTTGGATGCTGACCTTAACAAGGGTCATGGAGCTCCTGGAGGCGGGCATCTGGTTAGCTATTTTAGACTTGAAAGATGCTTACTTCCACATCTCCATCTTTGAAGGCCACAGAAGGTATCTGTGGTTTGTCTATGGGGGTTCTGTATATGAATATACAATATTGCCCTTTGGGCTGGCCTCGGCACCCAGGGTTTTCACAAAGTGCATGGCCACTGTGGTGGCGTATCTAAAGTCCAGGGGATGCTTTATCTACCCCTACTTGGATGACTGGCTCCTGGTGGGGCCCTCAGCTGACTCTCTCCGGGACCATATTGCCCTCACCTTGTCCGTACTAGCTAGGTTGGGCTTGGTGGTGAATTGGGACAAGTCTGTCTTATCTCTGGGCTCAGCCATTAGATTTATAGGGGTCCATTTTGACTCGCCACGGGGGAGGGCCTACTTACCCCCGGCTCGGTTGGACAGGCTTTCCTCCCTAGCCCGTCATTTCGTGCACAACCGTTTCCAAACTGCCCTCTTGATTCAAACATTGCTAGGCCTTATGGCCTCCTCCACAGGGGTGGTCTTTTTCGCATGCCTTCATATGAGGCCTCTGCAAAACTGGTTCGTCCGGAGGTTCAACCCCCTCACTATGGGCCAGTATCAGAAGTTCTCCATCCCCAGGGTGGTACAGCGGTCCTTAACCTGGTGGACTGTCCCTTTCTTAGCAGAGGTCACCGTCTTTACTGACGCCTCCAACTTGGGGTGGGGAGGGCGCTGTGGGCAGCTGTCAGCCCAAGGCATCTGGTCCCCGACTGAAGCAAACATGCACATTAACCTCTTAGAGCTTAGAGCGATCCGTTACTCCCTTGCTTCTTTTGCAGATGTCATTCGGAACAAGAGGGTTCAGGTCCTGTTGGACAATACCACGGCCTGCTACTATCTCAACAAGCAGGGAGGAATGGTCTCGCTCAAGCTCTGCAGGGAAGCTGCAACTCTCTGGAAATGGGCCATTATCAACAACATCCTTCCCAGGGCCGTTCACATTGCCGGGGAGCTCAACACTGCGGCAGACACGCTGACCAGGGTGCTTTTGCCTCAGCACGAGTGGTCCCTCAACAGGGTTTACCTCCACCGAGTCTTTCGCGAATGGGGTACTCCACTCATCGACCTCTTCGCCACAGCCCACAACAAGCGGGCCCCGCTGTTCTGCTCCCGGGCCGGGATTGGCCATCATTTGCTGGGGGATGCCTTTCAGATACCCTGGTCCCCAGGGCTCTTTTATGCCTTCCCGCCCTTCCCGCTCATGCACAAGGTCCTCTCCAGGGTCAGGGACTTCAACACCCACTGTATCCTGATTGCCCCTCGGTGGCCTCGTCAGGATTGGTTCCCTCTCTTACTCTCCCTTTCGCAGGGAAGATGCCTAGCGCTGCCACCTGCCCCGGACCTACTGGTCAGGGAGGGGGTCAGGCACCACAATGTGGCGGTTCTGAGCCTGGCTGCCTGGCTCCTATGGGCCCCGGGATAGGCCTCTCCTCAAATGTTCTTAAGGTTATTCTAAATGCCCGGAAACTATCAACCAGGCTGTCCTACCAGAGGAAGTGGTCACGTTTTTCCAGGTGGTTGACCCCTAAGGGGGTTTCTCCCTTTGATTGTCCCTTGCCTATCATTCTGGACTACCTCCTGGACTTGTGCTCGCAGGGTCTTGCCTTCTCGAGCATTAAGGTACACATGGCTGCTATCTCTGCTTTCCATGAGCAGATTGATGGGAAGACCATTTTTACACACTGGCTTTCCAAGCAGTTCCTGAAGGGCCTATTCAAGACCTTCCCTCCTAGGGCCCCTCCGATTCCTCAGTGGAGTCTGTCCCTGGTACTCTCCTAACTGATGCTCCGGCCCTTTGAGCCCCTATCCACCTGTCCCTTGCCTTTACTCACACAAAAGGTAGCCTTTCTGGTGGCAGTCACGTCTTCTAAACGGGTAGGGGAGCCATCTGCTCTGAGGTGTGACCCCCCCTTCCTGCAGTTTTTCCCTGGTACGGTCATGCTCCACACTAGCATGGAATTTCTGCCCAAGGTGGTCTCCAAATTTCACCTGCAGCAAAAGGTGGTCCTCCCTTCCTTTTTTCCGACACCCTCGTCCTCAGGGGAACGGACGCTACACACCTTGGATGTGAAACGTGCTTTATTGTTTTATTTACATCGCACCAAATGTTTTAGGAAATCTCCTGCTCTGTTTTTGTGTTACTCTGGCCCTCACATGGGCTCGCCTGCTTCTGCCCAATCCATCTCTCGTTGGATTGTGTCTACAATTAAACTTTGTTATCAGCAAGCTGGAGTCCAGTGCCCCTTGTTGGTTACCGCTCATTCTACTCGAGCGCAAGCTGCTTCTGCTGCCTTCCTGCAAGGAGTGCCGCTCCGGGACGTCTGTCAAGCCGCAACGTGGTCCACTGCAGACACTTTCATCAAACATTATTCTGTGGACGTGAATGCATGGCGTGAATCAGCTGTTGGCACGGCTGTCCTGCATTCTTTGTTCAAGTAGACACTCACACCCGCCCCCATTGGGGAGATGCTAGTTATTCTCCCAATGTGGGGCTGCACAGAAGGACGAAGACGATAAACAGGGTTTCTCACCTGTAACTGTTGATCATCGAGTCTCTTCTGTGCAGACACACATTCCCTCCCACCTGCCCCGCTGTGAGTGCTTGGTTGACTAAGTTGGTTCTCCGGCGCCTGCGCAGTCCCAATGTGTGTCTGCACAGAAGAGACTCGACGATCAACAGTTACAGGTGAGAAACCCTGTTTTTCTCATTAGTAATACACATTTGGCTTGTTATAGAAGTTTGTTGCTTTTACTATGATAACATAATTATTTGACCTTAACTATAAATGAAGTTATAATTTTAGAGCCTTCTTTTAGATGTGCACCTAAGACAGTTTAAGTATACCAAATGTCTTAACAGATAGTATCAAATTTGTTGCCTACAAGTGTGCTTTTTAAGATGGGGACCTGGTTGCTTTTCTCAGTTAAATGCACACGCAATGGCACACCCAAAGTGGCTGCTGTATAATAGGTGAAGTTGTTTTTCTTGTTGGTGGAAAAGAAAAAAATTCAAGGACAATTTTGGTTTGTTTTAAAGGGCATAAGATATAGAAGGTTATTCTTAATGATATTGCTATGCACTTACTATGGGCTGCATCCTGTTCTGGGTGCAGTGAAAAGCACTTCTGTCAGTGGACTTCTGTCTTTACACATCTTCTGTTTCTTTGTGAAGATAGTAGCATTCACTGGTTGAATGTATCTATTTGTATTTTCTGGAATTAATGGTGCTTTTTTTTTTTGGTAAAGATCTTGGTGGTTATTTTCAAACAAGTCAGTAGGGTCTTGTATCTATAACCAAGAAAAATTGGTTTGGGAGATGGTTTCGCATTTTGTAACTACTGTATGTACATTCTATTTAGAATGCATAGTGAGGTGTTGATGCTGGTAATATTGTGGGATATTGAGTCATACATCATAGTCCTCTGCTAAACCCATTGTGTCCCTATTTGTGTCTGATTAAGTGTGCCAGTGAAAAGTTTCCAGGTACAGGTTGGCTTGTAGACCAGCTAATCGGACAGTCTGATAGCAGGCAATGGTCAAGAAAGATAGATTTACCTGTTATTAAGAACTGTGAACTGTACTGCCCTCACCTATGATTATTGTGTAATCTAGGGTTATATCTACAGTCACATAATGATTCCATTAACTTGGAAGCTGACAGAGGAAAATGCTTTCTAATTCTTACCTGAGGTTTTCTGGATCTTTTCCAGTATAGCCTAAACATGGTTCTTCTGCGAAGGGAGAGCCCTCGGGAGATCAAGACTAAGTCCTGAGCATGTGGTGTTCACTGAACCTAGCTGATGGCGCCTACTCTCAAGTAAAGGCCAGTTGTGCAGTTTGTTTGTTTATTAATGATCTTGGCTTTGATTCTACAAGTAGCTTGAGATGATTAAAGTATGTGTCAGTTTTAACTTCCTGAATGAGTCCTAGTAAGGGGAACTTTAATGTTTCTTTTTGTAATCATGCTTCTGCAAGAAATAGTGACCCATAAGGAGCATTTGAAGGAAGAAAATGGAAGGCTTTTGAATTGCGTTCTTTATATTGCACCTCATCAGCTTTATACACTGTGCTTCGTTTGTTGTATTTCTAATTAAGTGAAGTAGAGAGGTTCATGAGAAGAATATAAATATGAGTTTAGCAAGAAAGTACTCATTTTTGACTGATTATACTAACTGGCAGTTCAGTTCCATTATAGCTCCAAATGGACAAATCTGCAACATTTTGCCATAATAATTTGCTAGTTGAAATTTGGCTCATATTTTTGTGGAATTTGACCCCTAAAATGATTGAGTTATACCACCAGTTCAGTTAAAGCAACAGTGTAATCAACAACTAACTCTTAATTGAATTAATGTGTAATTACCATGTGGATTAAATAGAAAATGCTTGAAAAAATATGAAAACATGATATTGACAAGAAGTAAATCTTGTCTGATTGCCGAGATTGTCTTGTGACATAAGGATGACAACTCTTTCCAAAATATATAGGACCCAAGTCATTGGGCTATAAATTGGTGGTTTGAATTATGTCCAAAACTTTCTATAAAGCTAGGGAGGCCCACCTGGCATCGACCAGGGCCAGGGCTTTTTCAGTCCTGGCCACAGCCTGGTAGAACACTCTGTCCAATGAGACCAGGGCCCGGAGAGATTTATTAGCTTTTCGCCATGCCTGTAAGACAGAGTTGTTCCGCCAGGCATGTGGTTGATGCCGGGCAGTGCCCTCTAGCCGGGGGAGTACCGATATGCCCCCCCTACTAGTGACACCTCCATCTCTCATATTTCCCTGCCAAAATACTCTGGAGATGGCTAAAAGGTGGTCATCTAGATTGTGTGCTGCTGTGTTTACATATATACATATACATATATCCGCCCTGAGCCTGCTGATGTGGGGAGGGTGGAATATAAATTGAATATAAATAAAAATAAAATAAATGTGGACAGTGGAGCATTAGGAGCTTATAAAGTAGACTACATGTTCTATACTATGTACAGTTTTAGAACTGTCTTCAACACTGCATAGAGTATTGTGCAATAATTAAATAAAGGCTGTGATGTCTTGAATAACATTTGCTAGGTCTGAATTGAATGGTAATAGAGGACGTTGCTTCTGGGTGCTAAGTGTGCAATTGGAACACCAGGGAAAGGCGAACTCTAACATTGAGGGAATGGAAACATTTGTCAGATTCACAGGGTATACCAGCTGTCATTACATTAGCACTGTCTGTGGATTCAGCTTTAGTTATCTTACCTGGTTCTGTTCTCTTACTGTAAGAAGGCACTGAATAAGAACAAATAACTCAAAGCGAGGATCAAATGGAAAGGATTGTGTAGGGTGTTCGTGAACTGGAAGCATCTTACTCTAGACCTTGCCCTGTGAATTTAAGTGCAAGTGTTCAAGACAAACTTGTGGGACTTCAGAGGATGTGTTAAAGTGATGAAAATATGTTCCCTCATCATCCTTTTGCAAAAGTGCACACTACTCTGTGTAAACTGAAAGGCATTTTTACTATCTTAGGAGGCTGTATTACTATATTAATGGTGGAAAGTATTTTCCATTCAAATTTAACTTAATATTCTTTTTAACATAGTGTTCACCCCTTTTATCTCTGTACCTCATTGCGTGCTCTCTTCTGTCTGCACTGCCCCAGCTCTTTTAGCATCCCTTTTATTCCCTTTTTTTGCTCTTTCCTTGACCTACCAGGTTCTCTGCACCCCATTTTTCCTCCCTATTCCCAATAGCATGCTCCCTTCTCTCTGCACTACCCTAGCTGTTTTGGCATCCCTTTCTTGTATCCCCTTGGTTTTATCTGCTCTTCCCTTCCTCGCCATCTTTTATTTCTCCTATCTGCCTTCAGTGGCAGTAACTCCCAAAGCTTTCACTTTTCCAGCAGCTCACACACTAAAGGAGTGGGGGCAGGTCAACTGTACAGCATACCTGTTTGGCTGCAGCAAGCTGGGAAAGCAGATGCATCATGCACTTGGGGATCCATGGAAAGGAAGAGCAGTGTGGATATTTCTTTTGTTTTTACCCCACTTCAGTGCATTTTGATAGGCCTTACATATTCTCATAAAGAGATGGCAAATGGCTGCAAATGATGTGTATTTGGAATTCTTGCAGGTGGAAAGTCAGAGAAGGGGCTGCAGTTGCCTGTAGGCCTGCTTTTGCATATTCTTGATGGGGATATAGGCTGCTTAAATCACCCCTTGAGTGCTGCCTGCTACAAGCCTTGAAGTGAACCAGCTTTCACCCTAAATTTGATATCTGTCTTTGTAACATAATGTTCTGCTATTCATGCTTTTTGCTCCTGATGCAGTTAATCACACTTCCTCATTGACCACTTTTTTATTTAGGTTTCATGCCGTTGACAACACTTAAAATATAATACTGGCCATGACAAACTTTCTAAACTTGATCAGTATGATAAGAATCACAGAACAATTTATGTACCAATTTACTTGGTGCTAACTTAAAATACCAAGCGTTAGTAATGACAGCAGGAATTATAGGGGAGGGGAGGGCAGAGAGAGGTTGTATGATTGCACTATGTTGAGCTTGAAAATACATCTTTTTGGCTGTAGAGACAGTCTTGAAAAGAATAAGAATCTTCTAAACAATAAGAAACCAGATTGGAGTGCTATTCAACTTGTCGCTATCTCTTGAGACTGTCAATGGAGGTTTTGTCTCTAAGAAATATTGTATCCTTTTGTTCCTTCTTTAATTACTACTTTATTAATATCAAAAAAATTGCAAATAATAAAATTAGTAAGACTGTTTTATTGGGCTTGGTGACAGAGAAGTTGTAGAGGTAAGGGCATTAGGATATGTTACTGCAGGAGAATACTAATATAATCAAGGTAATGGCATTGATCTTTAAAGCCCTATATGAGTTGAGGTCATCATAACTTAAGGACTGCCCAATTTCTTATAAATCTACTTGACCACTTCAGTCGTCTTTGAAAGCCCTGCTTCAGGTGCCCTTGGCAGCTGAGGCTAGACAGGTGGGAACCTGAGAAAGGGCCTTCTCTCTCTTCCCAGGGAATCTCATATGTCTTCCTCTGTCATTGTCTTCCCCCTGAGGGGTGAAGACTTTTTTGTTTTGTTTGGCATTCCCTCACTAACTTTTATTAGCCTTCCTCTCCATTTGTGTGATTTTATGAGTTTAAATAAAACATAATATAAACACACACACATTCTTTTTAATCTCTCAAATGTTTTAGTGTTTGCTGCCTTGGGGACCCTGAATTGAATGGAAAGGTGCTTTAAATAAATAAATTGCTAGCACTGGAAGGATGAGCAACAGTCTGATACTTTTCTTCTCCTATATGCATATTTGTTCAGAAATACCTTCAAATAAATATATGTAGGATTGCAACTGAAGTCTCAGTTTATCATTTGCTTAGTGACTGTGAGTTCCCAATTTTCTGGTTTGGTTGAAATATCTTTAAACATTAGATTTTTCTTTGCTCTCTTTATGCTTTATTTTTTGCTGTAACAATAATTTTTGTAAACTATGCTAAACCACTGGTGTCTTGGATTTCTGTAGATATTAACCTATAAGACTTCCTTTCTTTTTATAAATAAACATTATCGATTACTAAATTGAAAAATAATTTTTTCCATACACATTTTTTCAGTTAGTTGAGGGATGTTGTAATGTAGGACGAAGTATTGAGAATGAGTTTCACTATATCGTGATTTTTTGTGTACTTTCATTATGATCATTTACAATGGCTTATCTGGTTTTTTTTTTCCTTTCAGAATTTGGAGTTCACTTGGCAGAATTAACTGTAGATCCTCAAGGAGCACTGGCCATTCGTCAGGTGACTTTTTCTCAATTGCAGTGACAGAAGAAATTAAAATAATAGCTTGGGTCATAGAATAGTCTCATATTTTCTTTACAAAGGTCTGGTCAACTAATTTAGTGCAGAGACTGCACGCTCTCTTGAGTTACAAGCTTTTAAGAGGCCAGGTTGTTGCTATGAGCCACTAGATGTCAAGACACTATCAAGTTTATAAGGTTCCTCAGTCATTGGCTCTAGTGTAGCAGAACAAATTTTTGATTTTTTTGTTGCCATAAATTGAAGCATTTGAGAGTAATATGGGTGCTCCTAGTGACATTTCTTAACTCAAGGGTGAACTTATAACTTTGAGAAGATTGCATAAGCTGATGATAACAATAACAACAACAACAACATTCGATTTATATACTGCTCTTCAGGACACCTTAATGCCCACTCAGAGCAGTTTACAAAGTATGTTATTATTATCCTCATGACAATTATCCTGTTAGGTGGGTGGGGCTGAGAGAGCTCCTAGAAGCTGTGACTGACCCAAGGTCACTCAGCTGGCTTTAAGTGAAGGAGTGGGGAATCAAACCTGGTTCTCCAGAATAGAGTCCCGTGCTTCTAACTACTACACCAAACTGAACTTTTAGTAGACTGGTTTTGGTTTGAGGTAAGAAATGCCACAAAATCCTAGCTCCCACATTTTCAGAGATAGCATCTATTAAATTTCCCTGTGAAAGTTGCTTCTGAACTTGATTTTTCTGTAACTTTTGAGAGTTTTGTTCATCATATGACCTATTAAGAAGTAAAAGAATATTTGAAATGAATCCTGAATGTGGGCACTTTTTTCTTCTCTCTTATCTCTATCCACAGCTTGCATCTGTGATTTTGAAACAGTATGTAGAAACCCATTGGTGTTCCCAGTCAGACAAGTTTAGACCTCCTGAGACTACAGAAAGGGTAATTCTTACTTTTAATACTTGATTTCATGCTGTCTCAGTTTAGAAGCTACTTTTATCTGCTTGCTTTCCCAAGCAAACTGTATTTAAACAGGCTTGGCTCTAAACTTTGTTTTCTGATAGTGAACTACTCTTCCATTGGTGGAGGAACAGAGGGCAATTTTTGCTGATTTCCTCCTGCTGCTGCAGACCATCATGTTGCTCTGAGTGCAATTCTTGGGGGTCCCCTGGCATTTGGGTGGGTGTGTGCAGTGGGTGAGGGGAGGCAAAGTTTTGCTTCTCTTTCTGAATTCTGCTTGTACAACTTTGGATCCAAGCCATAGCATTTTCTTTTTGGAATCTATTACTAGGGGTGTGCATGAATCTGAGAAAAAAAATTGGAATTGATTCTCTAATTTGGTTCAGGTGTTTCTGAAAAATTCGGCCATTGTTTTCTGTGGGAAAATCACTCTGGGAGCTATCTGATGGTTTGGGTGAAAATGACCCCTCCAACCCACTAGATAGCTCCCAGAGTGATTTTCCCATAGAAAACAATGGCCAAATTTTGTCGATTTTTTTTTAATTCAGTAAAAATTCAGGATACCCAATTTTTTTTATTTGGAATACTTGGATTTTACTGAATCAGACAGATTTCAATATTTTAATCCGAACTCTGATCCAAACTGGACACCCATATCTATTTGTATGTGATTGGAGCTCCTAGCATTTGCCGATAGAATACTGTAATGCACTGAAGTGTTTCTTGATAAGGATGTCTTCTACCCTATCTCTTTCTCCACAGGCAAAAGCTGCTATTAGGGAACTACTTCCAAATGGATTGAGAGAATCAATTAGCAAAGTGCGCTCAAGTGTTGCCTATGCGGTTTCAGCAATAGCTCATTGGGATTGGCCTGAAGCATGGCCTGAACTCTTCAATCTGTTGATGGAAATGCTGGTTAGTGGAGATCTAAATGCAGTACATGGAGCTATGCGAGTCTTAACAGGTATTTGTATAGTAGAGCCTTAATTGACCAGTTTTCATTTAACATGAGCTTGACTCTGGACCTCCAATTTTTTGATAGATTATCTGGCCTCTCTACTTGTTCTTTCCCCTAGAAGTTGCGCAGCTCATGCTTCAGTTTGGAATGTAGAAATAGTTATGGGCTCTCCATTCCTACATTGTACAAGATTATGGAATCTTTATAGTGTTGTAATAATTTGGATGTAGTGATGAATGGGATCACAGTTCGTTCTGCAACAAATGGTTCTCTTAAGCCCTTTTCTTGTTAGGTATTATTATTATGCATCTTGGTGGTTCATTTTTTGGCAGTGGGTATACAGGCATAATACCATTGTGTTCATAAATCAAAGAAGACGTGTGTCTGAGCTGGGAAAGAAAAAAAACAGAATGGAAATTTTGCCTTCAGAAGACCAGATACTTTGCCTCACTTACTCAGATAGTTTTAAAGCAGGATCAGACTGACTGATTTCCAGAAGGATTAGAATCTGAAATGAAATATTGCAGTCCACAGTACCTCTTCTCTGAAAACACCTTGATTTTGTGTGTCTGCTTGGGGTGAGATGAGGGCATTAGCCATATGGGACATTTTGAAGTGGGAGTGGCATGTGCTGGTAAAAAGCAATGTACAAGGCAACCAGCAACTGATGGCTGTGTTCATGTGCTGCACTATCATAGATTTTCAGGTATCAACCATATCATCTCCAATATCTGTCAAGCTTCAGCCAGGCAAGCTGAGAATTGGGGTGTTGAGTAGAATAATGGTTTAATTGCCAACATGCAGAATATTAGTCAGGACAATAAACTTTGAATTACTTCTGCATTAGACATAAGCCCAATTTTCATTGAGGGTGCAAACTTGTATGCAATTAAAAGTCTGCTTGACTGAGTGCTCCTCCATTTAAAAAAACCCCGTTTATACATCAAAAATTAGATGTTGGGGAGAAGGATTCTGCCTTCCCTTCTTCTTCACTTCTAAGTTTCTGTGTGCTCAGAATTATTTTATATAGAAGAAGATACGATCATGAGAGAATCTGCCTGCAAGCTGATGTGGTACAACTCAGATACATGGTTGCCCCTTTAGAGAGGAGTAGGCTTTTTAATGCATATGATTCTGAGGGAACATTTAACTCTACTTATGGCCGTTTGTAAATTCATGTGGTGGAACAGTGTGGAACTGATTTGTTGGCCATGAAGATTCTCTATAAAATACTTAATGATTACTTGACCATCTAGTTACTTTGACTGTTGTTTCCTAGAGTTCACTCGGGAGGTGACAGACACGCAAATGCCCCTTGTTGCTCCTGTTATTCTTCCTGAAATGTACAAGATTTTCACGATGGCAGAGGTATGGGGGGAGCGGGAATGAGGATTGCCTTCCCTTTGTCAGAAATATAATAAATCTATGGTTGTTGTGGATTTTCTGAGCTGTATAACTATACGGCTATACAGCCTGGAAAATCCACAACAACCATCGTTCTCCGTCCGTGAAAGCCTTCGAGAATATATATAATAAATCTACATTGGAGGAATCTATCCTGCCAAATATCAATATGCTTAGGTACTGCTGTGCTCTTGAAGTGTTTTTAGTTAATGCATACTTGTCACTGAAGTTTGATGCTTTTTGTAGTTTCTTGCCTGAATATGTCCTTGGAGTTTATGTAGAAAAATTTAAATGTGATCTCCTGACATGCTCCATTTTCTACAAGTAGCAGGTGATCTCTGTTTGAATGCTCTGAGATGCCAATCCACAGAAGAATAATTAATGATGAGATGTGGTCTTCTAGTTCCCTGCCTAGAATAGCATGTAAACTGCTTCTTTAGCTGTGTGCTGTACAAGGGGCCATGGGCAGCTGTCCATGCACTATGTGAGATAGAGCAGATACCACAACCCAAGATGTGCAAGGAGAAAAGAGAATCATAGAATCATAGAGTTGGAGAATACGATGGAAGAATACGATAGAAGATTAGGAGAGAACCAGTAGTGAAAGTAAATGCACTCTAAAACACCATTAGCATCTCATCCACATGTCATAAGGGAAAACAAGCTTGCTTACCTGTAGTATTGCATTTTTCTCTGTACAGTTACATATCATGTCCCTTTCCTCTCATAACCTTAGCAGTCATTGGGGGATTTCCTAATGCATTTCCTAAGATTAGGGCTTCTGTTGATGGTCAGTTAGAAACTAAACAGGAAGATACCGATTTTACCCATCACGGTGGAACATGTGAGAGGGGAGAAGGAATCGATTGCTTTTCTTCAGAGCTTTGTAGATTATCTCATCTGTCATCTGCACAGTGGCAATCCCATGTGTGAATGCCCAGAAAGCAGTTTGAAAAACAGTACTTGCAGCTTAGCAATCCTGCATTATATTATGGCTGTCTTAACTCCATCAGCCTCCTTACCTCATAGCATTGCTTCTGGAATTCGTTGCCACAGGAGGTGGTGGCAGCTACAAGCATTGCCAGCTTCAAGAGGGGACTGGACAAATATATGGAGCAGAGGTCCATCAGTGGCTATTAGCCACAGGAGATAGATGGTATTCTCTTTGTGGGGAGGTGGTGCTCTGTTGTCTTGGTGCTGGAAGGAAGGCAGTGGGAGGGCTTCTGGTGTCCTGGCCTCACTGACAGTCCTTTAGATGGCACTGGATTTCTAGCCACTGTGTGTGACAGAATGTTGGACTGGATGGGCCACTGGCCTGATCCAACATGGCTTTACTTATGTTCTTATGTTCTGGAATCTATGCTTCTCCCTCCGCCTCCCCGCCACCACCTGGTCTCTCAGCAGCCCCTAAGCTTGATCATGTTTGTGTGGGAAGAGGGAATCAGTGGCGCAAGATGGAGCAAACGCTATAAAACATGTTTTTTGGTAACTTAGCAAATGTCAGAACATTTCAAGTAGGTTTAAGAATATGCTTTGACAGTTCATTATGAAAGTATGTGTCTAGACTAGAAGGGTCATTATGAAAAAATACCAAAGTCTGTCGTTTGACCTCATAGTTTACAATTTATCCTCTATGCCTGTCTGCTAATTCAGGACACGCTTCATGTTTCTGATGAAATATGCCACAATAAATCAGCTTGTCTGTAAGGTGCTGCAAGACTCCTTTTTGTTCTTGCTTTAACAGACTTAACATGATCACTTCTCTGGAATTTGTACATATCTTTTGTGTCCTCTGCCTTAAACATTAAAGTACTGATATCCTGAAACAGAAATATTGGGTTAATGTTGACATTTTATGTAGAGGAAAACTTGGCTTTCCATTTTAGACAAACTTATGGAATCATTATTAAGGGAAAAATACTATTGTGGATGGCAGCTGTTGATGACACAAGTTTGAATACCAGCCTCTGTCATGTTAACAAGATCTCCCTCTCTTCCTAGGTGTATGGTATTCGTACAAGGTCACGTGCTGTAGAAATCTTCACCACATGTGCTCATATGATCTGTAACATGGAGGAGTTGGAAAAGGTATACTGTACCATTGGTTTCCTGTTTGTGAGTTATGTTTGTTGTGCTGATATCTTATTATGTTTCTAATTCTTCATATCTTATTGGTCTCTGTTCTATTGCATGTTTATTTGTTTGTTTGTTTGTTTATGCCCCGCCCTCCCCATGAACAGGCTTAGGGCGTCTAACAAGAAAATACGTTACACATCATACATTAAAACCATATACAAGTATCTAAAAACAACACAAAAATTTAAAAACGAAATATAATACAAATCTGGTGCCATGAACAATATTAACTCTGTATCCCAACCATAAAGTAAAACCTACTGGGAAAGAGAAAACAAAAAGGGTCAGTTGGGTGCTCTCTGCTCTGGGCTCTTCCAAGGAAACCTGTACTAGAGTGATGGCGACCTGTGTGGGAAATGCATGTACTGTGCAACTAAAAGAAGAGCAATTAATATTGCTATTTTAGTGTCACTTGAAAGGAACGGTAAGGGCTTTCCAGTTACACTTGGCAAGGGAACACCCTTAGCAGCCCCCATTGTCCGTGCTGGCCCTCCTCCTCTTAGCATCCTGCTTTAGATTATTGGACAACAGGTACCTGTGGAGGCTGTCTAAAAAAGACGTGCTCATATGTCATTAGAGAGCAATGTCTGAGGGAGAGAGAAGCCAATTAACGAAGGGGCTATAGTGGCAGCTCTGTACCAAGAGGAATACTGAGAAAATTGCAAGTTGAGCAGCTTACTGGCTATTAGGGGAGTGATCATTGTATACCCATCCCCATTTGAAGCTGATTTCATTGTTTTGATACTTGATCCTACTGATACTAAGTTTTGTTCCTAACTTGGCGCTGGCAGACTTCATTCCTTACATAGTGAAAGAAAATTGGTAGTTTTATTATACCTAGAAACTATATGTTGTTTTGGCAATTTATGCTTTGTCCAAGAATGAATGTATAATATAAGAATGTATAATATAAATGATCCATTGTTGTCTGCTTTTTCTTGAAAATGTCAGTCCTTCAGTTTGTAAATGCCTTCCAAGTCTGAAAGCAGTATATCAGAATGGTGCTTATTTGAGGCCACCTCATATAGCTATGAAAACGTATTCTGGTTTACAAGTGGGTAGCTAGAGTCCAAGAAGCTATCTTGTAAAGAGTTCATCAAGTAAATATCAACTGTAAACACTCATTTAGAGGTTGTATGTGTCACTGAAGTTGATAATTGTAACCAGCTGATTCTTTTTAAGGGATGGGTGAGAAAATGGATCTGAATTAATAGATGTGGCTTCCCAGACACTTCTTCTAATGACAAGAAATTTACAAGTTGCCACACTTACAAACTCATGGAACGCAAAGAAGGGCACCGTGGAACTCACAAACCAGAAGAAGATCAAAGACCTCCCGCAGGGGAAATTAACAATAAGCAACTCTAGGACAATTAAAGTACACCATGCAGTAGTCTACTATAATTTTTACAAATGAATGTAATATACAGGTAAAGTGCAAAGTGTTCAACTATCAATAAATACAGTAATAAATATACAATAAATAGAGGGTTTACAATACATATGGTTCACATTCAACAATATATAAACACAGTTCTGCTACACAATCATATTACCAGGGGATGCTTCTCTTATCCCCACTTTTACTGTGCTCACCAAACTTGGCTAAAATTACTTAATACAAGAGACACAAGGAATCTAGGTAATCTTATCTTGAACATTGTTTAAGTATTATGTCTTTGGTAGTCATAAAACTTTTTCTTTTCGGGTGTGGACCTGTTTTCCAGGGAAGAACCGACACAGCGGACACTCAACCAGAGAAGAGCCTCCTGTAGCTATGAGCCAAGTATTTCAGATGGAGCCCAGCATCCATCAGTGCTGTACAGGCTGCTAGCTATTTTCCTGTTTCGAGAATATCTTTCTCAAGAGCGTGTAAAGCCACACTCCTGTCATAAGTAATTTTAGCCAAGTTTTGTGAGCATATTAAAAGTGGGGACAAGAGAAGCATTGTATTGTCGAAGGCTTTCACGGCCGGAGAACGATGGTTGTTGTGGGTTTTCCAGGCTGTATTGCCGTGGTCTTGGCATTGTAGTTCCTGACATTTCGCCAGCAGCTGTGGCTGGCATCTTCAGAGGTGTAGCACCAAAAGACAGGATCTCTCAGTGTCACAGTGTGGAAAAGATGTAGGTCATTTGTATCTACTCAGGAGGGGTGGGGTTGAGCTGAGTCATCCTGTAAGAGTTTCCCAGGGTGTGGAATGCTAATGGCGGGAGGCTTCACTGTATCCTGAGGAGGTTCTTTTGCATATGGATTGGTACTTGATGTGCTAATCTTCTCTGCAGGGCTATTGTTGGAGATAGAATGTTTTGTTAGCCTGGTGTTTTTCAGAACTGGAAACCATGCTCTGTTCATTCTTAAGGTTTCTTCTTTCCTGTTGAAGTTTTGCTTATGCTTGTGAATTTCAATGGCTTCCCTGTGCAGTCTGACAAAGTAGTTGGAAGTGTTGTCCAGTATTTTGGTGTCCTGGAATAAGATACTGTGCCCTGTTTGAGTTAGGCTATGTTCAGCCACTGCTGATTTTTCAGGTTGTCCAAGTCTGCAGTGTCTTTCATGTTCTTTTATTCTTGTCTGAATCCGAAGAGCAATCAAACCCAGGATGAATCTTTTTATTCTTTTTATTCTTGTCTGAATCCGAAGAGCAATCAAACCCAGGATGAATCAAACAACCAAGGAAAAACAGTCTCCTACAGGAAAAGTGTTTTTGCCATATATCAAAGGAATTACTGATCAGATGGGAAAGCTTATGAAAAAGCATAACCTCCAAGCAGTATTCAGACCCACCCGAAAAATACAACAGATGCTACGATCAGCAAAAGACAGTAGAGACCCCCTCACCTCTGCAGGAGTATACCGTATACCCTGCAGCTGTGGACAAGTTTACATCGGGACCACAAAGCGTAGCATCCAGACAAGAATAAAAGAACATGAAAGACACTGCAGACTTGGACAACCTGAAAAATCAGCAGTGGCTGAACATAGCCTAACTCAAACAGGGCACAGTATCTTATTCCAGGACACCAAAATACTGGACAACACTTCCAACTACTTTGTCAGACTGCACAGGGAAGCCATTGAAATTCACAAGCATAAGCAAAACTTCAACAGGAAAGAAGAAACCTTAAGAATGAACAGAGCATGGTTTCCAGTTCTGAAAAACACCAGGCTAACAAAACATTCTATCCCCGACAATAGCCCTGCAGAGAAGATTAGCACATCAAGTACCAATCCATATGCGAAAGCGATGTGAAAGCCATTAAAGAAGCAGCGGGGGGGGGCAGAGAAGTCTGCCCGGTAAAGTGCGTCACTTACGAGAGCAGCGAACAGGGAATTAAAGTTGGTGGGAAATCAGCTGATCGGATTGCAAGTGGAGCGAACACAAACCATTTTGCGTCTCCAGAATGTTAAAGAGGAGGAAAAAGAGGATTTATGGGATCTCGCCTCGGAACTTTTAGCGACACCCGCGAGGGCAACTAAAGAAGAAGTGAAAAGCGCCATTTTGGGAGTCCGTCGGGCATCTTCAAAATATGCAACGAAGCGGCAGCTGCCTCGCGAGATTGTTATCGAGTTTTCATCTAGGAGGGTCCGGGACAGTATCCTATATAATTCATACAATGCGGAATTGGACTTTCTGGGAAATAAAGTCAAGATATTGAAGGACGTTCCATTTTTAGTGCGAAAGAAAAGATTTAAGTACAAGATGTTGGCAGCTCTCTTGAGGGAACGGGATATAAAGTACAAATGGCTACTCCCGGAAGGAATCGGGTTTAGTTATAAAGATAAAGCTTACAAGATTAATTCGGAAGATCAGCTAAGGGATTTTGTGGATAAAAATTCAGAATTTGGACCAGACACCAAGCAAAGAGAAGAGGATCCGAAGCCTGAAGGGAGGGGGGAGGCAATGAGCGCTCTGGCGGTAGCTGCGCAGAGGGAATTGCGCCCGAGGCCCAGGGGAGGGAAAAAGTTAATTTGAACTGTAATTTGTAATTTGTATGATCAACCACTCCGTCACTATTTTATTAAGCTATTTTTCACTATGGCAGTATGAAGGGAAAGCATTGAAATGTAGTGTTTAGTGTTTGTAGGTCACCTTCCCCTTTTTTCCACCCCTCCTTCCCTTTCTCTTTGTTCTCCCTTCTTTCCCATCCCTTGTGCTATTGTAGTCTTTTGTAGTTACTGTCTTGTAGGTTATGTATGTATGCAGTAGTTTTGTATGTTAGATATTGAAAAATAAAAAAATAAAAAAAAGTACCAATCCATATGCAAAAGAACCTCCTCAGGATACAGTGAAGCCTCCCGCCATTAGCATTCCACACCCTGGGAAACTCTTACAGGATGACTCAGCTCAACCCCACCCCTCCTGAGTAGATACAAATGACCTACATCTTTTCCACACTGTGACACTGAGAGATCCTGTCTTTTGGTGCTACACCTCTGAAGATGCCAGCCACAGCTGCTGGCGAAACGTCAGGAACTACAATGCCAAGACCACGGCAATACAGCCCGGAAAACCCACAACAACCAAGAGAAGCATTCCTTGATAACAAGATCATGTAGCAGAACTATGTTTATATATTGTTGAATGTGAACCATATGTATTGTAAATCCTCTATTTATTGTATTATTAATAGTTGAGCACCTTGCACTTTATCTGTATATTACATTCATTTGTGAAAATTATAGTAGACGATTGCATGGTGTACTTTAATTGTCCTAGAGTTGTTTATTGTTAATTTACACCTACAAACTCAAACATAACTTTTTTTTTTGTTTTATTCTGGTAGGGAGCAGCTAAAGTTCTGATTTTCCCTGTGGTGCAGCAGTTCACTGAAGCCTTTGTTCAGGCCTTGCAGATGCCTGATGGCCCTACATCAGACAGTGGACTTAAAATGGAGGTTCTAAAGGTAAGTATTCAAAATACATCACCATATTAGCACATAAAGATATGTTGTATTCTGATAGGTAACAAAAAGAAGTCTTAAGTTCTATCTACATAGTACCACACATTTCCCCCCCATAGCAGTTACTGTTTCTGATATTAAAATATCTTCCAAGTAGAGAGAGAAACACTGGTAGCATGCAGATACCTTTGATTTGTCTCAAACAGAATACAGCCCCAGAAACTTTTAACGGAAGTATCTTCTTTCAGAGCCCCTTAATAAGAGAAAAATACCTCTTTGAGGATCAAAAGAAGATTCTCCTTTCTCAAATTGTATTACTGAGGAAATGGTGTATACGCTTTGTAACAAATTACTCCAGAAGATTTTATTGCATGGCAAATTATCTAGGATAAGTTCAAAGAGTGTGAGGCTAGAAGACCAAGTGCAAGCTTATAAGTGCCTTTAAGATTGTCAGACACTCATGAATTAAAGGTTTTTAATTTAAAAAACTCAGTCTTTCCAATACAGCTCTCAAAGGTGTGAATAGAGGATTTATATCTCCCATTCACCTACTCTGTCAGCTGCTAGCTATAATATAAATAAGTATATATATGTTTGTTGAGATACATTTAATCAGCAATATTTTTATTAATACTCAGTGAATAATGTAGCATTCTTTCATTCAGCAGAAGAGGAAATATTAATATTTCAGTACTCAAGTGAAAAGTGCATATTTTGTAAATACAAGAATGTTAAATGATGCTAAAGATATTTTTATTTTCCTTCTCCAGGCAGTGACAGCTTTAGTGAAGAACTACCCAAGACACATGATTTCCTCCATGCAGCAGATTCTTCCCATTGTTTGGAATACACTCACAGAAAGTGCAGCATTATACCCTTTTTATTGCTTTGGCATAACAGAAGTTTCCTACAGAGACAGTTCTTATGGCAGGAAAAAGAAAAACCAGTAGAGGTGTAGATTCTAACATCTTAAAACAGATATTCCTCTCAGTTGAAATATTTGAGGCTGAAAAAAATTGTTGATATGGCTTTTCTGCATAATAAAGACTGCAGCTAGAATGCAGATAACACTGCAGACATGCACAAAACATTTCCACACAGTCAGGGTTTGCTAACTTCATTTTCTGGCTGCAGCTCATCATGTCTCTAACTTTTTAGGAAGCCTGTGTGTGTTTCACGCTCTCACGTTTAAGTAGCAATGATTTCATCAACAGATTTGTTTGTGAAGTATGGCGTGCTGCTTTGACATGGCTGTTTTAACATGATTTGAGTCCAATAGCACCTTAGAGGCCAACAAGATATTTAGGGTATACGTTTTTGAGAGTCAGTTTTTGGGGTCTTTAACGTGCTAATGGACTCAAATCTTGCTGTTCTACTGATGACCAACACAGCTACCCACCTGAAACTTGGCTTTTTTGGATATCATTTTAATCATGGTATGAACTGTTCAAATCCTTGATTTAAATCAAGGATGGTGCACGTTCCTTGACATACCAAAATCTCCAAATGTCTAAAGAATTGGTTTCCTCCCTGTAAACCTTTATTCTAAATCTCACTTTAATCTTTGTGTGGAAGGAAACAGACTCCAGTTTGCCCAGATGCCTGCAACTTGACATCTTGCCAAATTGGAACTTGATTCCAAGACTTCCTAAAATTAGGAAGCCTTTGATTGCACTTCACACGTGAGGATAGGAGAAGCAGGAGGGAGCACATGAACATGACAACAGCCTTCATTCATGCCTGTCAGACCAAGGTTTGTTTTGATGTATTAAACTGGCTTACGTTTCACTAGCTTCACTAGTAATTACAAAGAAATGGTAGATGAGTTTGAAAATTATGCATTATTCAGGCATAGGTATTCAAAGAAAATAATGGAAATGCATTTCATGTATACCCAGGTACTTAACTAAGACAAACTTTCAGTTATTTGAGCAAAGGCAACAACAGGATGTTGTGATGTGATGTGAAGAATGTATAGTTTTCACACTCGTCTGCCATTTTTGTTAATAGACCTAGTCCCTGTTTACCCAAGTTTCAAAATGGAATATTCCCAAGTAGGAAAAGGAAATAGCATTTTCTCCAGTGTGATGAATAAAAAATGTAGTTACCGCTCTCTTGATACATGGCTGCATTTAGATGTATAGTTAAATAAAAATGTGCATGGGCCTGACTTATGGGGTTGCATGTGTGCCTGGTTCCCTCTTGCCTTGCACAGAGCATCATTCAGGAAATTAAAGCTAAATTCTGGGATCAATGAAGTAGCTGCATTACTTAGCCATCCACAAACTGGGATTAAACCAAGATTAAACATTGGTTGAAAACATTGACTTCTGATGGGAAAATAAGCTTTGGTTAATCAGTTTGCCTGCATTTGTATGTCAGTAGATTTGTATGTCAAAGATTTGTATGTCAAAGATTTGTCAGTAAATGGAGTTAGTCTTAAATCACCATTTCTTTCTCACACTCTGCACAAGATGGGTAGAACCAGGTGTGCACATGAGCCTGGCAATTATGCGCATTTTTCTTTAACCAGTGTTTAAATTTAATGTCTGAATGCAGCCGGATATTACCTGCACTGACTCTGCACTCTTTAGATCTACAAAGATCTATGTGTCACATTTTGAAATGTTAGTAGATGCTACTTATTTAAAGAACATAGCAGTATGTTTGCAAGGACCACAGTCAAATGTGTCTATCTTTGTAAGGTGACTATATAGCTAATTTATCTTTAAAAAAAAATTACAAGGGATTGTGGATTGGTTGTTCCGCTGGGTATTAGTCTTCACTGTTAATATCTCAGAACAGATATAAAATTTGTGATTTAACTGGATTCTGGTAACATCTTTTCTGTTAAAGGGTTTGTGTGTTTACTTTTTCCTTATCCTCACTAAATGCATCAGAGGATTTGAGCTTAAGTTAAGGCACTGTGATCTGGTTGATAGAATATATTTCCTTAACTTGTTTTTATACCTATGTAAGAACAGAAGTAAATTACACAGAAGAAGTAGAGGACCCAGTGGATTCTGATGGTAGGAAACAGTCCTGTTGCTTTTTAGTTATTGCTGTAGATGTGACTGAAAATCTGAGTAAGCAAGTGCAAGAAAGCTAATAGGGCTAACTATGGAAGAAATACCTTGTACTTGAAAAACATGCTGTGAGACTTACAAGATTCAGTATTATTTGCTGGAATAAGACAAGCATTTGATGAATTCAAGGACTGTGTATCTTCCCTTTAACAATATTTATAGCTTTTCTTTTAAAGAAAGTAAACGTTCTTTTAATTTAAATCCTGTGAAATCTTCTCACTATAGGATAGGACTTGAAATGTACTTTTTTCAGATGGAGGACTAGTTCTTGTCTTCAGTTTTACTTGCATGAGAAAAATAACAGTACAGCTGTCATTCAGTAAGCTAAAATAACTATTTTAAGACTGTGATTTTCTTTTTTCTAAATTTAGGTGAAGTTTTGGGTTTTGAAAACCTAGTATTCAGCATATTTGAGTTTGTTCATGCACTGTTAGAAAAACCCAGATTTAAAAGCACAGTAAAAAAAGCTTTGCCAGAGCTAATATATTACATCATTCTCTATATGCAGATCACAGAGGAGCAGGTAAGTGAATTTTATGTGTGTATTAGCATAGAAAAACTTTTTAAAAATTTCATCTCTCATACTTATAAAGGAGTTTAAAAAGTGTTGTAGAAAACTTTAAATGTGTGATAATCAGTTCTTTTATGATAATCTCCAGTGATTTTATAGCACGTGTAGGATGGCAGAATATTGACATTAAAATAGATCTCTTTCTGAGAAGCATTTATTCTTGTGGTGGTATGTGATAAGAAGGGAGCTAGCTAGCTTTAGCTTCTTGCCACCTTTCAGCCTTCTATTTGATATACATTTATTGCACATATAAACTGCATCACTGAAGTATAACTGCTCAGTTAATAACTGTTTTGGACTGTGAGAGAAAAAAATGGTGGGTGATAGACTGCTTAGATATACATCACCTGTAAACAGAAGGGTGGGCATTAGTAGTGGTGGGGAGATCACCAGCAAGAAGGGTACCTTCTAACCAGCATCTTCTGGTCTTAAACTGTGCTGGGACAAACTTTGATAATAGTGGAGAAGAAGAATCTTTTCACTAGCTCATTCTGGTATTTCCCATGAGTCATTCAGATGAAAATGCAGCTGAAATTCAAAGAGCAATCTGGGAGTTCTGGCATGATTGTTTTTTGAATAGGAAATTACACTGTGGACATCACCCTTCTGAATATTCGTACATCAGTGGTTCCCCGAATGCTTTTGAATTTAGCTTTGATATAATGAGGAAAAAGATGAGAAGCTTCTTGGAAAAACTTAAGCTGTGTGTTCACCATCTATATACAGCAATATAAAGTTTTTCACTGAGCAAATGTATTGTAAGAAAAACAAAATTGGAACTTTTCTGTAAATGGCAGTTCTTCGGTTTAGTTACCTTTGACAGGCTAGACTGGACAGAGAATTTCTTACAACATACTAGTCTATTGTGCTTTCATTACTTTTCAGATAAAAGTCTGGAGTGCAAACCCACAGCAGTTTGTTGAGGATGAGGATGATGACACATTTTCATACACAGTTAGAATTGCTGCACAAGATTTATTGCTGGTAAGAAGAAAAATGCAGTGTCTGAATGTAAATAGCAATGATGAATGGGGTTTGTCTTTTACACATAGGTTGCCCAGATGACACAATTTTCAGTTACTATATATGTATTTAACTCTGGAGAGCCAGTATTACATAGTAGTTAGAATGTCAGACTGGGACTGCATCTACACAGAGGTGCAAAAGTATGCCCTGCAGCAAGTGGTGTGCGAGCCAGCAGGAATGGCTTTCACACACTTTTTCTCCTCTCACCGCTGCCCCCCATCTCCTCTGTGCACAAAAGCACACATGTGATTATGATTGTGCTGGGCCCACTGCAGTCCAGATCCCCGCCCCTTACTTTTATTTTCCTTGCAAGGACACACTTTAATGCTATTGGAATGCTCAACTGGGAAAGTGAGAAAAGCCCTTTAAAAGTGTATGGGGGGGGGGAGTAGTGCAGGGCAGCAAGCTGCTTTGCACCATTTGCTCTACCCCCTCCCTCTAATGTCTGTGGGTGAAATATCCAGGGGGATGCACCATCCACAGTTGCCTTGTAGTTCTTCCTTTGAAGCAGATCAAAGCAACAGGGTTTTTAAAAATTCATTAAAGGACCAGGATCCAGTCATGTGTATGTTCCCATTTAATTCACTGGTTTCTGCATTCCCAGTGGGGACAAATTCTTGTGAGGCATAGACTTGGGGAGTCCTGGGTTCATATAGCTACTTTCACATGAAGCTCAATGGATGATCTTGGGCCAGTCACTGTTCTTTTTTTGTCTCTGCTTAATGGCCATGCACCATTCAGTGAACAGTTGAACAATCTTTCAAAAAATCAGCTCCCTATTCATGACTGGGAAATCAGGACATAAGTTGAACTGGCAGTTTGAGCATCCCCGTTCATGAGTTCATAAAGGTATGGGAGGAGAGGTAGATAGGCCTGATCCACCCATTAGGAGGATCTAGGTGATTGCATAGCTTGCCAAAGGTGAGTGGGATGGCAGGTTGGCAACTCTGACCAATGCCTCTGGCCCCATCACTGTCCCCTGGGTTCATACTGCTACTGGTTTGCTCACTTGACCTGCCTTCCCTACCCTACCCTACCCTGTTCCTACCCCCTTGAAGGAGGAGCAGGTGGCCACCAACTCTGCCACCATCAGACTCCCCACCCACCTGTCTCCTAGGGCAGTAGCTGGTGATGGGTCCTTCTCCCTGCTCCCTACAACTTGAAGTGCAGCTGGGTCCAGGCATGCCGACACCCAGGCTGTGGTGGTGGTGGTGAGGACCTGGCAGCCCTTGAGGAGGGATACTGAGACATCCCCTGATGCAGCCACTTATTTTTTTTATTCAAGATACAATTTCTGGAAGTATGTTCACATGCTGGGGCTTACTATTTAACTAAACATAGAGGGGAAGACTGTGGCTGTTCCAAATTTTATCTCTCTGGTTACATCTAGGAAAAGCAGTTTCCTACAGAGGGAAACTGTTCCTACAGAGGAAGCAGCAGTTTCCTCCCACAGAGAGGGCCTCCTCAGGGTGCCATCGGTCAAACAATGTCGGCTGGTGACCCCCAGGGGGAGAGCCTTCTCTGTCGGGGCACCTGCCCTCTGGAATGAATTGCCTCCGGAGATACGTATGGTCCCTGACCTACAGACCTTTCACCGTGCCCTTAAGACATTATTCCAACAAGTGGGGCTGGCCTAAGTGTGTTTTAATTGAGTTGTCCTGTTCTGAGCTAAATTATCCAATATGTTTATATTTTATATTCTTACTGTTTTATATTTGTATGTTTTATTTTGGCTGTACACTGCCCTGAGTCCTTCAGGAGATGGGCGGTATAAAAATTCAATTAAAGTTAAAGTGATACGGCATATTGTGCTCAGCACTTCTCTCGCAAACAGCATCCACTGAAGTGATGTGGGGAATCTGAGTATAATGTTATATTTATTTCACTAGACGTTACTGGAAAGATGTGGGTTAGCAGCCACATGTGCCTTCTAATGTCCAATTAACTCTTATATGAAATGCAAGTGGAAGAGTGAAGACACTTCTGATTTCTGTCCAAATTCTCTGTGCTCTGGAGTCTCATCATATAACTCCAAATTTGAATTATCTGTAAAATAGGATTATATGAAGCCTTCTTTGTCTTGTCTGAAAATGCCAGCTATTGTCATACTTCTACCTAGGCTGTGGCAGCTGATTTTCAGAATGAGAGTGCAACAGCTTTGGCTGCAGCAGCTACAAGACACTTGCAGGAAGCTGAGCAAGCTAAAAACAGTGGCACTGAGCATTGGTAAGACATTTGCTACAGAAGAGAATGTGTTTGCAATGAATAGTATCTTAGCACATCTAACACAATAATACTAAATCACTTTATTTCCACTGCTGATTTATCAGGTTAAAAAAAGGCATGCAGAATTATTCCAGTAGTGATTGCACCTCTTACTGGCATCTGCAACTGATCTAGTGAATAAAAACTCATAAAATCCTGTTCAAAAGCCTGGAATAAATGCTGTGTACTTCTTCAACGTCGAAGTATCGGTAGAAGTCAGAATCTAAAAATCTACTGATTTCTATTACCATTTTCTGTACTGTAGAGCCTAGCCTGCTTGTCCTCTGTGAATCAGAGATGAACTTTATTGGTAGGTGATGATATAGAAGCTTAGGTAGAAAAATGAGCCCTTGATAGTAATTTTTGGAAAGGAAATTTCCCCATAGTGGTGCTGCTGGGGGTGTATTAGAGATAAGGAGCTTCCTTATTATGCCCCACCCTCCCAACAGCAGCACTATGGCAAAATGGTCCTTTTGACACCGGGAAATTGAAGTCTTAAACATACATTGGAATAACTGGTGTAGACCTGCGGTTCTGAAAGGTCAGATGCCAGAAGTACAGTTTTTAATAAGTTTTTTCCTGCTTTAATTTGAAGTATACAGTGTCCCATGTTTGGAAATATTTAGCTTTTGTGTTAATGATGATGACACCTGTTTTCATCATTTTCCCTGGAAGTGAATGAAAAAAAATGTTTTATGGGTCTGATCTGCAGAGGCTACAATAATGCTGTTTGTTTGAAAGTTTTAACATGATATATGGATATATATACTAGTTAAGTTGATTAATATTTTTTGGATGGATGTGTCATTGTAAAAGCATTTTAATAGATAAGGTAAAATATTTTATAGATGATCTAATAATGAGATTTAAGAATGAAAAGAAGAAACATTTTAAAGTATGGTTGTGTTATATATGTGAAACTATATTTTAAATGTTAGATGGATGTTACATTTTTGATAGTCCTTGTAACGTACATTTAAAATTTTCCTTTTGTTGTAATCGTTGTATTTTTTATTCCCCTCCCTTTTTTTCCCTTCTGTACCCCTTTATCTGGTCTAAAAATAAAAAAAAACTTAATAAAATGTTGAAACTAAGGCATTTGTTGGTTTATTGCAGGTGGAAGATACATGAAGCATGCATGCTGGCTTTAGGTTCAGTCAAATCTCTTATCACAGATAGTGTGAAGAATGGCAGAATACACTTCGACATGCATGGATTCCTAACAAATGTTGTTCTTGCAGACCTGAACCTGTCAGGTACCTAATCTCCTGCTTTACTGGCTAGTGGCCAGAATATACATAAGAGCAATTCAAGAGCCTTCCAGAAAACAAACAGATTGAAACCCTTATTGTGCCCATGACAATATTGTGGTTGAGGATTTACTGAATGTATGGGATGAAATAAATATTCCACACCTATTTTACCTTTGGTTTCAGTATTAAGGGAGTTGAGGTCCAAACTGCAAATTATATTCAAGAAATTTAATAAATGTTAATCTTTGGCAGGGGGTGGGGGAGCCAGTTGTTCAGATATAAAGCACTAGGAAGGAAGGATAAAGTCAATCATTGAAGATGTTGAAAACTTTGTAAGCCATGGCTCACTGGTAGAGCATCTGCCTTGCATGCAGAAGGTCCCAGGTTCATCTGGCATTTCCAGTTCTAGGATGAGATAACAGGTGATGTGAAAGACCTTGACTTGAGACTCTGGAGAGCTGCTGCTGGTCTGGGTAGATAATACTGACCTTGATGGACCAATGGTCCAATTCAGTATAATGCTGCTTTGGGAGTTCATGTATTCAAATCACAGTCCTGCAACATTTACAAGTTAAAAGCTTCTTGGTATCTACCTTGCAGCAGAATAGATTACTCAGAGAACGTAACAATTTGGAAAGGGTTTTGAGGATGGAAGGTATTTGCTTTTAAAGGTGTATTCTGTTTTAGTAGACATGCAAAGGTATGACAGCAAAGAATTACTCCCTGGAAGAAAGAATGATTGGATAAAATAAAGGATTCTTATATTTTGTTTAAACTCATGGAATTATGCAAATTGGTACCTACAGAGTAGGAAAAGCAGTGGCTTGCATCTCTTTCACCATCACCACCCCATTTTTCCACAACTTGCAATTCCTTGTGTCCTTTGAGTAGAAAATATTGCTACTTCTGGAAGCATTAGAACTCTCTTCCCTTCTCAACCAACTCAGGAACATAGAGGGGTGTATACAAGCTCTAGAAGAATTCTGGCTACCTACTTGACTTACGCAACTAATATCCCCTTCCTTCTCCCTGCCCAGAGAGAAGACTCTCCTAACTGCAGTCAGTAATTAGTTTCTTTTACTATCCCTGAATGCTTTCAAGGGAGCAGTGTACAAACCCTAAATGCCTCAATGAAGCATCTTATGTGTTTGCTGTATCCCTGTAAACAGCTCCTTTCAATATTATATTGGGCCATCTGGTATAATAGTATTTCTGAGGATGGAATTGGAGGAATATTAACTTATTTTTTCCAGTGTCGCCTTTTCTGCTTGGTCGTGCTCTTTGGGCTGCCAGTCGCTTTACAGTTGCTATGTCTCCAGAGCTCATCCAGCAATTTCTGCAAGCCACAGTTAGTGGTCTTCATGAAACCCAGCCCCCTTCTGTGCGAATTTCTGCAGTAAGGGCTATTTGGGGGTAAGTAAATTGTGAAATAATGTTATTTGCAAGCCAATATGAAGGAATGTGTCATCATCAAACAGTTCCTTGATAAAAGGAAAAAAGTAAAAGTTTTAGTAAATTAAATATTGCGCACTTACTATCTTACTGACCCTGTTGAAACTTCTGCTTTTTCTAGTTACTGTGACCAGCTGAAGATCTCTGAGAGCACACATGTCTTACAGCCTTTTCTTCCCAGTATCCTAGATGGACTAATCCACTTAGCAGCTCAGTTCAGTTCAGAGGTCCTCAATCTTGTGATGGAAACACTTTGCATTGTCTGTACAGTAGATCCAGCCTTTACAGCAAGTGTAGAGAACAAGATCTGTCCCTTCACCATTGCAATCTTTCTCAAGTATAGTAATGGTATGTGCCCAGATACAAATTCATTTGATAATCTTCGTGTTCAACTACAGAATAGTTTTGCAGTTGGCTTTTTCAATATTTTCTTGTGAAAGACAGCAAAGATGCCCATTTTCTTTGAGAAAATTCAGTGCATTGAATAACTATGGCATTTCTTAGGGTACAACCTAAGTAGAGTGGGTTCTTAGTCATAAGGAGTCTTAGTATGACCCGGAGCAAATCTGTAAGTGTCTGCCTGTATACTTTGCACCTAGGCTAGCTGTGCATGTAATTACCCACTAGTTTAATGTAAGGGTGGTTCTGTGCATCCAACTCCCTAACGTCATCATTAAGGCACATGTTTGGGAGACAGGCTAGCAGAACTAGTTTGGAAAGATGCTCAGATCTGAGCTAGCAACACTGCAAAGACTTTGAAGTATAGTCACCAAGCTCAATAAAAGTGTGAACACAAACTTAATCATTTTCAGATTTGTTATAATCATATAATAATTTTTTTTACCATACAGTCTTGTTCTTTGAATAGGGAGGGATAGCATTAGGTCAGCCAATTGCCTTAATTTTTATTGCTTTAATTCCTTAAGGGTGCAGTGCTAATTTATCTCACCACAATTCCAACTTCTTACCTAGAGTCTAATCTGGATTCTTACAACATAGGGTGTGTGTATTTACATCCGCTATTTCTAGATGGTTCAGAGATTGTATCGTGTTAGTTTACAATGTACTGGGGAAATAGCATCTGTACAGAATTACAGCTTATTTCTTCAGTGGAATGTTCTTACCAGCAGCCTTATAGGACACTTTTCCATTAGGTGAACTCTCTAGAGCAGGACCTAGCCAAATATTCAGCCTGCTGGCACTTGTAGTTGGTTGACATTGAAGCTTGCCTTACTCCCCAAGTTGTAAGGTAACACATTCTCCAAGGACACATCTGGAAGATGGGGAGGTGGGGAAACAAAAATGGGGTGAAATGTATTATGAGCAAAGATGAGCTTTCATGACTTCAGCAGGGCAGTGCTGGAAGTAGGAAGGAATGCTTCATTCTTAAAACAATTAAGACTAATCCTAGCTGAATGGGGAGTGGTCATCCTGAAGGTTCAGATTACTTTTTGCCTACTAAAGGGAATTTCAGTCCCCATGACTATGAGCCCAACCTACTCTGATTCTTACTTTTGTAAGCCTCTGGCTGTTGCAACAGGACCAGCCATAAATTTTTCAGTATAATGAATGTGTCACAAATTCCCCTTTTCAGATACTCATTTTTTTTCAAGGCTTTATGACTTTCCAAAGTGAAGCTTAGACATCACATTTGAACAAAACATTGAATATAAACATACTTTCCCTCCCTTTCAGTCCGTGTTTTTAAAACTATTGATCTGTATTTTTAATCAGCCCTCTGGATGTGGAGTGCTACAGATTACTTTAAAAGTTCATGGTTTTTTTCCTGCATATGCTATGCAGAAGAGACGAATTACAGTTTAGTTAGGAATTATTATTATAAGAGCATGTTTTGTCTGACATGGAACACTAAAGATGAAGAATCAGACTTTGAAGTTGTCTTTTCTTCCTATCACTAATATTTTAAACTAAATTCTGTTTTACTCAAGTGGAAAGGAGTATTCTGCTACACAGTGTAAAACAATGTTCTCTTTAGTCTTTGGTTTATAATCAGCCTACTGTATTACATTATTATTAAAATGGTGCAGCTTTGATCTAGATAGTAATTGCTGTTTTCTTGCATCAGATCCTGTAGTTGCCTCTCTTGCCCAAGACATCTTCAAGGAATTAGCACAGATAGAAGCATGCCAGCATGCAATGCAGATGAGGTTAATCCCAACGCTAGTCAGCATTATGCAGGCTCCTGCGGATAAGATCCCAGCAGGGCTGTGTGCAGTAAGTATGAGGGCACCTTCTCAAATTGGGAACGCATCCATGTAGTTTCCTATTTCTCTGTGTAAAGAACAGAAACATTTCTTCCTAAATTACTGAGAAAAATATATTAAATCCTGAAAGCACGTTATGTTTTAAGAAAAGTTGGTATGCATCATCTTTCAGGTCTCTTGGTAAGCCTCGTTCCAATAACTGTTTCCAGAGCCTGTCCATCAGAGCTTGCTTCTAAATTAAGAGGTTTATATAGAGCTAGAGACTAACACTTACTGCTACTGAAGCGACTGTCTTGAATAAGCCTAAATGAGGGTGACAACAGGCCAATCAGTTCCTTTTGAAGAATTTTTTCTGTTACACCAAAAATGTTAGATATAATTTCCAATTATGTTGACTTTCACTTGCTTAGCACAGGTACAGTGCTTCCAGTGGCAAAATAAAACCAGCTATTCTTTCCATGCTTGCTTTACAAAATACAGGAAAAGTTCACACTGCCTGGAAGGGGGCTGTGGTAGAGCATATGCTTGGCATGCAGAAGATCCCAGATTGAACCCATGGCATCTCCAGTTAAAAGGAGCTTGCTAGTAGGTGATACGAGATATAAGCCTGGGACTATGGAGAGCTGCTGCCAATCAGAGTAGACAGTACTGACCTTGATAGACCAATTTTCTGACTTTGTATAAGGCAGTTTTGTGTGTTCATGTGGTTTAGATGGAATGCTAAACTATGGTTCAGGATTGCTTGTGCAATCCTTTCTCCCCTTACAAGCTGCAAGCTAATTAGCTGCTTTCACGATAAAGCATAGTTTGCCTTTACATTTGCCAGCTGTGGTATGTGCTTGACCTATAAATCAGGATTTTGAATTTGGAAAAAAGCTGCTCTTTGAAACCCTCATCTGCAGGGCAAACACAAACCATAGGTTTGCTGATTTAGATATTGCAGGAAACTGCCATTTACCATAGAAATAGTGACATGTGAGTGGGAAGAGAGGAGGTATCATGAAGACCTGAAGTTTCTTAAGGGCTTATTTAGTTGTGCTAAACAATTGTTTGATGTTGTGCCTGAATCAAGCCACTATCATTGTTCTATGCTGTTACTTCAAAACTACTCACTTGTCTCTATATTTTTCTTTTTCAGACTTCAATAGATATATTAACAACTGTTGTGAGACATACTAAACCCCCTCTTTCAGAGCTGTTAATCTGCCAAGCTTTTCCTGCTGTGGCTCAATGTAGCCTTCATACAGATGACCATGCTACCATGCAGGTAATCTTCACTCGAAACAGGAGAGGGTGGTTTGAGGCCAAATGAGAGCCAGCATGGTGTAGTGGCTAGAGAATCAGACTAGGACCTAGGAGGCCCAGGTTGAAATCCCCAGTTGAGTCCTTGAATGGCTGGCTAGCTTATGTATTAATCTATCACACCTATATCCTCTTCTTTCTGGAAGTACCTGAATGCCAACATATGCTTCCAGATGCAGCCTACAGTGCAGATTTGTGTAGCGTATCTTCAGGTTGTTATCTGAATGTCCAAAACATGACTTCAAAACACTGTCATAAGTACTCCCTGCATGTAATTTTCACCAAATAAAAATGAATTGGGATCCATGTGCTTTTCAGAAATAAAATTGCTCACACCTGCTTCAACTGAGATGGTACTATGGGGGCAGAGACGACCTCTGATTTTATTAGAACCCAGCCTAGTTACAGTTGTTTGCATACTTTTCAGTTGCTGTGGCTTGAGGATGCGGATGAGCCACATCTATACCTATCCTGGTTTATTACTTTTCATAGGAATACTTGCAGGTGGGTAGCTGTGTTGGTCTTCAATAGAACAGCAAGCATCAAGGCCAGTTGCTTCTTGAAGACAAACAGGATTTTCAGGGTAAGTTTTGGGGAATCAAAGCTCTAATGAAGGGTGATTTGACTCTCAAAAATTTATACCCTGAAAATCTTGTTGGTTTTCAAGATGTTACTGGGCTCAAATCTTGCAATTTCATGGGAAGAGACTGCTCAGTCAGGCCCATAGGGTCAGCTAATGCTTCATTAGAGGAGGATGTGGTTCTGACTACCCTGAAAGAAGACGTTTGTGAAGCAACTGTTGAAGAAGCTATTTCTGGACCCAGCTGATATGTACTGCCACCAGTTGCAAATACCCCATTTGGAGGTGGATTGATAGATAGAAGCCATTCAGCTCCACAATTCTTTGGGATGAGACAGATTATCTAGACCCATCTCAGCTTGATTTCTAACCTTGTATGGAACTGAAATTGCCTTGGTTGTTAAGAAACAGACATGGAGAGTGTAGCTTAGTTCTTCTGTACTTCTTTTCAGTATTTGCTGCTGTCAACCCTTGTCTCCTGGACTGGTTGGCTGAAATGGATATTGAGGGCATGAACTCTACATTTCATTCTAGTCTGACCTCCATTTATCAGAAAGTGGTGCTTGGAGACTGGTGCTTGGCACCTGTGCAGTTCCCTCTTGTCACCCATGCTGTTTAGTGGGAGCGTGACTGCTTTGCATGCAGAAGGTCCTAGGTTCATTCCCCAGCACCTCCAGTTAGAAGAATTGGGTACTAGGTCATGTGAAAGACCTGTCAATTGAAGTAGACCGACTGACCTTGATAAACCAGTGGTCTGACTTCTGCTTCCAGAGTTTTGTAGTAAACTGTCATTGTATACTAGTGACATGCCACCGTACCTCTCCTTTCAGCAGAATTGAGTGAGATAGTGGATGTACTGAACAAATAATCTGAGGGTCATTGTCATGTCTGCACCTCATCCAGGCCATTATTTTAAGCTGAGATGTTACAATGAGCCATTGCTGTTACTATGAACCATTGTTTGATGCTGTACTTTCATGTCATATTGCCAATGCCATAAATTGCCTTGCTTTCACAGGCCTACTAAAGCCGCAGGTGCCTTATCGAACTGCTTTGAAGCTCCCAGGGCTTCTGACCTTGTAAACTGTTCGTTCTCATGAATCACTGTGCTTCAACTTTAATCTTAGGCCTTTCTAGTGTCTAGACTTGATATATAAACTATGAGAGGAGCACTCAAGACTGTTTTGCACCAAATGTTATGTTTTACTGTTGGGAAGGGGGACGGGTAGTTGTGCTCTATAAGAAGAATGGGTTTCACAATTTAGGTATTCCTGTCAACCTGCCTATCTGCTTGCTTTCTTCTGAGCAATCCTATGGACATATCTGTGGATTGGAATTGATTCCTGAATAAAGCCTTTCAACCAAGATCGTGGATTTTTTGCTGTGAGGGTACAGGGGTCTATCTGCCATGGCCTGTCATTGACTGACAGTCATACTGGCCTGGAGTAAACCGAAGTAACTGAGGTGCAGTTACTTTATATAACTAATCAGGGAGTAAGGAATCAACCTGTTCTGTATGGGGTTGTGCTTTCCCTGAAGGAGCAAATTCATGTCTTGATGTAGGTGCAGTTAAGTCTGTGTCTGCAGATGGACCTTCAGGTATCACCTATAGTATGAAAGCACTTTTCATTAAGCACCATCTGCAGCCCTTCCTTGAAAAGTGATATCCGGCTACAGATATCCATGCTCTGATTGCATCAGATTAGATTACTGCATTGTTTTTTATATGGGGTTGCCTCAGTTCAGAAACTTGTTCAGAATACAGGGGCAAGATTGTTAACTGGTGAAGACTGTAAGGGATGTAGCTTACCACTGATGAAATAAATACATAGGTGAACTGTTTGTTTCCAGGCACAGTACAGAGTGCTTGTTGTTACCATTAAAGCCATAAATAAGTCATATTATTATTTACTTATTCTTTCATACTTTACCTTCCTTTCCAATGTGGGGACCCAAAGGAGCTGACATTGTTCTTTTGTTTACTTTATTCTCACTGCTGGTGAAGCTACAGAACAAAAGGGTGCCCCCAGGAAAAAAGGACGACTCAAAAGACAGGAATCCGGGGAACTAAAACAGTAAACAGTCAATAACAATTAATATATATATTTACATGTGCAAAGTGCAAGTGTATACAGAATCAATACAAAGTGCATAAATAGCTGGCATTTATGGGGTAGTCTGTCAGTGAATAAATAATCACAGTAATTCCATATATAGTCTCAACTGGTGGACAGAGAGTACGCAGAGGTGGGAGAAAAGCGTCCTGCTTGAGCTAGAAATCAGTCCATTAGTCCATTAGTCCCCAGATGGAATAGGACGTGCCCAAAGGCACCTCTAGCCGACGGGCTTCTGCTCGCAATTTTCCGTTCCCGTTTCGGTGTTTCTTCTTCTTGGGCTAGTTTTAATGGACTGTGATAAAAATTATCATATAAAAATTTAAAATACATGTATTCCAATAAATTACTTACTATGCCTGATGTAATGTATAGTCATTTTACTTACACTCCGCAAGCGTCTCTCCTCACACCACACTCAGTTAGAACCACAATGAAGCCGACAGACACAGCAAATCAAAGACACACCCCATATTTAAAGTAACATGCCTTGAGTCACCTCATTAACACAATTTAGAGCTGCTAATTCCTAAAGGGGATCGAAGCTACCATCATGCAATTAACAAAGCAAAGTTGCAAATTATATGCTCATATACAGAGCAACATACAAAGAATATTCACTGAAAATCTATAGGTCCAAGGAGGATTCTCAAGAGGAGCTAAAAGGCTGACATCTCAAGAGTGAAAATGTTTACCCTTGTCCCAAGAAACAAGAGTAATCTATGGAAAGATTCAAACCACCTGGTGTTAAACTGCCTAGCATGAAAATCCATTTCGTTTCTAGTTGTAATAATTTTTTAGTCTGATCCAAGTTGGAGCATGTCTCCCCCACCTTCAAGACAGAGATCCGCAACTCATTGATGTTTGTGTGGCTGGTCAAAAAATGCTCTACTAAAGGAGCCTCTCTGGTGTTGTTTCTAATACGTGAGAGGTGCTCCTGTATACGCACTCGTAATTGTTGGGTAGTGCTCCCTACATAATTAAGGAGGCAGCTGCATTGTATTATGTAAACCACATTGGAAGACTTGCAAGTAGAGAAAGGAGGGGAGGGGCCTCTTCTTGATGGTAAAAGAATATCTAATTTAACCATCAGGTGGCATACGAAACAATCTCCGCAAGAGGAGTGTCCTACTGACAAGGACCGCACAGGAGCCTGCTGCTGGTATTCTGATGTTACAAGAATATCTTTTAGGCTCCTAGTGCGTCTGTATCCTATTGTCGGGTGATTTTCACACACAGCAATACCGCTCACTAGGTGCCAATGCTTCTTAACGATTTTATTGATGGAGCCCGCCATGGGGGTATATTCCAGTGCCCATTTGATTCTAGAATCCGTCTGACGGCTTTTGGGGCGGAGAAGTGTCTCCCAGGGTGCACACTCTGCCCTCCTAATGGCTGGCAATCTCACACCTTCGGGGTACCCCCTAGAAGCAAGGACTGAGTCCAGATACCAGCTATGTTGTCTAAAGTCATCATTGTTTGTGGAGTTGTGCTTGAGATTGCCAGCCATTAGTGCTAGGCAGTTTAACACCAGGTGGTTTGAATCTTTCCATAGATTACTCTTGTTTCTTGGGACAAGGGTAAACATTTTCACTCTTGAGATGTCAGCCTTTTAGCTCCTCTTGAGAATCCTCCTTGGACCTATAGATTTTCAGTGAATATTCTTTGTATGTTGCTCTGTATATGAGCATATAATTTGCAACTTTGCTTTGTTAATTGCATGATGGTAGCTTCGATCCCCTTTAGGAATTAGCAGCTCTAAATTGTGTTAATGAGGTGACTCAAGGCATGTTACTTTAAATATGGGGTGTGTCTTTGATTTGCTGTGTCTGTCGGCTTCATTGTGGTTCTAACTGAGTGTGGTGTGAGGAGAGACGCTTGCGGAGTGTAAGTAAAATGACTATACATTACATCAGGCATAGTAAGTAATTTATTGGAATACATATATTTTAAATTTTTATATGATAATTTTTATCACAGTCCATTAAAACTAGCCCAAGAAGAAGAAACACCGAAACGGGAACGGAAAATTGCGAGCAGAAGCCCGTCGGCTAGAGGTGCCTTTGGGCACGTCCTATTCCATCTGGGGACTAATGGACTAATGGACTGATTTCTAGCTCAAGCAGGACGCTTTTCTCCCACCTCTGCGTACTCTCTGTCCACCAGTTGAGACTATATATGGAATTACTGTGATTATTTATTCATTGACAGACTACCCCATAAATGCCAGCTATTTATGCACTTTGTATTGATTCTGTATACACTTGCACTTTGCACATGTAAATATATATATTAATTGTTATTGACTGTTTACTGTTTTAGTTCCCCAGATTCCTGTCTTTTGAGTCGTACTTTATTCTCACAACAGCCCTTTGAAGTAGCTTAAGATGACTCTCTAACTGGCCCAAGGTCACCTACCAAGCTTTCGTGGCAAAGTGGAGATTTGAACCTGCATTTCCCAGATCCTAGTTCAACACTCTAAGCACTGCACTACACTGGCTCTATATATTTGAATGTTTTGTCCTTAGAGTAGGGAGGACTATGTTCTTAATCCTGACCAAATAAAGAGATGTATAAGTCTGTATTAGAATTTACTACTGTTAAGGCTGCTGTAAGGAAGCTTTCTTTGCCTTTTAGGAAATGTAGCTTAAATTAGCTACATCTGTGAAGTCTTATATACTAGATACACTGCCTATTACCAGTGGTCTAAAAGGCAGATAGCAAAAAAATTGATGCTTGACAAACGTCTTAATTTTTAAACTATTTTATCACTTCTGATTTTGTTCCTTGACTGCTTCTACAGTCTCACCAATTTAACTTTTCCCTTATTATAGTGTTTGAGTGTCTGAAAGATACAGAACTCTCTGTAGTTTGAAGTTTTTAAAATTGTTTGTCTTCCTTTGTTCAGAATGGTGGCGAATGTCTGCGTGCATACATCTCAGTAGCACTGGAACAAATTGCACAGTGGCATGACGAGCAAGGCCACAATGGACTGTGGTACGTGATGCAGGTGGTGAGCCATCTTCTAGATCCACGCACCTCAGAATTCACAGCTGCCTTTGTAGGCAGATTAGTTTCCACATTGATTTCCAAAGCAGGGAGTGAACTGGGAGAGAATCTGGACCAGATTCTGAGAGCAATTCTCAGTAAAATGCAGCAAGCAGAAACACTCACTGTAATGCAGGTAAGGAAGCTGGAAACCAGAAGAAACTGATTATAAGTTGGTTAGATTAAGAAGCCTTATCCTTGTTAATTTGTGGGGGGGGGGTTGTAGTTTTACACAAATTATAGGCCATATAATTAGGTCAGAGTTGGTCTGTTTAGTAGTGATTACATTAATTAATTATAGAGCAGGAAAGCATTCTGGTTGTAAGTGGGTGGTCTCTCTGGATTGAATTCACAAATCTGTTTATCCATTGCTTCTGTGTAATATTTCCTATGTTTTCCAGGAATATTATATTGCAGAACAATTTGCCCTTTAATGCATAGAAACGCCCTTAGGACAATTGAAAATTTATAAAATTTGTTCATTATTACTCTTACTGAATAATTGGAAAATACTTGAGCAGCACATCTGCTAGAATTATAATTGGGATGCACCATAAGAGGTGGCTAAGGATATTTGCTTGATTATTTGGCAGGAACACAATAATGCTGTGGTATAAGGAGACTGGATACTTTATAATGAGGATATCATTTTCCCTTTGGTTTTTGTTTGTGTTTAGTCTTGCATTCGCTTGGTCACTTAATTTTTAATTAAAGAGTTTTGTTTGTTCAGTTTTAAGTATTGATAAAGCTGTTAAGCCCCCCAAAATACAGGTATACCTAAAAATACCTCCATTATTTTGTCCCTCTTGCAGTCTTTGATCATGGTGTTTGCTCATCTAGTTCATTCTCAGTTGGAACCACTGCTAGAATTTCTTTGTAGTCTCCCTGGACCAACAGGCAAACCTGCTCTGGAGTTTGTAATGTCAGAGTGGATGAGTCGACAACATTTGTTCTATGGACAATATGAAGGCAAGGTCAGGTAAGGAATTCCTGGATCACTGTATGTTCCCTAAAGACACAAGCCTGATTGTTCGTTCCTTCCTAAAAAGGATGATATGTCTCTCTAGAGAAACAAACTGGAATGCATGTGGATTCATCGTTGGTATTCCACAAGTCTTTTAAATGTTAGCTTGTCTGTCAGCTTGAAAATACCTGTCTTGTGCTTGACTTGTAATTAGGGTTGCCAGCTCCAAGTTGGGAAATTCCTGGAGATCTGGGGGGTGAAACCTGGAGAAAGTGGGGTTTGGGGAGGGAAAGGACCTTGGCAAGGCATAATTCCATAGAGTCCACCCCCAAAGTAGCCATTTTCTCCAGGTGAACTGATCTCTGTGGCCTGGAGACCAGATGTAATTCCGGGAGATCTCCAGCCACTACCTGGGGCCTGGCAACCCTACTTGTAATGGTGTAAAATAGGGTCAGTTGACTGGTGGTCTCAGGTTAAAACCGAGTTTCTTGTGGGTTTTTGATACCTCCCTCACTCCTTTGCCAACCTAGAGACAAAAGGGGGTATGAAGACAATGACATCTGAGGCAACAGAACCTGTTAGCAATTCACTTTAGGGTGTAGAGTGACAGTGAACCATCATTTCTGTCTGGCTTCTCAAAGTTACTATCCTTAAAAATGAGTTGCTGAACAGTTTCTTAAAGCCTCTGTGTATTTCATGAGGGAACATGGCATTAAAAAAACATTAAGATACAGAAGTTGGATAATATCTTTAGCTATTTGATCATCATCTGCTTGATGATTTTCATATTATACTGAGAGCAATGTATCAGCCTTAGTTTAAGATCTCAAGCATGATATTGTAAATCCTAATGAATGCTGTTGGAACAAGTAGAAGGTGGTGGTGATGATGATGATGGATTTATATGCCGCCCTTCAGGACAACTTAATAATCACCCTGTAAGGTAGATGGGGCTGAGAGAGCTCTGGAAGAGGTGTAACTTAGCCAAGGTCACCCAGCTGGTTTCAGGTGGATGAATGGAGAATCAAACCCAGTTCTCCAGATTAGAGTTCCTCTGCTCTTAATGACTACACCAAACTAGCTCTCAGTAAACTTTTTTTCTTCAGCTCTGTTGCCCTGTGCAAACTCCTTCAGTATGGCATCAACACAGATGACAAGCGGCTCCAGGATATCAGGGTAAAAGGGGAAGAAATATTTAATATGGAAGAAGGAATACGTACACGATCAAAAGCAGCCAAAAGTAAGTAATCAAAATGTTACCTTGAGACAGAATCAGCCAGGTATAAGAGATCTTTAAAAAAAAACCTTAAAATAGATTTTGGAAGTTGTAATCCTGGGTATTAAAATTTTCTTTATTTAAACTATAAACTACACACCACAACACAATAAACAACAAACATAGAGAACAAGAAAAAACACACAATTCTAAACGTAACACACTAACAATACATATATCTATAAAATGAAGAGGAAAAGAAAAAAGAAAACACAAAAAAACTCCTAAATTACACTACAAGTTGAGTTCTGATTTTCTCCGCAATAAGCGTATATCATTTCTAGAGTCCCACTTATTCTGAGTTAGTCACAAAACCCCTCTTTTTTTCTATTGTTTCTGTTTCTTAATCCATAAATCCAGATGTCATCAAATCCTTGTTACCCATTTCATGCAAAAAGTCTATTGACGGTTTCCGTTCAGTCAAGAAGTTAACTAATGTCCTTTCTCTAATTAACTCAGTAAGTTTTGCCATTAACGCAAACTCCAAAACTTTTGTCAACCATTCCTCCACTGTAGGCAATGTTGTAGTTTTCCACTTTTGTTCATAAAGTACTCTTGCTGCTGTAATAAAGTATAAAAACAGTGTTCTAAAACTTTTTTCCAACTGGCTGTCCATTATTCCCAACAGAAAAATCTCTGGTTTCAGCTGAAGTTTAATCTTCAGAATCTTCTGAATCGATGATTGTATCTGCATGAAGGTTGTAATCCTATACACTCAAGTCATATAGTAACTGAATGTATGGCAAAAAGTTTAGTCGGGTTCAATAAACAGTTCCCAAGGTGTAAATTCAAATATAGTAAAGACCTATTTCTTTATAAGAACATAACCTTACTGGATCAGACCAGTGATCCATCTAGTCCAGTATGCTGTTCTGCTCACCATCCAACCAGATGTCCTGGAGGCCCAACCAACAGGGCACCGAGGCTGACAGGTTTCAAAGGTTTACTGCCTCTGAGTATGAAGGTTCTTTTTACTCATGGCTAGTAGCCTTCGACGGACATGTTTTCCGTGAAGCTATCTAACCCTCTTCTAAAGTCATCTATGCTTGTATCCATCCTGTCAGTGAATTCTGCAATTTAATTACAGAATAAAGTATTTACTCGTCTGTCCTATACCTATCGCTCATCAATTTTATTGGGTGTCCCCAAGTTCTAGTAAGATCAATTCATACTATGATATTCTCTGTTGTTATGCGTGGTTGGTGAAAATTGAACAGTGAAGAAAGATAACAGGAAGAAAGTTGATGCATTTGAAAAGTGGTGCTGGAGGAGAGTTTTACGGATACTATGGATGGCTCAAAAAACAAGTGGGTTCTAGATCAAATTAAACCTGAATACTCCCTTGAAGCTAAAATGACAAAAAGGGGCTATTTTTTGTACTTTGGTCACATCATGAGAAGACTCGCTGGAAAAGACAATAATGCTAGGAAAGGTGGAAGGCAGGTGGAAGGAAAAGATCAGATGGCTTGACTCAATGAAGGAAATCACAGCCTCCAGTTTGCAAGATCTGAGCAGGGCTGTTAATGATAGAACTTTTTGGAGAATGTTAGTTCATAAGGTCACCATAATTTGGAAGTGACTTGACTGTGCACACACATACAAGGTCTAGAATTATGGTAAAGGAAGAAAAAATTCCCTCTATCCACTTGCTCCACCATATGCATAATTTTTAAGCCTCTGTCATGTCCCTCTTAGATTTCTATTTTCTAATGTCCCAGACTCAGATTTTCTCAGAGGAAATCATAAATACACATAGCTCTGTACTATCTCCTCATAATAGGACACAATAAGGAATGTAAAAAGGCTCCACATATCCAGTTGCTTAACAATTACAAGAGAGAGGCCTCAAAATACCTTAATCATAAGCACAGAAAATAGTGTCCTCTGCAGTTTTCCCTGCTGTTTCTGTGACTGATGGCTTTCTGATTTTTGAAATGTATTCTGTATTACGTTGATTTTCCTGAGAGATTTTAATTGTTTTTTAAAAAAACCTTGTTCTCTGTCTTACAGATCCTGAGCGCTGGACAAACATTCCTTTGTTAATTAAAATCTTAAAACTGATAATAAATGAACTTTCTAATGCAATGGAAGCAAATGCTTCCCGCCAAACAGCTGCAGACTGGAGCCAAGGTATTATATTGGTTTGACTTTTCTCCTTTTGGTGGTAGTAACCTTTTGATAATGTGTGACCATTGCTGCTTTTAGAACAGAACTTCTAACTAGATATTCCATTATCTAAGTCTGGAATATCTTTTCAAATATTTTGTACAGGAATTGTAGCTTCTTTGGTAATACGATTCTTGCTAAAAAATATACCTCTGTGTTTCCAGTTGCTTAGAGTTAGAATGTTTATGCCTTTAGTTTAGATCCCTATTTCCGTTGCTCCCTGACCAGTCCGCAGAGGAAGACCACATTCTCGTTCTCTCTTTTGAATTGGAACTCATTTTTATTTGGCTGCTAAGATTTTTGTATGATGCGGCTTTCCAAATTGCCCGTTTTGCTTATGATGACAGTTGATAGCTCCGCCCCTCACCCTCCTTCCGACTCCCTCTTTTCTTGATGTAGACCCTAGCCTTGAGCCTGGCTCCGGCCGGGTGCACCCCAAAGTCACCCAGCTAGTGGTGCGACTTTGGAGGGGGGGAATTGTAAGCAGTCGGCCTAGCCTCCGCCATCTTTAGTAGCCATTTAACATGGCTACTTGGGATATAAAATGAGGCAGGGTTGAAGCTTCTAGGCGCAGAGGTACTGGACGCAGGGGGTGGTGACGAAGTTGCTCTCACTTATTTGCCTTATATACTCAGGATGGTGTAAGAGGGCAAGGGCCAGGTGCTTCCCCTTTGCTTGATTGCAATGACACGCCCTCGATGTCCAGCTCTGTCCGCTGCTGAGCCTCCAGGCGTGTGCTCTGTTGCCTTTCCCAAACCGCCTTCCTCGCTCGAGTCTTCTATCTTGCTGCTGGCTCCAGAGGCTTGGATCTCTGGGGCGCTGGTTCCTCTTCCCTGCACGATCCCCCACCATCGGCCACTTCCATGGAGGGCCCTGGCAGCCCTTCGCTTGCCAGCTCCTCTGGTGCCACAGGCAGATCTCCCACCGGCTCCACCAGCTCCTCCACCCCTTACCCTCTGAGGAGGACTCACTGGCAGGCAGGGGGCCCAGCTGAGGCTGGTCCACGACACCATCCACCTCCCAAGGCCCCCTCTCCTTGAGCACTCAGCAGTGCCTGGTTTGCTGGGGTATGCCTGATGGAATCGTCGGAGAAGGCAAGGGGCATGGAGGTTCTCCACCGGCTCCCAGAACCTGTCTTCAGGTCCATACCCCTTCCATTCGACCAGGTACTGTAGCCACCCCTGTGTCTTCAGGAATCCAGGATCCAGTCCACCTCGTATTCTTCCTGTCCATCCACCAGGACGGGCAGTGGTAGGGGCGCTGGGTCGCTGAGTGGGTGTGGGGGTGCCGTTGACGAGAGCAGGGACCAGTGGAAGACTGAGTGGATCTGGAGTGTTGGTGGGAGCTCCAGGCAGTAGGCGACCAGGTTGACCTGCTCCACAATAACAATAACAATAACAATAATAATAATAATAATAATAATAATCGGTTTATATACCACCCTTCAGGACAACTTAATGCCCACTCAGAGCGGTTTACAAAGTGTCATTATTACCCCACAACAATCACCCTGTGGGGTGGGTGGGGCTGAGAGAGCTCCAGAGAACTGTGACTCGCCCAAGGTCACCCATCTGGCTTCGTGGAGGAGTGGGGAATCAAACCCAGCTCTCCAGATTAAAGTCCCATGCTCTTAACCACTACCCCAAACTGGCTCCAGTATAGGTCCAGTAGGGACCTATAAAGCGATGGTCCAATTTCCGGGACGGGCGTTGGGACTGGAAGTGCTTGATGGAGAGCCACACTGCATCGCCTAATTTGAGGACTTCTCCCTCCCGGCGGTGTCGGTCCGCAGTAGCTTTGTAGGCCTGCTTGGCCTGGTCCAACTGCTCCTGCAGCACTTGATGCAAGGCTTGAAGTTCCTGTATGAAGCTATTCGCGGACAGGACTGCCGAACCTGGAGCTGTCTGCGGAAAGTACTGTGGATGGTGTCCATAGTTGGCCAGAAAGGGCATCTGCCGGGTCGAGGAGTGAACAGAGTTATTATAAGCAAACTCAGTCAGGGGCAGCAAGTCAGCCCAATTATCCTGTTGATAATTAGTGTAGCACTGGAGGTATTGCTCCGATGTGGCATTTGTGTGCTCTGTCCATCGGTCTGGGGGTGGTGTGAGGAGGATAAATGGACGCGGGTACTGAGGAGAGTCTGGAGGGCCTACCAGAAGTGCGAGGTGAACTGTACTTCACATACTGGGAAACCCTGTGTAGATGGAAGATATGGTGTAGATATAGGCATGCAATGTCTTGGGCTGAGGGTGGTGCTGGACAGGGGGCAAAGTGTACCATCTTTGTGAATAGGTCAGCTATGACTGCAATACAGGTGTTTCCCCGTGACAGGGGAAGGTCCGTGATGAAGTCCAAGGAAACAGGGACCTCCTTGGCATGCTGGCATACGTCGCAGGACTGGACATAACGGGTGCAGGGTCTTGTACCACCCAAAGTGCCCAACCGGTGGAGCATCATGGACCAGCTGCAGCACCTCCTTTCGCAGAGTTCCAGGGGGAACGTAGACCTGCTCGTTGTGGGTTAGCAGGCCCTGTTGGATCTGGTACCCCGGTGAGTCCGGTTGGGCAGGGTCTTGTAAGAGCTGGACGATGCACCGGGCCCAGGGGTTGTCCTGTTGTGCTTGTTGGACCCGGACACGCAGGGAAGCAGACTCCTCCACTGACGCAAAGACTTCAGGTGGGAGGACAGTGGTGGCCACAGGAGTCTCCCCGTCCTGTCTGGCATACTCCGGCTTTTGGGACAGGGCATCCACCTGCTTGTTCTGGGAGCCAGGGACATAACGGATGATGAGCTGGAATCGGGCAAAGAACAAAGCCCAACAGATCTGGCGTTGATTCAGGTTCTGGGCGGACTGCAGTTGCTCTAGGTTGCCGTGGTCCAAGTGCACAATGACCAGGTGTTGAGTCCCCTCTAGATGGTGTCTCCAGGTTTCGAATGCAGCCTTGATCACCAGTAGCTCCCTCTCCCAAATAATGTAGTTCCGCTCAGCAAGGGTGAGTTGGCAGGAGTAAAAAGCACAGGGGCTCAGTGGACCTTTGAGGGAGAACTGTTGTGCCATGATGGCTTCCAGCGCAGTGTCGGAGGCATCTGCCTCCACAATGAAGGGTCGATTCGGGTCTGGGTATTTCAGGATGGAACTGGTTGCGAAGTGGTTCTTGAGGGACTGGAAGGCCTGTTGAGCATTCAGAGACCACGTGAAGGGAACCCGCGGCTGAACCAGCTGGGTTAGAGGAACACCCAGTGTAGCAATGTCAGGGATGAACTGCTGGTAGTAGTTTGTGAACCCCAGGAATCGCTGGACATCTTTTCGGTTCCTGGGGTTCTGCCAGGAGAACATGGCGTTGATCTTGGATGGATTCATCAGGATGCCTTGGGCTGAGACGCGTTGCCCCAGGAACTCCACCTTATCCTGGTCGAACTTGCACTTCTTGAGCTTGGCATACAGGCCGTGTCATCTCAGCCAGCAGAGTACAGTTCAGACGTGCTCGGTATGTCTGGCGGGGTTCTGGGAGAACTCCAGGATATCATCAAGGTACATGATGACGTAGTGGTCCAGCAGGTCATGAAACACGTCATTTAGGTACCTCTAGAAGACCAAGGGTGCATTACACAGGCTGAACGGCATGACCAGATATTCAGTTTGGCTGTAGCAGGTCCCAGAGGCCATTTTCCATTCATCCCCCTCATGAATCTGGATCAGATTATATGCCCTGTGCAGGTCGAGCTTGGTAAAGCAGACTGCTCCCCGGAGCTGGTCCAGGAGCTCCAGGATCAGGGGAAGTGGGTAGTGGTCCCGAATGGTGATCTGGTTCAGGGCCTAGTAGTCATGACACAGCCTGAGCTCCCCTCCCTTCTTTTTCACAAACAGGACCAGTACCGACGTGGGCAAGGTGGAGGGCCAGATGAAATCACGCTGTAGGTTCTTGGCCAAGAATTCCTGGAGTGCCAGGCGCTCAGATTTGGTCAGAGAGTACAAATGGGCCATTGGTGGGGGTTTATCGGGCATCAGGTTAATAGCGCAGTCATAGGGCTGGTGGGGTGGTAGCTAGTTGGCTCCTTTTTCCTCGAATATGTCTGCAAACTCGGCACAGTGGGATGGCAGCAAGGGCTCCTGAGGGCTTTGTGCTGGAACTGGTGAGCAGCCTCCGGGGTGGGGTGGGGGTTAGGGGGTTAGGGCCTTCTGGAAGGCAACCAGAGTGATCGGCGTTCCCAGTCAATGATGGGGTTGTTGCTTTTGAGCCAGGTCAGACTCAGCACAACCGGGAAGCAGGGCATCCGGACCAGACCAAACTGGAGTTTATCCCTGTGCCCCTCTGCGATTATCTCCACGGTCTCCATCTCATGGGTTACTGGGCCAGATCTCAGAAGCGCCCCTCTATGGCCTCCACTAAGGAGCTGACTGGCTTCTCGTGCATGGGGATGCAGTGTTGGTGGGCAAATCCTTGATCCATGAAGCGCCTGTATCCATGCCGCCGGTTGTTGCGTGGGTGGGAGCAACGTGTCACAAACGGCAAGGGCACCTGCTCTGATGCTGAGCTGCTGGGAGGAGAGAGAGAGAGGGTGAGTCCAGGATGCACCAGGGTCAAGAGCCAGAAAATCAGTCGGTCGGTGGAAAAAGCGAGCAGGAGTCTGAAAGCCAAGTCGGGGTTGAAAGCCGAGTCGTCAGTCAAACACGGAGACTAGCAAGGAGTAATCGAGGTCAAAGCTGAGGTCAGGAAACAGGAGTTCAATCCAAGCAGGGGCAAGAAACAAGGCAGAGTTGAAGCTTCCAGGCGCAGAACTACTGGACGGAGGGGGTGGTGACAAATCACTCCCATGCTCAGGTCTGCTCAGTGTTCACCTTGTATACTCAGGATGGCGTAAGAGGGCAAGGGCCTGGTGCTTCCCCTTTGCTTGATTGCGATGCCGCGCCCTCGGTGTCCAGTTCTGTCCGCTGCTGAGCCTCCAGGCATGCGCTTCTTCGCCTTTCCCAAACCGCCTCCCTCTCTCGAGCCTTCCATCTTGTTGCTGGCTCCAGAGGCTTGGATCTCCGGGGCGCTGGTTCCTCTTTTTCCCTGCTCAATCCCCCGCCATTGCCTGCTTCCACGGAGGGCCTTAGCAGCCCTTTGCTTGCCGGCTCCTCTGGTGCCACGGGAAGATCTCCCACTGGCTCTGCCAGCTCCTCCACTCCCTCATCCTCTGAGGAGGAGTCGCTGGCAGGCAGGGGGCCCTGCCAAGACTGGTCCACAACATACTGGATCTGAACTGCTGCTCCCTTGAGGCTGCTCCAAGCCTCTTGCTCTTCTGGCCGAGAACACTGGCATTTGAAGCTACTCTTTTCTCCCGCAGACTGGACTATTCTTCAAGATAGGTAGATATACTTTGCCCTCCCTCACTCTATTCCAACTTCTGACTAGCTTCCTAGGACTCTGTGTGCATGTAACCATTTTATTAATTACTCCTGTGTGTGTGTTTTCCCTCTTCAATAAAAGTTTGTTCTTTGAAGCTTAAAGCACCCATCTCGTCTGCTGTATTGGAAGGGACCCCGTAAAAGTTAATGAAAAAGATCCCGTAGTTACCGCCTCTCGCATAGCTGTCTTCCTTGCTGCTAATTCCCCCCGCTACTCTCTTATTTGCAAGGAGACCAATTCAGGTAACATCTGGCCAAACAGAACTGTTTTTAGTATACCTCCCTGTTAATAAAACTAAAATATAAATTATCAGTGATGAATGTTATTGCAAAAAATGTTATAGTTCTCATGGCATAAACGATTTATCTTTTTAAATTAACAGATGAATCCAATGATATGTGGGAAGATCAAGAAGAGGAGGATGAAGAAGAGGAGGAAAGCTTAACAGGACAACTATTGTCAGATATTCTTGCTACCAACAAATATGGTAAGCAAAGCTATTCATGGAAGTCTTTCTCCAGAGAGATTCATTTGTCCCCTTCGGTCATTGTCTTCTGCAAGCAGGTGAAGCTTTTTTTGTTCTGGCTGGAGTTTCCTTACTGGTTCTCGTTGACCCTTACTCCTGTTTATGGTGTTCTGCTTAAATTGTTTTTATGTGTTTTTAATCTTGTTGTTATTGTTTGCTGCCTTTTGAACTTTAATGTTGATGAAAAGGGCACTTTAAAATGTTTTAAATAAAGCTAAATAAAAGAACTTGTGGAAAATAACTCAAAGGGTGCTTGTACCACACCACTTGGTATAAGTACTTTACTAATATGAATAGCCAAGTGGATGGGTTCTCAAAATGGCTCAGACTTCACTGCAGACTAGGGATTCCTTCTACATAAATGTAACTGGGGGATCTTCAGACCTATCTCCCTTGGCCTTGTTTGTTGGTTCCTGGTTTACAATTCTAGCTTGCAGAGCAAATGCAAAGCACAGTTTGCTGCTTTGAACACAATGGCAGATTTTGTTTTGCTTTGAACCTGAAAATATCTAGTTATCTGGCTGCATTTTAGAGGAGGAGGTTGAGATTAGCAAAGCCTTAAACTTAAGTAGTTGTTTAAAATGTATACATCATTACACTAAAGTGAGGAATGCATATGCTTTATAAACTCAAGAAACTACAAACATGGATTTCATTATACAACTTGGAAGGGCTGGAATTCGCCAATATTTGGTGTTCTGTTCTTTTGTTGTCCGCTATTCTCTTTCCGTAGAATAACAGCTATCAAAAAGACACCTCTGAATCACACTTTTGTTTGATTAACAGATGATGATTATTACGAAGATGATGATGAGGATGATCCCGATGCCTTGAAGGACCCTCTCTATCAGATTGACCTGCAGGTAATGCTAAGTTTGTTTGTGTGTTGCACCCTACATCCTATTGCCCATTTGCTTGCTTTTTACTAACTTTCTTTTTGTTAACAGCTAAAATCATACTATTAAAGTTCTTTTCTCAGTTTTGTATTTTTAAAAAGATCCCCTCTTAACATCATTAGAAAACTGAAATTAAGTTGTCATGCTGCTCTAATAATGAGTAGCACTGTGGATAACGCTGAATAAAATTACATAGGTAAAGTAGTCATCAATAAATACAAGGATCCAGATGAAAAGATACTTTAATAATACACAGTGTCAGGCCTGCCTAGGGGATTCTCTCAGACTCTCCACTTCATCCAACACGGTTTTATGAGTTAAAGGTCTTTATTCAGATAAACCTCCCTAGAAGTGCTGTGTTACATAGAGATTGCCCAGAATGCTGAAGTACAGTCTTCCCCGATAGATATACTCCAGTTCCCCTCCCCTAGTCCAAATAAGTCAGTTGTAGTCAGCGAAAGTCCTGCAAAAGATGCCCAGCCGAAGTTCCCATACCTGGTTCCCACACAGCTGCACTGATAAAGTCTCTTAGCAAAGCATAGGCATAGTGAAGGAAGCTACACTACAGGAAGAAAGCCCATCCCACCCCCCACCCCCCAGTAGACATGCATTCACAGTTATTATGGCAGTTATTATGGCAGGCAGGCTGGCTTGCCTGCCTGACACACAGCTGTATGCTTCCAAGATAGTTCATTCTGTGATCTGTATTCTGAATAATGCCTGTTCTGTTGGGAAAAGATATGTAAGAGAAACATGACTAAATAGATGTTTTACATTAATGCATACAGCAGTATGCTGTTGGATTTTCAGACAGTATAGTGGATGAATTCCACATACTTTATCATTCTACTTCTGAATCTCCACAGTCAAACAGCTGAGGGGTTGGGGTGTGAGGATAGCAGTAATTTTGATCAGGAAGACGTTCAGAGAGGAGATAAAAGAAAGTTTTCTAGAAGACAAGAAATAATAGCGAGAGCATTAAGCTGCTGAATTTGGTTTCATCAAAAGTTTAAGAAAATTTAGAATAGTTAATGTTAACGCTGAAGTAGTGAAACCTACAAATCAAACATGGAGTTCTTTGAATCATACAAACTTTAAATACACACCTAATATGTTTGGCAACTTTTAATCTTTTATATGTTGTAGAATCTTTGCATGTAGAGAAAAAGAAATCTTATGAAAAGATTTGTAAGAAAGAATCTTATGGAAGTGAAAATAACCAATTTCCTCCCTTTTCTCTTAGGCTTACCTTACAGACTTCTTGTGTCAATTTGCACAGCAGCCTTGCTATGCAGTGTTCTCAGACCACCTCAATGAGAATGAAAGAAGAGTGCTACATGCCATTGGCATATAAATCCAGACCCTTGTGATCATATCTAGACAATATTTTTCTGGTTTGCTTCATGTTTTGTGAGAACATGAAACATCTTCCATAGTTCACCAGATATTATAGATGCGATCATCTTTATTTTGAAGTACTGCTCCCTATCATGATGTGGGTTAAGAGAAGGATTGTTCAGAGGCAACAAAACATGTGCATTAAGTTTTGCACACTGGATTCTCACAAGGGGAACATCTTATTCTTCAAATCAGCTTTGCAATAGACCATTAAAATAATGTGCCCCAATGCCAATTTTCTCTGCACCCTTGAAAAGGCACTCCACTGACTTCATAACACAGCATATTGGAACGAAGAAGACAGTATGGTTGTCTGTTGTTTGTTTGGATGTGTATAGAATGGGGGGAGTTTGTCCCACTTCACACTTGTGTAACACAGGGTAAATGATCTCAGTCTTACCATATCACATCTTTTTTAAGAGAACTATGAATCTTTTTAACAAAGAGACGCTTGAACGAAATGGAATCAACTTACAAAACAAGAGTTTGGATTAAAACCTGCAAAATAAAATTATTTTTTTCCAGTTGCAATTGGAAGTAAATTACTTCCACTTGGGTTTTGTCTCTTTCCCAGTTCTTCACTAAAGCTATTATTGCAGAACTTGCTACTTAAAACTCAGTTCCTGTGGTTACTGATGACTTGGTTTTGCAACCAAACAAACTTTTTAAATATGGAATCCTGATGGTATTTAACATGTCTACTTACTTCATGAATACAGTTCTCTAATACTTTTGCTTCCTTTCACACATAGGAATTATTCAGAACAGATAAACCCATAAATTAGTATGTGTATTTTTATAGGGGAGTAAAATTAACACTGACTAATCTGCAGGTACTGTTTGATGCATCTCACAACACCTCTTTGCCTTTTTCTCCCATTTGGGAAAAATTAAAATAAAATTGTTCAAATATACGTTGGTATCCTTCTGGCCTGAAGGGAGTGTCTGCATCTTTCATTTGTTCTTTTTAGGCAGGATGAGAACCACTGGATATATACAGCAACTTCTGTTCTTTGCATAACATGCTTTAAAATATAAATTTCTTTCTCTTATCCATCAAGTGTGGAAGTGAAAATTCTATCAAACAAGTTGTACTTGAGTATGCTGGCTTTTTATAACCTTATGTTCATGCATATGGTGCCTTAGAGGCATGGCAAGCCATTCCCTTCTCCCTGCTTAATTTAAGCAACTATTTGCATTTTTAATTATCTTGAGAGTGTAAAGAGTATTACACAATATCTGTTTCAGTGATAATCTGGGTGTTTTGCAAAAACGAACGCAGAAGCTTAGACTTTGTGAGCCTCCATGTTTTAAATATAGAATAGAGAAATGCCACACATGAAATCCATTTGGGTTTGATGCTGCATGCTATACATCCGATTCGTTGCTGTAAAATCTGAAACTTGTATCCATCATGCTTTCTCAGTTTAGCTACATTAATGGCTAAAACCTCATGAGTTCCTCTAGCACAAAGGAAATTATTTTAGTAACTTTTAGTTCAGTAGGGGGCAAACATTTCAGCTTTGAACTCTGGAAACTTGAACTGTGCAGAACATTTCTATAGGACTTGGAAAAAAGGAAAAGTGGGGGCTCGCCTAGCTTAACTTTAGAGAGTAGTGGCGCAGAGGGGGGAGGCAGAGAGAAAACAGAGGGACCAAATAAAGGAGTGCGTGTCCATGCCCCTTGCCCCATAGGATTTTTTTAATAGTTGGGCCAGGTTAATGGATATTTGTAGGCCCTTTGGAGTATACTGTGTGCAGGAAATATCCACTGCCTCAGTTTTTTCTTGGTTTTGATACTTGGTTTTTAAAGACATTTGTGCAAAAATTAGGCAGTGTGCTTGAGGAGAAAGATCACCAACGGATTCCCCCAGATGTTAGCATTCAGATTCCCCTTTTAGTATTGTGATAGGGGCCTTTTGGATCCCTCATATGCATTTCTGCCAGGCAGGAACAGCCTCATTGGAGCTGTATTCCATGTTAAAATGTTTGTTTTAGAGACTGTTGCCAGAGTTGTGAGAAATACATTTTTTAATTCTAGAAGTCATCAAGTCAAGAGTCACTGGAAAAAACAATAATGCTGGGGAAAGTTGAGGTCAGTAGGAATAGAGGAAGACCCAACAGAGATGGATTGACTCAATAAAGGAAGCCACAGCCTTCAGTTTGCAACACCTAAGCAAGGCTGTTGATGATAGGACATTTTGGACATTAATTCACAGGGTCACCATAAGTCAGAAGTGACTTGACAGCACTTAACACACAGAGAGAGAGAGAGAGAGAGAGAGAACTAAACATCCAGTACAAATCAATGATCTCTAATTCTGCAGTATAAGAAAGCTGTTTCACTTTCCTAACGCAGTCTACTACCATTGTGGCTTTTAAGACCATTGCATCATTGCAAAACAAATCCTATTAAACATATTGTATGGAAAAGTTTTGACTAAGTCTGTGGCAAAAGAGTTCAACTTGTTGCAAAATAGCATTTGGCTATGTATTGCTCTTCATTCCTATACTTGGCTTGGGCAAAGAAGCTGACGACACGCTGAACCAAATAGATGAATAGCCCCCTCTGTTGGGTAATAGAAAACCCAATGCAGCTTTCACAAGTGCTTTGTGCAAGTTCTTATAGATCAAGATTTTAAAGACTGGACTTTGTAAGTGATTTATGTTCAGTGTTGTGTGCATATAATAGATGATAAAACATTATTTCCATAAAGTACCCATTTTAAAAGGCTTTTTTGCTAGTAAAATTATATGTTAGATGTAATGAGAAGGGTATTCCTACCAGTCCTGTCATTACAGCCTACATAACTAGATAGGAAGGCAATATCGAGACTTGATCATTTGAAATTGAAGCTGAATGTTGAGTATTTTATGGAAATTTTGGCTTATCTGCAAAATTGACATCCTTTTAAAACTGAAAATTGCTACAAAATGTTGCAATTTTGAAATGAAATGCCTTGCTAAAAATTTTTGGTTAATTTGTTAAGATAGATGCCTTAAGGACCATTTTTGTTCAAAGTGGGAATTTTTTTAAAAAATCCAGCTAGGCTGAATCACAATAGGAATTTCCGGGTATCAGTTTTAAGACTGAGGCACATTTCAGATGTAGCAGCTGAGCAAACCCATGGTATAAGAAGCTTTAAGCTTGCTTGTGAAAACGCTTGTTCCTTTTTCCTGTGCTTGCGTTCTGCAAGATGCCAATCTTTGGGGCAAACCATAGGCCTGGGTGTGTTTCTTCAGTGCAGCAAGACTTCCACCAACACAGGAGACATTTCTCATGGCAGAGGAGGCTCTCGAATTGGAGGGACACAGCAGAGAAAGGAGTGGTGGGATCCAAGCCACTTTTCTCTTGGTAGGACTGAAGGTTGCACATCTGGCTGCACTGCACTATGCACTTCCCCTGCAAACTATTATTCTAAAATAAGATTCCACCATTGCTGAGAATTGTGGTTTGCAGGAAAAGAGCAAATTGCTGAGAATTGTGGTTTGCAGGTGTGAATGTAACAGCCAGCTATGCTTTACTATGAAAATGGAAGTAAAATCTTGCTGCATGTCTGGTGAGGTAGAAGGCAGCTGGATTCAAGTGAATCTGAAGTACCTTTATATAATGGAAAACTATGGCTTGCTGTTGCATGCCAAATAATTACATTTTTCTTCACTTCAGTTTCCTCTTAAAATGTTTAAGGAGTCTGTACTGTATGACCAATATTTATCTTAAAATTACAAATCACAGTAACTTGCCATCTTGTAGCAGTAGAAAAGAGCAAGAGTCCAGTAGCACCTATAAGACTAACAAAATTTGTGGTAGGGAATGAGCTTTTGTGAATCACAGCTAATTTCTTCTGTACTGGACTCTTGCTACAGACAGCTAACACAGCTACCCATCTTTATCTATTGCCATCTTGTGTTTGAAGTACATGAAACTCGGCCACACAACTCAGGAGATAACAGCTCAGGATAGCATATTTTATTTAGGGCATTAAAATACCTTTTGTTTCATATACAGGTGTTCCTCTTTTGTTTAGCAGAACATTACAACTACGAGATTTTTGCACAATAAAGAATGGATTTAGAGTGCCTCACTACTTAAAATGGATGCCTGATATACCTATGACAGACTTCCCTTTGGTAAAGGAAATAATAATGTAGATAATGCAGAAATTGCTGCTTCTTTCAAATGGCTGCAAATGACTGACAAGGCCTAGATCGACGAAGCTGAAGTTGGTTCCCAGTTCCCAGTTCCTTATTCGCAGTTCCTTATTCGTTATTCGCAAAGCCAAAGAAAAATATTGTGGGAAAACTGAAAAGCTATAACTCCAAAATGAAGTTTGCAGGGGCACATATTATACACCTCGATATTCAGAAGACTCAGTACTCTAAGTGGACCTATACTGGGTCATCCTACAAAACCCAGATCTTGAGTAAACAGCTTCAAAATAGGATGCCCCCAGAACATTTCAATAAGAAGAAAGGGGCAGCAGCTGCAGCAAAAAAATACTTTGGATCACCCCAAATCACACACCCCTGAACTGCAGAGACTGTCCCCTACAAGAGGACATGTGCTGGTGCGGATCCAGTCTCTGGTTCTGGACCTAAGGCCTCGAATGTGGCCTGTTCCCAAGCACCCTGTATTAGACATGGCTTTGAATAAGGAAGTGGTGAAAATATAAGCCCCTGCAAACCCAAATAATCTTTGGATCACCCCAAATCACACACCCCTGAACTCCAGAGACTGTCCCCTACAAGAGGACATGTGCTGGTGCTGATCCAGTCTCTAGTTCCAGAGCTGAGGCCTCGAATGTGGCCTGCTTCCAAGCACCCTGTATTAGACATGGCTTTGAATAAGGAAGTGGTGAAAATATAAGCCCTCTCAAACCCAAAACAATCTTTGGATCACCCCAAATCACACACCCCTGAACTCCAGAGACTGTTCCCTACAAGAGGACATGTGCTGGTGCTGATCCAGTCTCTGGTTCTGAACCTAAGGCCTCAAATGTGGCCTGCTTCCAAGCACCCTGTATTAGACATGGCTTTGAATAAGGAAGTGGTGAAAATATAAGGCCTCTGAAACACAAAACAATCTTTGGATCACCCCAAATCACACACCCCTGAACTGCAGAGACTGTCCCCTACAAGAGGACATGTGCTGGTGCTGATCCAGCCTCTGGTTCTGGACTTAAGGCCTCGAATGTGGCCTGCTTCCAAGCACCCTGTATTAGACATGGCTTTGAATAAGGAAGTGGTGAGAATGTAAGCCCTCTGAAACCCAAAACAATCTTTGGATCACCCCAAATCACACACCCCTGAACTGCAGAGACTGTCCCCTACAAGAGGACATGTGCTGGTGCTGATCCAGTCTCTGGTTCTGGACCTAAGGCCTCGAATGTGCCCTGCTTCCAAGCACCCTGTATTAGACATGGTTTTGAATAAGGAAGCGGTGAAGATATAAGCCCCCTGCAACCCCAAATAATCTTTGGATCACCCCAAATCACACACCCCTGAACTCCAGAGACTGTCCCCTACAAGAGGACATGTGCTGGTGCTGATCCAGTCTCTGGTTCTGAACCTAAGGCCTCGAATGTGGCCTGCTTCCAAGCACCCTGTATTAGACATGGCTTTGAATAAGGAAGTGGTGAAGATATAAGCCCCCTGGAACCCCAAATAATCTTTGGATCACCCCAAATCACACACCCCTGAACTCCAGAGACTGTCCCCTACAAGAGGACATGTGCTGGTGCTGATCCAGTCTCTGGTTCTGGACCTAAGGCCTCCTAAGTGGCCTGCCTGGAAAAAACTTGTATTAGACATTGTTGTGAATAAGGAAGTGGGGAACTATAAGCCCTCTGAAACCCAAAACAATCTTTGGATCATCCCAAACCACACACCCCTGCAATCCAGAGACTGTCCCCTACAAAAGGACATGTGCTGGTATTACAGTATATCTGAATGGGAATAATAGGAAAGGGCATAAAAATCAACACTCTAGTCCAGGCTCCAAATCTGAGCAGACTTGAGACCAGGGCTGCTTTGAGAGAGAAACTTTTCCGAATACAAGCTTCTTGGAGGCAGCTGAAAAGGGAGCTCACAGCACCAGAACCACTTTGGGGGGCAGAGCGCTTATATTTCCCCCACTTTCCCCCACTTTCTTATTCAAAGCAATATCTAATACAAGTTTTTTTCCAGGCAGACCACATAGGAGGCCTTAGGACCAGAACCAGAGACTGGATCAGAACCAGCACGTCTTCTTGTAGGGGACAGTCTCTGGAGTTCAGGTCTGTGAGATTTGGGGTGATCCAAAGATTATTTGGGGATGCAGAGGGCTTTTATGTTTCTCACTTCCTTATTGACAGCAATGTCTAATATAAGGTTCACGGAGAAAGGTGAAATAGTAGGCCTCAGCTCCAGAAGTAGAGACTGGATAAGAACCAGCACATGTTTTCTTGCAGAGGGCAATCTCTGGAGTTCGGGTCTGTGTGAGATGGGGTGATCCAAAGATTGTTTTGATGCATAGAGGGCTTTCATTTTCTCCAGTTCCTTATTTACAGCAATGTCTGATAGAAGGTTCTGGGAGGCAGGCCAAATAGGAGGCCTCAGCTCCGGAAGCAGAGACTGGATCAGCACCAGCACATGTCCTGTTGTGAGGGACAGTCTCTGGAACCCAGGTCTGTTTGATTTCTGGTGATCCAAAGATTATTTGGGGGTGCCGAGGGCTGTTATATTTCTGAGTTCCTTATTCACAGCAATGTCTAATACAAGTTTTTTTTCAGGCAGGCCACATAGGAGGCCTTAGGTCCAGAACCAGAGACTGGATCAGCACCAGCACATGTCCTCTTGTAGGGGACAGTCTCTGCAGTTCAGGGGTGTGTGATTTGGGGTGATCCAAAGTATTTTTCTGCTGCAGCTGCCGCCCCTTTCTTCTTATTGAAATGTTCTGGGGGCATCCTATTTTGAAGCTGTTTACTCAAGATCTGGGTTTTGTAGGATGACCCAGTATAGGTCCACTTAGAGTGATGAGTCTTCTGAATATCGAGGTGTATAATATGTGCCCCTGCAAACTTCATTTTGGAGTTATAGCTTTTCAGTTTTCCCACAATATTTTTCTTTGGCTTTGCGAATAACGAATAAGGAATAAGGAACTGCAAATAAGGAACTGGGAACTGGGAACCAACTTCAGCTTCGTCCTAGATCGCCATCAGGAGTTACCATGTGTGTGCCTTTTTAGTTAACCTGGTTTATCTACTATATGTGTTTGTACCTCTTTATGCTTATAGGTAGGCTTATGGTTGCTCTATTGATTAAGTACCGTAGATACAAGTATTCTTGTGGTAAATAATGCATTATAGATTTATCAAATTAATTATTATAAAATGCTTTTTATAGCCACTAATTTTACATGCCTGAAGAAAGAATGAGACTTTAATTACAAGAGACTTCTCAGTGCTAACAGCTAAAATGCAGTCTCCATATTTAGGGGCAGATTCATACACTATAGATAACCATTGTTGTCATGCTGTTTGACTATAAAATGTTGGGAAAAGGTTGAAATGCTGTTTTTAGTGGGGACAAGTTCTTCCGAGTCTAATCTTCCTTCAGAATTTTTAGTAAAATCTACAGGTAACATGGATGAGGATAGTAGATGGCCTGCCAACTATCACTTGCAGTTTAGTGTAAAGATTCATATTTAACTAATGTTTACCATCCTCATAAGTGGCTGTTTCTTGTAAGCTATTTAATAGAGAAATCTATTCTCTGCCTAGCACATTTAATTCTTTTTGAGGGTCTTCTGAACCGTATCATGGTGCTCTCCTACACCTTTCAGCTTTTCTTTCCAAAACCTGCTTTACAATGATTTTTCTTGAAATATTGTGGCAAAGGCAGGGTTACCACCATGTGTACTTGGACACTGGTGTCTTCTGGATTTCACTCATATTGGGGCAAGTACACTGCCCAAGTACACTGTAGCTGCCTGTCCCCATCCTATCAGGCCTTTGGAATTTTTAACCAAAATGTGTGATTTACATGTTGATAACATAATTCTGCATCAGTTACCCATCATAAAAGCCCCCGCTGGTGGTGAGGGGAAATTTGGAAATGGTATTGGGGGACTAGCGCATGGAAAATGCAGGGAAACTAGACCTGTTAGTGTTGCACGAATAGCCTTTTGAAGCAGCAGTGGGGAAACTTGAAAATCATGGATGAGGGTAACAGGAGTTTGTCTCTTTTAAAAACGCGTTAATTTGTTGTTGGTATTTTCTGAAACCACTGTCAACCAAATATCCAAATCTGGGATCAGTTTGGGATGATTGGGCTAATTTGTCTAGCCCAGTTAAGCGCCCTGAGATTTAATTCTGTTGGTCTGGGAAGGGGGGGGGGTCAAATTTATAAACAAGTACTCTGTCTCTATTTTTTAATTTTGAATTTTATTCAATTTATATTCCGCTCTCCCCGCAAGGGGACTCAGAGTGGATCACAAAATGCAATAAATACAGTAAAAACATAGTAGCATAAATTAATAACAACATTCGATTTATATACAGCCCTTCAGGACAACTTAATGCCCACTCGGATCAGTTTACAAAGTATGTCATTATCCCTGCAACAAAACACCCTGTGAGGTGGGTGGGGCTGAGAGAGCTCCAGAGAGCCGTGACTAGCCCAAAGTCACCCGGCTGGCTTCAAGTGGAGGAGTGGGGAATCAAACCCGGCTTAATTAAAACTTCAATCAATCAATAAAATCTATATAAGACAGTTGCACACATATTGCACATCCACCAAACATTACACAGATCCATGGGGCAGGGTGGCCAGCTACCAGATGCGATATCTGAAATAACAGGTGGCTTGTAAAGAGACAAAGATAACTTTCCCAGTCTCTGTATCAGGTATCTGACGAAGAGAACTTGATTCTCGAAAGCTTATGCTACAATAAAATTGGTTAGTCTTAAAGGTGCTACTGGACTCTTTTTGATTTTGCTACCACAGACTAACACGGCTAACTCCTCTGCATCTATGACCATGGAAAGCACCGCATTCAGCCGAATGGAGAGGAAATCCATCAACCTCATGAAGAAACTGGCACAAATACAAACAGACATCATGTTCCTTTCTAAATGCAAAAAACTGGACATTCTACCCAAAGGACTGTGTGTGAAGAACCCATTGAAATCCACTTACCACACAGACTACAGTGAGAAACTATGTAACACCTTATCCAGAAAACTCTTAATTCACCTCATTGGACTGATGTACAGCAAGCAACAATGGATCAAACAAGAGATCTCTGAACTAGACTCTTCCATTAAAAACAACCCCTCTGCACAGACCAGGAACTGGCAGATGTTTACCAAAACCAGAGGAACTATTTATTGCACACTATTTACTGAACTACAGAAAAAAAGGAGAAGAAATTCTCAAAAATCCTGCATGCAACAGAGAACAAGAACACTTTGGATCCACCCAGCAACATCATCAATCTATCCAGTCATAAACTGACCCCAGCAGAGGAATCTGTCCTCTCACGTGGACTATCTTTTTGCCCAGCCAGACCCACACAAACCATACAACTTTGTGGAGACCTGGAGGCCTATTTTAGACACCTAAGACTGAAAGAATTCTTCAACTACTCTGCTGAACAAAATGAGGAACAAAGCACTGAACAGACACCATCACAGCAACCATCACTCTCCCAACCCAGCAATACACAATCATCGTTACAAAACTCCAGAAAAAAGAATTCCACATGGACACCCCCTGAGGGCCGGAACTCTTCATTGGACTTTTACATTGAATGCTTCCGTCGACGCACCCAGGCTGAAATAATTGACAAACAACAACACCTAAAGCAGAACCTCAGCCATGCAGAAAGAGAGGCCATAAACAGCCTCCAAAACAATTCTGGCATCGTAATCAAGGAAGCCAACAAAGGCGGAGCAGTGGTCATCATGGACAAACAGAATTATATACAGGAAGCAGAAAGACAACTCTCCAACACAACATTCTATAAAATACTACCTGCTGATCCTACGGAGCAATATAAAAGAGAACTCAATAAAATATTGAAGACTCTTCCCGTGGACATACAAGAATGCATCCATACGGACACACCCCAGGAACCACGGCCAGGAAAATTCTACCTACTTCCCAAAATCCATAAACCGGGTAACCCAGGACGCCCCATCGTCTCAGGAAGAGACACTATCACGGTAGGAGTCTCAGGATACATGGACTCTATCCTCAGGCCCTATGCCACCAGCACACCCAGCTATTTACGGGACACCACTGACTTCCTCAGGAAAATACAGTCCATTGACAACCTACCTGATGACACCATCCTAGCAACCATGGATGTGGAGGCTTTATACACCAATATCCCACATGCAGATGGACTACTAGCCATAGGGAATACTATCCCGGACAAAACCACAGCACACCTCGCCACTGAACTTTGTCACTTCGTACTCACTCACAATTACTTCAAATTTGGTGACAACTTATATCTACAGATTAATGGCACAGCCATGGGCACACACATGGCACCACAATATGCTAACATATTCATGGCGGACTTGGAACAACGCTTCCTCAGCTCCCATCCACTGGAACCACTACTATACTTAAGATTCCTGGATGACATCTTCATCATTTGGACCCATGGGAAGGAAGCTCTTGAGAGATTTAATCAAGACTTCAATAACTTTCACCCTACTATCAACCTAAGCCTGGACCACTCTACACAACAGGTACACTTCCTGGACACCACTGTACAACTACGTAATGGACGAATAAATACCACCTTATACCGGAAACCAACAGACCGATACTCATATCTACATGCCTCCAGCTACCACCCTAAACATACCACTCGGTCTATTGTCTACAGCCAAGCCTTACATTACAACCGTATCTGCTCCAATGTTCTCGACTGAGGCTCACACTTAAGGGATTTACAACAAGCATTTTTGGAACTACAGTACCCACCAAATGAAGTGAAGAAACAAATCAACAGGGCCAGACTAGTACCCAGAAACAGTCTACTCCAGGACAAACCTAAAGGAACTAACAACAGAACACCACTGGTTGTCACCTATAGCTCCCAGCTCAAACCCATCCAACGTATCATCAGTGAGCTACAACCCATCCTGGAAAATGATACCTCTCTCTCAGAAGCCCTGGGTGGAAGACCTTTCCTTGCCTACAGACAGCCCCCCAACCTTAAACGACTTCTCACTCACAACAATGAATCGGCCAGCAGAGTCACCAGCACAGGTACCAGGCCCTGCAACAGACCCAGATGCCAGCTCTGCCCCTATATCTACCCAGGGAATACAATTACAGGACCCACTGGCATCAACTACACTGTCTCTGGCTCTTACAGCTGCTCATCCTCCAATCTGATATATGCCCTCATGTGCCAACAATGTCCTTCTGCTCTGTACATTGGACAAACCAGCCAACCTCTACGCAAAAGAATAAATGGACACAAATCTGACATTAGAAATGGAAACGTCCAGAAACCAGCGGGAGAACACTTCAATCTACCAGGACATTCCATCAAAGACTTAAAGGTCACTGTAGTTCAACAGAAACCTTTCAAAACCAAAATCCAACGGGAGGCTGCTGAACTGGAATTTATATGCAAATTGGACTGTCAAGCTGGGACTGAATAGGGACTATGAATGGTTATCACATTACCACAGGTAACAGATTTCCTTTACAGAGGTGGGGTCTGGGGGAGTTCAGTGGCACCTGGCGTGGGCTTTCGGGGACCACAGATCTCTTTGTCAGATGCATCTGGCAGGGAGAGCTGTGGTTATCGAAGGCCCATACTGCATTGGAATTGGATGGCCTAGCTGTTTGGCTGCTACAAACTAACAGGGCAAACTCCTTTGAAGCCAACTGATACACACACTAAAAGGAGATGTTTACATATACTAGCAAAGGAATGTTTTGATTGCTCCCTCCCCCTTCCTCCCCCTAATTGCCTCTTCTCTCTCCTGCTCTTCTGTATTTGACCAGTCTCTGTATCAGGTATCTGAGGAAGAGAACTTGATTCTCGAAAGCTTATGCTACAATAAAATTGGTTAGTCTTAAAGGTGCTACTGAACTCTTTTTGATTTTTCTATTACTAGCTAAGCAATCATTCCTGTCTTCAAAGGAAGCCTTTCGCCTTATGATTGCCCGGCAGCTTCAGAGTGAGGGATGCCGGGATTTGTAGTCTGAGCACTGGCAATTCCTCAGAGTCGGAAGGGAATGCTGGGAACTGTAGTTGGCATTCGGCCCTGGTGTCTCCTCCCTCTCCTCCGCCTGAAGCTTGGACCATGGCAGCTGTGGCCAGTTCGGGCGGGCGCTCCAAGGTGGCCCCCAGCGTGGATTTCGACCACAGCTGTTCGGACAGCGTCGAGTACCTGACTCTGAACTTTGGGCCCTTCGAGACGGTGCATCGGTGGCGCCGCCTCCCGCCCTGCGACGAGTTCGTAGGGGCCCGGTGAGGAGAAACTCGAGTGGTTAGGGAAGGGGCGAAGAAGGGGCTCTGGGAAAGGAACCCAAAGGGGCTTCTGAGGTGGGGGAGCTCCGCGCTGACAAGGGGGATGTATCGGTCTGTTTTCTCTTCTTTGCCCTCCCAGCCGCAGCAAACACACCGTGGTCGCCTACAGAGATGCTATCTACGTGTTCGGCGGGGATAATGGGTGAGTCTGGATTGCTTCCTTTATACCCGGGTCGCCTACGCAGAACCAAGTATAGGCAGGAGTAGTGTTACTACTTTTCCCCACCCTTCCTTTTTTATACTCCTCTGAACAGGGTTTAATAGCGTGACAGACAGCATTTCAACAAGTGAAGCTTTTCTGATATTAGATGTGCAGTGATGGACCGAGCTTCACCTGTGGAATTTTTGCCTGTCATGCTGCTGGTAATAGGCGCAGGAGCCCTGCTTGTGTGTGGAGGAGATGCTTAGTGACCCTAAAGAAAGGTGAAGTGTATTTTGTTCTTCTTTAATGTTGCTCAGGAGATACCTTTCTCCTGTCCCAATCATGAACCCACAAGTTTACGAAAAGTCAAGAGAGAAAAAGGTTCCTTTGAACACCATATGCCCCAAAATAATTTTTTCAGTATGCTTGTGTAAATGGATGTAGCAGTCTCTCAATATGATTCTAAAGGGGGTTAAGGAGGTAGGAGTAGGTTTTGAATCCTCACCTTTATCTGCAGAAAAGTTATAGTTTGAAAGGAGCTACTTTAGGCTGCCTTGGTGTTGTTTAAATGAGGTTATGTTGTCCGAAATAGTGCTTCACAAATTAATAACTGATATCCATTTCTAATTTTTCTTTTTGCTGGAAGTGATGTTTGAGCTCTTACAGTTGAGAAACTGAAGGAAAAGAATAATACCCTAGATTCTGGTATTGTTTAGAATCTCCATTGGTCTTAGTAGTGGTCAGAGCACAAGCGGCTAGAACAAGGTTGGCTCAAGCCCCTCAATTTGATCTTCAGCACCGGCAACTTAAGCAATAACAGTGCTGCACTGTCTTGTAATGCAAATCCTTCTATTTTTTTAGCCTCATCATTTCCCTACCCTAGTCTAAAATACCAGGTTTTACATACAGCCACACAGTTCCTCTACCCTGAAAAATTGGTATAATGTTGTTCAGTCTTGCACCCACACTTATCTGCAATACGGATCTAATGAAACTGCATATTTTATTTCTCCTTTACTAGCTGGCGAAATCGTTACAAGGCATATTTTTTAAAAAAACTCAAGCTGTATTTCTTCCACAGTTTTTTCCCCCTTAATCTGACAGTATGGACTTGTATATTTGTTTCTAGTCAGTGAGGAGGAGACATGCTATCATTTCATTACATTGATAACTCCTGGATTTTCACATGGTCTCCAATGAGCAGCTGCCACTGTTACAGCTGTAATAAGAGATCAAAAATAACCAGGGAATCTGGTCTGAAAACAAAATGAAATAACTGTCCCTGCACTGTGAAACTCAGATGCTGAGAAAGAGGATGTGCTGGAAGAAAATGATGTTAATAAGTCATCAGACCTACATTATAAACTCGAAGCAAGTGATGGTGTTACTGGTGAAGGGTACAATTTAAATTGAATCTGTACTGAGAAATGGCAGATATTTGTCTTTTTTTATAGCAGTTTACTAATGCTGACAATTGGTATTAGGCAAATTAGTCAATAATACAGTTTCAGCTAAGATAAATGTTTAGTCTTGGATCAAATCAACATAATAATTGGTTTATTAAAATGTGTATTAAAGCATACACATACTTTATACAAATACTGTATAGTCAGTGTGAATTAAGGTTTTAGCTCTCTCATTCTGGTTTCAAAACATGTTTCACTGTCTGCCACAAGATATTATCACACCTGTAAAAAACTTAATGTTCATATTGTGACTGAGTATGCCTGTGGACCTTCTTTCCTTTTTTCTGCAGAAAAACAATGTTGAATGACCTTTTGAGATTTGATGTGAAGGACTGTTCTTGGTGCAGGTAAAATAGTGTTTCTAGTGACTATATATGTTAAGTTGAAGCCCACTCTGAAGCTTAATTGAATAGGATCTTTAAATATCTGTCAAAGTAAGGTGTCTTTGGTGTCCTGTATTTTATTGCTGCAGAAAACTACTGTGTATACACTTGTCTTCCTTGAGGAGGCAAGTGACTTGTACTGTCCAGCCCACCAGTTAAGATCTGCCTCCAATCTCTGCTCTCTGTGACCCCACCAGCAAAGATGAAGTGGACAGCTACTAGAGACAGGCCTTTTTCAGAGGTGGCTTTTTTCCTTTGGAGTGTCCTCCCCTCTTGAGGCTCCCCTGGAGCCTGCCTTACTATATTTTTGACATAGGGAGACAATTTTCTTCAGTTAAGCTGCAGAACTAGGAGCAGCCAGTCATTTTGCTGTTTAGGTGAAAGACAGAGAGGGTAGTCTTCCCTTTGGCCTGCTTGTTCTGGCTGCTACCCAGCCCTTCCATCACTGGGTAGTCACTCTGCAGGTGGGAGACACAGTGAGGAGGCCCTTTCCATTTGCCTGCCATTTGTATCATAAATTTTCTTGATAGCTGCTTTTGGTAACAATGATGTACTTGCATATCTAATATTACAACGTGTGCGCATACAAAATATTCAAGATGTCTATAGATTATATGTGCCTCAAATAATGTATAACTTATAGTCAAGTAGAGTAGGCCAATAGAATAGTAGAAATATATATTTTTTTAAAACTCTCCAAAATACCAATATTTGTGTCCATACAAATAAAATATTATAACTACTACACAGGGCTTTTACTACAGGGACCCCTCCGGCACCCAGGTATCATCATTCGGCGGTAGTCTATGGAAGCAGCATGTTTGTATTTGGTAAGTTATCAAAAAGCTATCACATCTTCAAAGAATATCTTCCATGTCCTATCAGACTGTGTAAGAGTCTCCATCAAGTGATAACCACAAACTGTAAGATTTGTCACCCACAGTGACAAAAAGGTGCCAGTTGGATGAAGCTATAATTGCCATTCATTATTATTTTATTATTGTCATTCCTCCCGATAGCAAATTTGATGGTCATGAGCCTATCAGAAGGGGAAAAAAACGGGGCTTCTCATAGACAGTGTAAAAATGTCTGCTTATCTGGAGGATTCCCCAGATGCAGAAAAATACTTCATAATTAAAAGTAAATAAAAAAGATCCCCCCCCCCCACACACACAACACATGAGAGGCCTGGGCATGCTTAAGAAGGCTCAGAATGCTGAGAACAGTGGAACGTCAGTTAAAGGTGTGTTGGAGGGGGTGTCAGGAAACAGAAGGAGAAATTGGCTAGCTCATTGCTTTGAAATCTTATAGCATTTCTGAGAAGAAATTCTGGGTTGGGGCAAATCTGATGAGAGTCCGTGCTTATTGCTTTCAGAATGAGAGGGTAGTTAGTGAAGAGGGCGGAAATCAGAGGGGTATGGAGAAATTGACCTGTTCATTATCCTTTGGTTGGGATTTCCTAATTGTTTAGGAATTCCTTGAGTCCTCCATGACTCCTTACAGACCCCCTACTTGTTTACATTGATAATAATCTATATAGGAGATGTTATTGTTCAAGGCCCTGCCCTGAGTTAATTCAGACTGGCGTACCCAAGAATTGTGTTCAGTGAATCTAGGATGTCTAACTGAGGTTGCACCTTTCCCACTTAGTAAGGCTTTGAGCACTCGTGATGTTCAGAGCTGGAATATCTCCACAGTCTCCAGCTGCTAGCCCTCAGGTTGACTAATCTGTGGCTGAGCTAGGTGGCTAGGAAATAAGTTTTGCTTTGATTCCTGCCCAGATGCTACTGTGTAGGCCTTAGGAGAGCCCTGTCTAGGTCAGTTGCTCCCTGCAAATATAGAAATGGAAGTGTTTCTTCATGGCTGTAGATAGAGGTACCAGTTGGAGAGCATATCCTGGAGCTGGATCAGTGGCTCCCCTACCTAATACATTTCCTCTATCAATCGTCAGCTACTGCAGAGTTAGCTACCATCCAGCCTCTTCAAATCACTTCTCAATCACATTCTCCCTTGGTATTTTTGCTCTGCTCCAGCTCCAACAGTGTCTCAATAGCCACCTGCTAGCAGATGAAGGTTGGGATGAATCTGTTACACTTCTGTACTGCCTGCCTTTGTATCTATTTCTTCTCTAGCATATTCAAATATATGGGAATGCTGTTGTTAGCTGAATATAATTTAGAAGCAAAAATAATATTGTTCTTCAAATACATGATTACTATAAGTACACTCTGGCACATAAAGGCATACAAATGGACTCATACTGCTTTTCCTGAATTTGCTACATGTATGTGCATGTTCTGGAATCTTGTATGTTTTGTGTTTGGTTCTCTGTTAATCATCATGCAGTAGTTTGTTAGCCCAGTTAGTTGACCTTACCTAGCCATAACGCAAGATTTGAGTCCAGTAGCACCTTCAAAAGCAACAAGATTTTCAGTATATAAGCTTTTGAGAGTCAAAGCTCCTTTCATCTTGAAAGCTTATACCTAAAAAATGTGTTAGTCTCTAAGATGCTACTGGACTCAAATCTTGCTGTTCTGCAGACCAACACTGCTACCCACTTGAAACATCACTTAATGCTGTCTTGTCAAACTTTGTTTTACTCTAAGTTTTGCCAAATACCTCATGTGCCATTGTAATGTCGTTATTATCCAGGTGGCTACACTGGAGACATTTATTCCAATTCCAATTTGAAGAACAAAAATGATCTTTTTGAATATAAACTTGCAACTGGTCAGTGGACTGAGTGGAAGATTGAAGGAAGGTAATTAGTTATCTTGGTAGTAACTGGGAATATGACTGTTAACACCGCAACGTGTTTTATAAACTTTTGCAGTATCCTGTTCTCAGTTTTTGAACCAATCAACCAACAATTAATTATCAAGTGCTAATGACACTGCTCACCCTGCCCACCCCTACCAGCAGCTTGATGAGGATGCTCCAGGAGGTACAGAGTGTTGATTTGTTGAAGGCAAAAGATTATTATGGTTGGAACTGTACTGAAACTAAACAGGTATTGATCTGGTCATACTTGGATGAAAGAATTCCTGGGAATTGCATATGCATTGTCTTGAGTTTCATGATGAAGGAAAGGATGAATATAAATGTAATAAACTAGTAACGAAATTTCTGTCATCAAATGATGTGATTGGTAGGTCTGCTCTTGTTTCAGGCTGCCAGTTGCCCGTTCAGCCCATGGTGCTACAGTCTATAGTGATAAACTGTGGATCTTTGCAGGATATGATGGGAATGCACGGTAGGTAGCTTTCTTGTGGTCATTATTCTAACTGCTTCATTGTTGTCAAAATTCAAGTTTCAGTTGACGAACTAAGTGCTTTTCTTAGAGAGGAAAATATAGGTTGTTATAATACACACGTGCGCACACACCCAGTTCTCTCAGTACACCTGTGCTGAGTCCCATAAAGTTTTGCACTTCTGATCTGGGGTGAAGGTAAACTTGCAGGAGAACATGAAGTTTCATTGGAATAGACAGGAGCTCGTGTTTCTATTTTATCTGCAACTTCGTTTGCTGGTATGGAAAGATTAATGGTTTATCTTATCTGTTTCCTTCATAAAGGGTATAGTCCACACTTTTCTGTGGTGAAGATTTAGTGGCACTTCTCATATGCAAGGAGACAGAAATCAAATACCACAAAAGAGTGCTGTAGTCAAAAACTGCAAAGCTGTTTTGTAAATACTTATCGTCTGATTGGATACAGCTTTTTCACAGGGTAGAGAGAACTTCATAAGAACTTCTTACTGTAGCCTTATGTTGTAGGGCAGTCTCTTTGACATAGCTTGCTTGGTGAATTTGAGGTATGTTTGACCTTCAGAGTTAGGTAGGAGTCATATGCAAATGTGTATAACAAATCCCCAACAACCTTCCCTGCCTTTCCCCCACAGAAACCAACTTTGGATGGGGATTCTGTGTAGAATCGCAGAGAAAAGGTGTAATGTTTTGCATGTAAATACACTGTGTTTTGTTTCTGTGTATATGTGGGGTTTTTGAATATTTGTTAGTGTTCAGTACTCTGACTGAAAACTGCAGTTCACTGCACCCCCTGAAGCACAGCTATTGTCCAGGCACAGCACACTTCACTCACCCATCCAACCCCCCCCTTCTTCTCACATCAGAGACCTACATTTTAAACCCACAGTAATAAACATTCGAAACCCCACATTAGCACACAGAGAATAAACGCACAAACTTATTTACATGCAAAACATTACAAGAAGCAATGAAGGGAGCAGCATTATTTGGAGAAGGAACGTGACCTCCCAGAAAATAATTAAGCATTTCCCTAGTGCCCCTTTGTGAAGGGGAGGGGGATGTTGCATGCATGTATGTGTGTGTGATCTCCAGTTCAGCCTTCATACATTTTCCAGTGGAAATACCTTCTTGTGTACATGAAGGCATTGGAATGTAACTCCTTGGTTAGATACTGGCTGTTAGAAAAATCCAAAATATTTTTAATCTGTTGTCCTTTTTCCATTATAGGTTAAATGATATGTGGACCATTAGTTTACAAGACAGGGAGTTAACTTGCTGGGAAGAGGTAAGAGTAGCCTGAATGTTTTTAACAATGGAACCTTTCTATAGTATATATTAGTATTTGATCTAAAAATGGAGTCCAACAGAATTCCATAGTGCTTGTAGTGGCTACTTACCAGTTTTACCTCATGAAGTAAAGAAACATTAGGGTAACTTTAAAAAAAAATCTTACTAGTGGTAATACATTATCGGGACCAAAATTCCTAGCTTGCTTACGTAAACTCAAATTAGAATATAGTTTTTTCAGGAGGCTGAAAGAAGTTTAAAAAGGAGCTATTGTTTGTGGAATGTACACTTGTGATGATCTGCATGAATGGGCTGTGTACACACACATTTGCAGGTCTGTTAAGAATTAATCCCTCTCAGAATCAGAGAGCTGTGAGTGGCAAGCTGCTCCAGGGCCTCTGATTGGGTACCTGAGCTGAGAAGAGGAGGGGTTTGAGTCCTGGCAGAGAGTGAGATAGGAGTGTGTGAGAGTTGAGAGACAGAATCCTCAGGGAGAGCAGTTTTCAACACAGGCAGGAGAACTGGGAAAGTTGGTATGGGATTTGGGTAGTAAGTGCAAACTCCCAAACAGGCCAAAAAGAAAGGAGTAGATCTTCTAAAGGAGAGGAGATTGTCCCTTCCCAGTTGAAACAGGGAGACAGCTCGAGAGAGAGGAGAAATCTCTGGTCAGGTGTGGTAGATAACTGCCTGAGGAGACTTCCAGATTCAGTTGAGGACTGATGGAAAGCACTGGTGTGCAGAGAGGGGGCTTGGGGTACTAAAAAGAGGATACTGGCCTTCCAAACTCCAGAAGTGAAGAATACTAAAAAGAAAGTATATTCAAGTGCTTGGGGGAAGAAACAAGGGAAACAAAGCCTAACAACAGAAGTCTTAAGTAACAGTGAAGAGCCTAAAAACTGAAGTCTGTGCATGTTCTGAATGTTACCTCAGTGATCTAGGTGTATATATGTTGAATTTTACCTCAAAAAGCTTCAATTCCTGACTTCCTGTAACCTTTCCCCATTAATGCAAATAAACTCCTTAGTTATTTTTAAGTTTTAAAAACACTCTGGCACCATTGCTGTGGTTTAAGGGTGAGGAAACATCATAACGCTCATCCCACTTTTATCTCTTATAAATAGACTAGTTTTTATATTTTTCAGAAATCTGAAAGAACCTGTTTGATTATTGGTAGGTGTGGGACAATCTCCACAGGAACTCCACAGGAATTAATGTTTCTCTCAAGCAACTGAACTCTCCTAAAAACTATCGCCTGCCTTCACTGGCCTAGATGCCACTATATCAAAAATACCTCCATATCTATTTGTCTTGAACCTCAGTGCATGGGGAAAATGACTCATCAGAAAAACACTGGAGTCAAGATCAGAAGGCAAGCTTGTCCCAACATATCCTCGGGTGTTGATATAGATTCCTGGCAGAAGTCCTCAGCATTTACTTTAGATAGTAAAACAGACTTAAACCTAGGGGTGCTATTTAGTATCCAAATGTAATACTCAAGACTTGAATCTCAGGATCCACAAAAAAAGAAATACTTTTGTTGACTTTAATGGTCACCTGAATGACATGAGCAATCTTCCCGGACATACCCTGAGTAAGGAGAGGGAAAGAAGAATGTTCCTTGTGGTATTCAGCAAGGGTTTGCTGAATACTTGTTCATACTGAACAAATTTGTGAAAGCCTGTTTAGTGAATTACCATTCTGTATTTTTCCAGAGTGGGAACATTTTTAACCCTCCTATAGCTTGAACTCGAAACAAATCATTGCCTGCATACTTTCAAAATTTCCTCACAAGCATGAACATTGTTAAAACGGAAAACTTTTTAGATTATGAAGAATTTAACTTTTACTGCATAATTGCAGCATAATTGTAAGCTTCTGTACAGAGACATTAACATCTGTACTACTACCATTTTCTGACTAGATTACCTAGCTCAGTAATTTAAGATAAGAATTATCACAATATCTATTGTATTTGTATAGCCATAGGAAAATGGCTGAAATTTACCAAACATATCCATGAAGTATTGTCGAAGGCTTTCACGGCCGGAGAAAGATGGTTGTTGGGGGTTTTCCGGGCTGTATTGCCGTGGTCTTGGCATTGTAGTTCCTGACGTTTCGCCAGCAGCTGTGGCTGGCATCTTCAGAGGTGTAGCACCAAAAGACAGAGATCTCTCAGTGTCACAGTGTGGAAAAGATGTAGGTCATTTGTATCTACTCAGGAGGGGTGGGGTTGAGCTGAGTCATTCTGTAAGAGTTTCCCAGGGTGTGGAATGCTAATGGCGGGAGGCTTCACTGAATCCTGAGGAGGTTCTTTTGCATATGGATTGGTGCTTGATGTGCTAATCTTCTCTGCAGGGCTATTGTCGGGTGTGGAGTGTTTTGTTGGCCTGGTGTTTTTCAGAACTGGAGCCCATGCTCTGTTCATTCTTAAGGTTTCTTCTTTCCTGTTGAAATTTTGCTTATGCTTGTGAATTTCAATGGCTTCCCTGTGCAGTCTGACAAAGTAGTTGGAAGTGTTGTCCAGTATTTTGGTGTCCCTCTTTTCCACACTGTGACACTGAGAGATCTCTGTCTTTTGGTGCTACACCTCTGAAGATGCCAGCCACAGCTGCTGGCGAAACGTCAGGAACTACAATGCCAAGACCACGGCAATACAGCCCGGAAAACCCCCAACAACCATATCCATGAAGTTTGCCCTGTATTGTAGAGAAAAGCTTATCAGCAACGTGCAGCACAAAAAAAGTTGATTGCCAAAATCTTTACCACTTGGAGGGCTCCTCTTGTATAATTATCATTTTAATCATATTTGTACCTATAGAGGATTTGTACCCAGGATTCAGTGAGTTTCTTCAGTCATGCTTATGCATACAGTAGGAGTTTTTGAGCTTTTTTCTTTCAGTAACAGGCCCCTATGCTATATCACAAGATGCTTTCAAAAACCTCTCAAGTTTCAGAGGTAGTTGGTCATGTGTGCTGCCTTTTAAGTTGGGCACATAGAATGACATACTTGTTTGTATGCTAGGTAAGTTTGGATCTGGCGGAACAGTGAGTAGAGCTCTGCTGGCAAATTGAATCTGTCCTCCCATCTTCTGCCTTCGGTGCCACTAGAAAAGCTGATCCTAAAGGTCAAGAGACCCTTGGGAACAAAGTGACCTGCAGCATGGGAGGACTGCTATTCCAGTAAAAAAAAGATCCATGAAAAGTGCAGGTTCTTCTTTATGTGAGTGAACAAATGTGCTTTCCACTTGCAGAAGGGCATATTTGGCTCCAACCCAGAGAGCCAGTGTGATGTAGGGGTTAGAATGTCAGACTAAGATTTGGGAGACCCAAGGCTGAATCCCCACTCTGCCATGGAAGCTTGCTCGGTAACCTTGAGTCAATGTTTTAGCCTAACCTACCTCACAGAGCAATTGTGAGGATAAAATGGAGGAGAGAAGGATGTAAACCACTTGAGATCCCTGTTGGAGACAAAGATGGTATAAATGAAGTGAATAAAACCTGTTATTGTTACAGGTGGTTTGTACAATAAATCAAATATTGCTAAGGTGGAAATTTGAACACACTTCTAATTGTGTGATTTGTTAAGCGCATGATCTTTGTATACGTTTGGACAATATGGACAGGATGCAATTTCAAACTTCAGATCAAAATTAGCAATTATTCAGCTGTCTGCAAGTGCCTGTGTTTTTGTGTTTAAAAAAAATTGTAATTTTTGTTGCTCCTTTTCAGATTAAACAAAGTGGTGAGATTCCTCCTTCATGCTGCAATTTTCCTGTAGCCGTTTGCAAAGAGAAGATGTTTGTCTTTTCTGGCCAGAGTGGAGCAAAGATCACCAATAATCTCTTTCAGTTTGAATTCAAGGAAAAAATGTGTGTGCCAAAAATAACCAAAAAAAAAAAAACATTTCTAAAGAATTATCCCCAAAATAGTCTGAAATGATGTGATTTCCATAAGATGCCCACAAAAACTTACTTTTAAATTCAGTGGAGAAAACAATGATAATACTAATAAATGTGAAAGGGTGACTACAGTGAAATGTATTAGTGTTTTTTCTATTGATGCATGCAGCTGCAATACCTGCCATGTATTTCACATCCATCTGCTTAAGTCCAGAGACTAGACCTAACAAGGACTTGCAGATGTGTCCTGTATATTGCAGTATCTATATACGTGACATACTATGTGAAAATTACAGCTTTAAGTTAAATGACAGTTGTAAAGTACTTCATAAAAACTATTCGTAGAGATTATATACAAAATTGTTTCTTGCGACATCTGTATATGAAGATATATATATATATATATATATATATATATATATATATATATATATATATATATATATACTGATTTGTACATTTGTGTTAAGAGCTGAGTCATTGAAAACTCACTTTATAACTACTCATTTTTTGTGTTAGTTGGACACGAATTCCTACTGAGCACTTACTACGGGGCTCACCTCCTCCTCCACAGCGGAGATACGGTCATACAATGGTTGCCTTTGATCGCCATCTTTATGTGTTTGGTGGGGCTGCAGACAACACATTACCTAATGAACTTCACTGTTATGATGTGGACTCTCAGACGTGGGAAGTTATCCATCCCAGTCCAGATAGTGAGGTAAAAAGATCTTCAGTAATTCTTTGAGTTAATGTGGCTCACGAAAGCTCATACCCTACCACAAATGTTGTTAGTCTTATAGGTGCTACTGGACTCTTGCTCTTTTCTACTGCTACAGGCAGACTAACATGGTTACCCATCTTGATCTATCTTTGAGTGAATAAGTTTTTTTTTCCTTTCAAATACCTCTTATCTGACATACATGGAAATAAAAGAGCCAGTTTACTGTTTCATATTGTCCATAATGTAAGAGATTGCTTTCCACTTTGTTTCCAGAACAAAGCACTGTCACTCTTGTTGTTTAATTTACTTAGGCAAACAAAGAGAGTGACCATATTCTCCTTTATCTTTGATAGTTGTGCCAAAGAGACCGTCTGAAGGGTTGATCTTTATTTACATTTTGGTCAGTTTTTGTTTTTCTCGCTGTCTTTTTTCTTTAAAATATTAATATCTAAAGTTATGATTATGCTTCCCCAGATTTCTGCACTTGGGAAAATTATTCCTTCTATCATTTTTCAGTTGCATGACAGTAGTGTCTTTTGATTTTTTTTTCTGGGCACAAAGCGTGCGATTTTTCTGGAACAGTGTTAACAGTCACTAAAGGAAGAAAGAAGAGAAAAATCACATAATCTCCAAAAAACTTTATTTGATGGATGCAATGTTCATTTTTGTATGTTTTCCTCTTAATTTCTAGTTGCCAACTGGAAGGCTCTTCCATGCTGCAGCTGTCATCTGTGATGCGATGTATATCTTTGGTGGGACAGTGGACAATAACATTAGAAGTGGAGAAATGTATAGATTTCAGGTAACAAGCAAAAGCTTTGGTATTTTTAAACTAAGCGTAGATTTAAATGTTTTTATTTATTTATTCATTTAAAGTATTCATATCCCATCTGATCTCCTCTGACTGAAAGTAGCTAACAAAATAGTGAAATCTGCAAGGATGCAGGTACCCTAAGAATCGAACAAGTTAAAAACCAAGGCACACAGTTAAAAACAGCTGTATGACAAAACTTCATTGATGTAACTTGAATAATTGCCTTTGTAAAGTTTTGCTTCATGCTGAATTACAGTGAATAAAGATTAATCAAAGTAAGTTCAGAAATTACAGCAATATTTTGAACATGGAGATTGTGCTATGAGTGTGCCAAATTCTGATTCCTGTGTAAAGCCCCACAGAAGAAAGCATTAGAGCTTGGTTTATAAAGCCGAAATGAATTTGACCTGTTTGAACCTAAATGTTCGTAGTTTACACAGATGGCAAAGCTGCCCACAGCATCAGTACATTGACTCTTCTTAGATACAGTAAGAACTTCCTTTCTGCAGTACCTAGCTGAGTCATCTGAACATCATTAGAGTGCATCTAACTTTCTGCCTAAGCATGTGGCATCTCATAGAACCGTGACTGATGCTTACTCCTCTGCTCAGCTAGCAGAGGTCTGTTTCATAAATACAAGAAATGCTATGGGTGGCTGTTTGGACAGAACTGTTTTAAGGAAGCTAAATGCATCAAGCTGTTTCTGTCAAATGCCTCTGCTCAATTTCATTTATTCTTACTGCACTAATGGTACTCCTGTGTTTCTGTATGTGTGTTTGCTCATGTGTGTATGCAAATTCATTGGCATTGTATGAACTTCACGCAAACATACAGTGTTGCCTCCATGTGGAGCTGTTCCATTCATTAGTGTTTCAAACAGCCATCCCAATCTCTACTAGTGTGGACCAATATGGCTGTTTACAACTTTTTGCACATATGAACTGGCCTGGGCCTGAATATTTCTTACAACTCCTGTTAATGCAAATGTTATATTGAATAGTGAGTTTTTTCTACACATGGAATCATACACTAGAATATGACTGCTTTTACAGTAATTGACTGCAACATAACTTTTTCTGTTCCATACTATAACGGAATTTTTAACTTTCGGTTTCAGTTTTCCTGTTATCCAAAATGCACTTTACATGATGACTATGGAAGACTGTGGGAAAACAGACAATTCAGTGACCTGGAGTTTGTTCTTGGAGAGGTGGGTAGTTCAACTTAAAATACTGAACAGAAGTTGTTTTGTTCCTGCCAAAAAGTGGTTCTATTATTACAAACATTCCATTTTTAATGAGATTATTTCTTGAGGTCCAGGTATTCCTGCCTTTCGAGATTAGGTTGGTGGCAATGAGTGAAAATGCTTTCTTTTTGATGGTGCCTCAGTTATGAAATAACCTTCCCAGCAATAATTATTTGAGGCCCTCTCATTTACCTTTAAGTTGTTAAATAAATACTTTGTTTTCCAAAGGCTTTTCTGAATATCATGTTCATGTATTTTTGTATTTTACTACAGCTGCTGGGTCTCTTTCAATGTAACTTCAGCTGTGTGGTTTTTGTTTTGTTTCTGTATTGTAGTTTTAACTTTATTTTATATTATAAACTGTTTTGCAGGCTATGTGGTAGAAAGCAAAATGTGTGCATACCTCAACATACCTACTCAACAGATATTTAGTTCCAACTATTTGCTTAAGTTCAGTCTAATTTGATGAGAAGAGGGGGAGAATTAATAGTTACAAACTGGCTGTTTACTGTTGACATAATTATGTGATTTATAATAATTCCAGTCATTAAATGCAGTTTTCACTGTTTTCTAGCTGGACTAGCTGCTGATTAAAAAGATTTTTTTGCCATAGTATGTTGTCCTGAGTTCCACATCTCAGTAGATATTGGGATGCCATTGATAACAAAAGGTTCTTTTGTGCCTGCTGTTTACAAGCATGAGGTGGGACCGCAAAGAAGGTACAGTCTTTACTGGAGGGTGTCCCTCCAGATAAACCCCTTGTCCCACAAGAAGGCCAGAAGGGGTGTTGAGCAAAAACTAAATACTACGTGGTGAAAACCTCACCTCCTAAGGTAATGAGAGCCACCTCAGTCCTTCTTAACAAACCCTCAGGTGAGATACTAAGGAACAAAGTCTCCAGTCCTACGAGGTATTAAGAAGTCAGCTCTGCAAGGTAGGATGCCTGAAAATTAAGTTTAACAAAAACTATTCCTTGCTAGCTGTAATCAAATACTAGATTTAAATTGAAGCCCCCAAACTCAAATAACACTGCATAAGTATAAATAATTAAGAAGATTTATTAAGAACAGTGCAAGAAATTCCATATGTAAGAGTGCAAAACAGGAAGGAAAATAAGAACACATAAATACTTTAAAATACTGTAAAGGTTTTGGTACCCTAACACAGATGTTTACCTTATCAGGCTAGAAGTTAAAAAAATCCAAGTAGAACTCCAGAGTCCAAAATCCAGAAATAAGAGTCCTGGACTAACCCCTATCCTGGTAGTCAAGGCCAGAGCACAGAATTGCATGTAAGCAGTAGATAAACCACCAGTAACGCTCAAAAGCAGAAACTGGAATGAAAAACCTTGCTTTATGCTAGGCTGCCTGTAGCATGGCCTGATCCTGCTTGACCAATCAATAGGTATTACTAGGACATATGACTTCGTTCCTCTGCAGCTGGAGCATATTCTTCATAGTCAGAGCAGCTGACCCTCACCAAGATTCCTTGCACTAATGAGATAGGATACAAGTGCAAAACTACCTCCTGGCCTCCAGCCTTGAAGTTCTCTAATCTCATGATCTCTCAGCAGCTGTGTGCTTAAGCTCTATCTCATGCCTTATCTGTTTGAAAACTGCAAAGTCATAGTGACTGTACTTTTGCAGAGATGAGTCTTCTTCTGTAACCTAACCAGGCCTTGAAACCTGAGCCAAAGATTTGGAAAGCTGAGAAACAGACTAGAAAAGGCTAGTTTCTTGACAGAGGGTAGATTAGAAGGTGGTGCTGGTGGACTGCTTTATCCTATGACCTCTACTCCTAGGGGGGTTCTGCAAGATCCCATCTCCTCTCTTGTGTTATTTAATATCTGTGTGAAAATGCTGGATGAAGATGTCCAGGGATTTGGACTACAGTATCATCAATAGGTGGTTGATTTCCAGTTCTGTCTCTCTTTTTTCCCCTCAGTAAATCTTGGGGACACAGTTGAGTCCCTGAATCTGTCCTTGAGCTAAGTGATAACATGAGTGAGTCTGGAAAAGATGAAACTTAATCCTGAAAAGGCAGGGTACAAATGTTAGGAGTAGGAGCACAGCCTGTTTTGGATAGGGTTGCACTCATCCTTAAGGCTCAGGTTTGCATCTTTGGATTCCTTTTGGGTCTGGTGACTCTCCTAGATGTCCAAGTGATGGTAATGGTAAAGACCATCTCTTGCCAATTAAAGCTGATGTACCAGCTGCATCCTTTCCTGGCTCAAAGGAATGTAGATGCATTAAATCATACTTCTATGAGTTTATTACTCAAGAATGTTGACATTTCAGAAAAACAGTTTTTGTTTCGTTGGCTTCTGTTTTAACGCATGAAGGGCCATTGTCCACAGACAGGCAAGCTGAAAGTTAGCTAGAAAAACTTGGTCTGCACCCATTTGCCTATCTATGTAGGTGGTTTTAGATTAAACTGTAAATGTTCAGAGTGCAATTCAAGTATTTACCATCCAAAGTTGTAATTTTTACACATCTGTGGTTGAAGTCATTTCATCATAGTAGCCTACTCTGTTGTTATCTTAAAAGACTGGAAGTGGAGAAATATGTATTTGCCTGTTGTCATATCTCTCCATTTTTATATCTCTAGTTTCACAGTCTTTAAGATATCAAAAAGAGTATGTTTTAGTCAGGTTTGTAAATTGTTAACGTGTTTGGTACAATAGTATTAATTACTGAAGTAAGATTATGCTGAACTTGTGCTGGCAGTTCTGCATGAACTGTGTTGCCTACCCAGAACAACAAGAACTGTGGCCACTGTTGCAGTAATTTAAAACTGTTTTAAAATTCAGATATTTGACAAATCCCAGAAGAATGCAAGGGTTGGATCCCATGTAAGATTTCTGCAGATAGAAGAGATTTCTGTCTGATGAGTGTGACTTTCTCACCTTCCCCTCTCCCTCTGCAACCCAAATGGCCCCTTAAATCCTGCTTCTTGGTACAAGGGATCCTCAGCACTATGAGCCTTCTAGACCCCACTCAGTAGTGGAAGCGTTTGGGGTGACCTTGGGTCCTTTACACTCTCTCAGCCCAGTCCTACCTCACAGACTGGTAGTTGTGAGGATAAGGTGGGAGAGGGCAGAAGTATGTGATAAAATATAAGAGTGGAGAAAAGTGTAAGCTGCTTTGAGTCTCCGTTGGAGAGAGAGGCTGAGTGAAGCATGAAATAAACCAATTTGATTCCCGATTAAGGGGAAAACAGGATACAAATTAAAAAATATGTAAAATATAAATATATATGAGCATGAAGGGGAGTTAACAAAAATTGATCCCCACCCATTCTGTCTATGGAAATCCTTTGCTGGATTCAACCCAAAGAATACAATTCCCTTTCTGTCTAAATAACTGTGTTCTGTATCTCCACAGAAGGAAGAGAGGGTTCAAGGGCATGCAGCCATTGTCACAGCTCGCTGTAAGTGGCTCAGGAAGAAAATTACACAGGCAAAAGAGAAGTTGAAGCAGGTATAGTTTGTGGAAACAGCATTTAGATTCATCTTCCATTTTACCTCTGTGGAATAATTAGCAATGATCATCATTGTTGGTCATGTACACACTGCGGAACTTTTCTGGAAGACTGAAACTTGAACTTAAGTGTTTATCCACAGATTAATTCACATGACATGACTACTTCTATCTGAGAGAAAGTTGAGCAGTAACAATTATTTCTAAGTACCTAGGCTTTTCATATGGAATGGCTGAAATTAGTTAACGTAGCAAGATCACTTTGGTTTTGGAATACATTTTGATTTAGTAATAGATATATGCCAAATACAAATAAATTGATTTGCTAGGTAAATGGGCATTGCATGTATGTGGTTTAGCATGTTGATTAATAGAGTTCAGGAGGTCCTATGTGGAGGTACAGCTATATACAGATTAGATGTTTCCTTCTGTCCTGTATAGAAACCTAAGCAAGAGATTGATGAAGAAGGACAAGAGTCACCCCAGAAAGAGATGTTTGGCAGCAACATTAAGCTGTGCCGTCTGCAACCACCACTGGAGGTGACCATCCGGGAAGCTGAAGCCCAGCCCTTTGAGGTGCTCATGCAGTTCTTGTATACAGACAAAATCAAATATCCACGTAAAGGTAAGACAGCAGAATAACTTTTTCTGTTCTATATCAATATCTTACAGATTGACTACTCTTATTTGTGCATTTATTTTTAAAAATTGTACCCATGCTATCCACTGAAAAGCCTTCAAGGCAGCTAACAAAAAATTAAGACCATAAGCTGCAGCTGAAAAGGTCAACTTACTGAAATGTTAACTAAACAGTAAAACTGCAGGGTAATAAACCATGTTAAATCAGTCCAGTGCTTAGGATGTAAAAGCTTGTAAGCCAGACACCATTTGAATTTCATAACTGAGTGCCAACTTAGAAAAGGCCCTAGTGTTGGTCAGTGGTCCCCACTTGTCTAACCTCTGAAAGAGGGAAAAAATGGAGATAATCGCAAATGGTAGGCATGCACATTATAGTCAAAATCCACAAGTACATTGATATTCATTAATTTGTTTAACTGTCATCTTAACAACATTCAAAGGCAGCCGTACTGAAATCCAACCTATAACTGATGTTTACAATTCCAATCCAAAGTCAAATACTGATTTAAATCTATTCATGCCTATGTAACACACTAACATATTGGGCAATGATTCATTTTTCCCTAACATTTTTTGAAACATTAAGCGAAACACATACTGCTTCAGGAATCCTTTGCCATCTGTTGAGAGAGCCTGCTGTTGTGTCATAGAAAGTGTTTATAGCATATATAAAAGGATTTCCCCAAGAGCAGCCCATTCATGAGGCAACCACCACAGGCACTGTATGGCTACGATGAATGAATGGCAAATTGTCAGTTAAATTTAGTTTTAAAAATAGACATGTAGGTTTATTTTTTGTAATTCTCTGCTGCTTCTAAAATGACAGCATTGTTCCTCCAACTCAGCAAGATCACACAACAGCTAGGCAATGCTGTATCTTCTCCACTGTTACTTTTTTAGTATTGTTTTTCATTGCCTGAGATAGAGGTGCTTGGAGGGTTTTGTGACTTAGCACCATGTGGAAAGGGTGACGGAGGATCAGCATTACAACACATGTCAGGGGAAAGAGTATGAGAGAGAACCTTCTCAGAACAGTATAGCTGGATTAGCCTTCTGGTGCCCTATTATTCATAACTCTCTTGTTCACCCAGTTTGTAGAATAGGAAATTGATTGGTTTAACCAAGTAGCAATATTTTTAAAGGCTATGCTATAGGAGTGTTGAGTTTTAGCCTCTTTATTGACTGTTGTGGTCTGTGGCAGGTTGTTCACCAGGAACCTTGGGACCTGCTTGTTATGTGATAGATTAGAAATACCACAAATATTTCCTCCTGTAAGGATGCTAGCTTGGTTCCCATTACTTTCTCTTCCTGTCATCTTAGAATTGTTTCCAAAAGATTGTTATGCTGCATTGTGTTAGCTTATATAAAAAGTGCCGGTATGAATCATCCTTTCCTTCCGAGGATAGTAATACCAGCTAGCCCCCCTGTCCCGCAAGCAATCATTGTCAGGATCAGGGCTCTTAATTTCCTTCCCTGCGTGCTGTAATGCCTGTCAGTCTCTTAGCAATATGTGGAATGGATTGATTTACTTTTGTTGTTCAGGACATGTGCAAGACGTACTGCTTATTATGGATGTATATAAACTGGCCCTTAATTTCAAGCTCTCACGACTTGAACAGCTGTGCCTTCAGTACATTGAGGCATCAGTAGATCTTCAGAATGTGCTGGTTGTGTGTGAAAATGCAAACAAACTTCAGCTGGATCAACTAAAGGTAGGCTTCATGCAAGACTGTGAATACAAACTGGTTAATAAATGGTATTCCAGATAGATTCAACCTAATTATTATCCTTTTGTCTAGGTGCTCAGTTGCTATATATATAAAAGGGACTGGCTTTTAATTATACTTAAATATTTGGACTCCATTCCAGCAATTCCCAAATGTGGACCCTGTGGCTTTGTGCAGCTACTGTTGTAATCACTAAGAGCAAAACGGAGTTATCCTAACTTTGTTTTTGTTTTGTTTAGCTGCCTCTTGCTGCATAAGTGCCAGCAAAATTTGTTGAACAAACCATGTCTAGGACAGCCCCCAGCACTTAGTTGGAATGGAAGAACAGTATGAGGATAGATCTGGCCCCAGAAGTTGGAGATGTTATATTTGACCACAGTGAACAGAAGACTGACATGCAGCAACTGAAACATACAATTGAGAACCAGGATGGTGTAGTGGTTACAGTCAGACTAGGATCTGGGAGAGCCAGGTTCAAATCCCCGTCTCTGCTATAGAATATTGCAGGGTGACTTTGGGCCAGTCACACACTCTCAACCTAACCTACCTCATCAGATTCTTGTGAGGATAAAATGAAGGAGAGTAGAACAAGCTGTTTTGGATTCCCACTAGGAGGGCATAAATGAAGTAAATAAATACAAAGTATATGTTTAGTTATGTCTGTATAAATGGAGTCAATGGTAAGGGGCATTGATGCACAGGAAAGAGGTAAGGAAACTTGCATGTGGTTACCACTGAGAGGTGACCTATAACAACAGCTAAAATTGTAGATGAAAGAGACATTATTAACAGTAGGTGTGTAATTACGCAAGTAATACAAGGGTTTATCTTTATACATTAGCATAAGAAATAATCACACATTGTTTGGATATATAGTGATAAAATGTTGTTTTTATCTGAAGAAATATTACTGCTTTTAAAGAAATTGTTTGTTTCTTTTAGGAACACTGCCTGAACTTTGTGGTGAAAGAATCCCATTTTAATCAGGTAATAATGATGAAAGAGTTTGAACATCTTTCGTCATCTTTGATAGTAGAAATTGTACGACGAAAGCAGCAGCCTCCTCTTCGAACACATTCCGATCAGCCTCTTGATATTGGTAATGTACCATTCTTCCTTAATCAGAGTTCCTTGAGACTTGCACTTATGTAGATGAAGAAGACCCAAGTCTTGAGTAGGAATACCTTTAGGTGTTTCATTCATTAGTTCTTTAACTATTACAAGGGCCTAAGATGTAGACTCACATATTTTAAAAGATGAATTTTGAAAGAACTGGAGTGTGTCCCAAATCTTATCCCAGTTGCCATAGTCATCTTTGGGGAAGATGGAAAAGAAGGTGCAATAGTCTTACTGATGATTTGAGGAAGGATGAGTTAAGTTTTTCAAGAAGACCATGGAGGGATGTAGACTCATCTTAGCCTTTTGGCTGATCTTAGTAGATGAGATGATGGTGTAGCTGTTACACAAATTACACATATTTACTGTTTGTTTAACAAATTCTTAGGTAGTCCCATAGTTTTTCATTGCTTAATGCTGGTAAAGTGTCCTTTTCACCACTGGTGGTGGAAGGTATTATGGGTGGTTTTATTCCTGACGCTCACTTTGCAGCCAGGCCACGTTAATCAAGCTTGGAGGGTTTGTCCTTTCCAGTAGGAAGAGTGCACCATCCCAAGTTCTTCTGTGTTGCAAGAACAGAGGGTTTTTTTAGCTCTTTTCAGAGGAACTTACTTTGCTTAGATCCACCTTCCCTTGCCTGAATTCACTTAGGCGAATTTAGGATGCCAGTACATTCTTAAGAACCTGAATGTGCAACTTGCACTATCTTAGAGAGGACTCTAGAGGCATGAAACACCAAGCCCAGCTATAGAAAAGACTATCAACAAAATGCTGCAAGAGAGATGGAAGGAGATGCCTCAAAATCAGGCTAACCGTGGAGCAGGAGGATGCGCCTTTTCTTGCCCTGTGAGACTCAGTATCTGGAAGAGTCATGGAATAATGTAGCCATCCCAGCCATTAGCCCACAGCTTAGGGAACCAAGACTGCAGTTGGAGGTAGTGGCTGCTGTGGCCAGGAACATAATGGTACAGAAAGAAATGCCTGCTCATTCTGGGAGGCTGTTGGTGGTGCTTGTGGAACCCCTGAGATACATGAGGGTATGAGGACAATGGGGACAATTCATATTTGGATATTCCATCCCCCAGGTGATGTGAATGAAGTTCTGGTGTCTAGCAGTATCTTGCTCTGTATTAGAAGAGCAGCATCTGTCATTTGGGACATGCAATGCCTTGTTAGGAAGAGGTGCTGGGAAGAAATGGCAGCTTCCTCACCCGCAGATATTTCCTTGTTGAAAAGCTGTGCAGTGGCATCCTCATTATTGATGGTCTTCCAGGTTTATTGTGTCTGAGTGGGTTAAAAGGATCATGGTAAGAGGCATAACATCTGACTTCATGGGGGAAAGAAAGCAAACGATAAGGCATCTAACAGAGGCTTCCCAGTCTTCCTCTTTGCCTCTCCTGTCAGCCCTAGAAGAAAGATTCGAGAAGAAACTTCAGGTTCTGAAAGAAAGACACACAGATCACACAAACTTCTTCCTTAGGTGACTCTGGGGAAACTTTTCAGAGCCCTACACTGATGGAAGGGAGAGTTAGAGGATGTAAAGAAAATGGCTTTTCTGTTCGAACTGTGACCATGTTTAAAACTTTGGTTCGGGACAGAGGCCTGAGAAAGTTTACAGAGCTTGCTAGCAGCTTCAGTACACAGCGACCTTGGAGATGAGAGTTAGCTTGTTAGCAGAGCATCCATGGCACAGATTTGAACCAATCAACATTCCAGAACACTAAACGAATCTCACACCTGTGGGAAGAGGCTAGGATCAGAGCTGCAGATTGGTTTAACTTCTGCCCACTCACGTGTTCATCCTAGCAATGGTGACATTAATCTTTGGGGTCTTGATTGGCTAACAGGCCTGAGCCAATTAAGCCCTAAACCTATAAAATACATTAACAACATGGAGAGACGCGAACTGAGAGGCTAAAAGCCAGAGTCTTGAGTCTTCTGTAAGATGGCTGTCCCTTTGCAACCGTCTTCTTGTCTGCTGTCATGGATATGAACTAAGGTCCTGTCTGTCTTTATGTAACAGAGTCTGAGGTAACTTGCACCTGTGCCTAACTTGTGTTTTGCCTTCTGGAATTACTATGGTATGTGTTGTACTTAGCATATATGCTAAAGTTTTGTTATTTTACCCCCACAGTCTGTCTTTTTGAATATTTTTGCACTTTAAATAAATAATCATATTTTTTATCTTCTGTGGTTCTTGACTCTGAAACCTCAAAAGGCTAATACTGGTGTCTTGACCCTGAACCACCTACCAGGTACATTTTTGTGAAAGAACTCTGCTTGCAAGTCACCCTTGCAGGGTAGACCTTCTTTTTAGGTCCCTGATAGGCTGGGAGATTTGTCTTTTTTGCTCCCATGCCTTGGGATAGACTAAAAAGACTAGTGGCAGCTGTTGAGGCTAATTGGCAGTTTTGTAAAGTTTTGACTAACAAAGACACAGAGCTCGTGTGCGTGTTCCCCCTGCCCTGAGTGGAAGAATGGACCCTCACACTCTTTGACAGAGGAACCTAATCTAAATGTTGTCATTTGCAAGCTGCTAGAGTCTTAAGCACAAGAGAAGGGGCCTCAGATTTTGTCTTTTGTGCAAACTATGTAATATTGGAAAAGTACCCCTATTCTGTTTGAAAATAGTCTTATCAAATGTATGTATTTTCTTTTATATTAATGATCATGTGTTTATAATTAACAGTATCTTACCCTAGGAGTAATATAGTGTGTTGCCTATTAAACTTCTCCCCTTGATATGAACTATCTCAGTGTTTCAGCTTCATGTTACCTATAAAGTAATCCATATCTCTCTGCTACTTATTTCCCTAAATTCAGGAACCTCATTGATTCAGGATATGAAAGCTTATCTAGAAGGTGCTGGGCTTGAGTTTTGTGATATAATATTACTCTTAGATGGTCAGCCAAGAGCTGCTCATAAAGCTATTCTTGCAGCTCGCTCCAGGTATGTCTACTTGGATTAATAATTCACTGATACGAAACTGTATTAGGGGTTGTTGGAGTGTTATTCCCCCCCCCCCATCTCTCAGAGTAGTGAGACTGTTTATGTAGTTCATCTCTGCTTCCTCATATATACCAATAACCTCTGATTGCATGTAGAAGTGAACATCCAAACTGCGGGAGGCTGCTCTGGTTTGAATGCAGGTTCTTCTCTGTCACTGGGCACTGAAAACATAGTGGGAGGGAAGCAGGTTCAGTACCCAGGGCAAGGGAGATCCTGTGTTGAAATAAGGACAGACTCTTCCAGTGTCTATGTTCATTTCTGTACATAGTGAAGAGCTAGAGGGAAAAGTGTATGAGCTCAGATGACTCCTGGTCTCACTAGGCATAGAATGGGGGAGGGGGTGGCAGGAAATAACGTCAAACAGTCCTGAGAAAAGATCAAGATGGGTAGCTGTGTTTGTCTGTAGCAGTAGAAAAGAGCAAGAGTCCCAGTAGCACCTGTAAGACTAACATAATTTGTGGTAGGGTATGAGTTTTCATGAGTCTCAGCTCACTTCTGAAGATCTGATGTGAAGAAGTGAGTTGTGACTCACAAAAGCTCATACTCTGCCACAAATTTTGTTAGTCTTATAGGTGCTACTAGACTCTTCCTCTTTTCTACAGTCTTGAGAAAAGATCTCTTTATATAGTAATAGGTTAGACTGCTTTTATTGATTTAGTATAAATTTGATGGGTTGGATCCAGCCAGCTTTGTTGCTGGCTCTTGCCAAATTCTCTTCCTCACTTTTGACTATGCAGCTCGTACACAATCCCCCCAGCATAAGCATTTGGGGTGGTCAGAGAAGACACCTCCACCTATTTTCACCAGCACAAAAGCTGTTTCCATTCAAGATAGCATAATTATGAAATAACAATGGCAATTTACAGAAACAAGACAAAAATTACTACGTTGACACTGATGTTAACAGTTGATTATACAAGATGAAATATACTAAATCAGTGGATTTCAGTCGTAGTTGTGACTCTCATGCTGTTTTGGAGTCCCACCAGCTGGGTAGCAGGCCCCTATAGAGTTGCAATTTTTGCTGCTTTTTTGAAGGACTTGTTTGCTAATTTGTATGTCTAGAGAGCCAGGGTGGTACACCAGCCTCTCTTGGCACACACTCTGGTAACTGAATGGTACATGAGGTCACGCAGCAAAAGAAAGGAGTTTCTTAGCACAGGTAGATTCAGACCTCTTCCCTTTGTCTTCTCTCTCTCTCCCTCTTCTTCTTGCCTGGCACAGTCACCCCACCCTTACCCACACCAGTCAGTTCTCCGGTGCTCCACATGGATTTGCTGCATAGTGTTCCACTATTGGTGAAGTCATAACTCCTTTTTGTCTCTCTTCTGTCACAAGACAGTAATATCATTTTCTTGTAGTATGTCTCATTCCCCCACTTGGGAATTATAGGTGGGTTCAGAGTAAGAAAAGGTAATGGAATATTGCTAAAATGACAGCTTGTCCCACAAATATTTAGTAAAACATTGCTGTTGAGAAATTTGAATTTTTGACAATTAATTTTATGACTTTTTGAAAAATACCTTTAGAAATGCCCTTGCAGAGCTACCGTGCATCTCTGTCCACTCTTTGCTTACTGTATGGCAATTATGTAAGAACTAGACATGTAGAAAACCCAATTGATTATTATCATTTACCATGTTTCCTCTTGTATTGTTATATTGGCATTTTTCCAGTTACTTTGAAGCCATGTTCCGTTCTTTTATGCCAGAAGATGGACAAGTTAATATTTCTATAGGAGAGATGGTTCCAAGCAAACAAGCATTTGAGTCTATGCTAAGATATATTTATTATGGTGAAGTGAACATGCCTCCTGAAGATTCTCTGTATCCTTTATTTAGTCTTTGTTTTAAACCTGTATAAAAATGCACTTACAGTGTGGCAGCATTTCCAGTTCAGCTATAAAGGTACAAAATCACACGCTGCTTAGGTGAGTCAGTAGTTCTTTGGCAGTGAATTTATTGTATATCCAGTTGTAAGGGCTTGATAAGTGTAAAACAGTGTGGGGGAAAGGGATAGCTCTGCATATGCAAGGAGAAATAGTATCCTAAATTATTAAGATACCATGCTTTCTTAATTCTAGAAGTTTGTGTGAATTTGTTCTGTACTCTTAGCCTGTACAGGTTAAGACTGGAGATCCACCTATTGCTTGCTTGCCTACCTCTTTGTATAGCTTCCAGTTTTCTGTCCTGGGCCAAAGCTGTTCAGATAGGTAGAAGGCTGGATCTTTCCACCGGCACTAGCAATCTAGCAGTTTCTTTCTTATTGCTACTATTTGTATTTTGTCCATATGGGTCCCTTAACCACCAGCATTGTTCAAAGATGGCTGCTGGGAAAGCTTCTTCAGTGACTTCCACTGGTGGAGCATAGGATCCAACCCATAAGACTTAGGAATTAATGTGTTGCTAATTTACCCAAAGAACAGATCATCTTCAAGGACATTGAGTTTTTTGTTTTGCTTACAATGTCATTTTCCAGAATGTTTGAATTCACAGAAAATTAGGCAACAGCTGCTGCATATATAGTATGGTTGAAGCAGCAGTGGTGTGCATGGCCCAAATCCAAAGAAAACTTCAAGGAGGCAGCCAGCTGCAATTATAATGAGAATACGTTAGAGAGAAAGCAGACAGAGGTCAGATCTCTGTTAATCCTTATTGCCATTCCATTTATGTTTATGGTACCTTTGTTCCTCACAACTTGAAACATGAATTCTCTTTAACTGGCCTTTTAAAGCTATCTCTTTGCTGCCCCTTATTATTATGGGTTCTACAATAACCGTCTGCAAGCATATTGTAAGCAGAACCTGGAAATGAATGTTACTGTGGAAAATGTGCTCCAGGTAATTGTTCAGTTTGGAACTAGTTATAATTAGTCCCTTAAAAGTTTTTTTGCTATGGGAAATTGTCAATTAAAAAGCCCATAAATTTTTGCCTAGAAAGTTTGTGACATTAGTTCACATTCTCAGACAAAACATTATGGCTGGAAGAAGTTAGTGTATTCCTTCCTGTTAAAAATTCTGTCTAAGTCTCTGTGAAATCATTGGTATCCAAGAAAACATACCTTGCTCTAAATTTAATAGTATACTCTGAAATACATATATCTGATGTTGGGGGGTGGTTGATGGGGGGCACGGAGGAAGAATCACTAGAACTGATACTGCGCAAGATGCAGAAACCCATCCCAGTCCCTTACATGCCATAAGCCAATAAAGATTAGTCTCATGATGTTCAGCTGATTTGATCCTTTTCAGAAGGACAACCAGATAAAACCATATAGGACCTCCTTCTAGAGTCCATTTTTGACTGTGAGCAGCCATTATCTGCTGATTCTTCCAGGAATACGTCCTTGATCACCTCATCTGCCTAGAAGTGTTTGCAGTAGCATCAGAGAGTCTGTTAGATCACTTTTACCACTGCAGTACACTGTTAATGATTGGAACCATATATTAATTCCATCTGCTGTTGTTTCTCAACCTGCTTAAAATCACAGTCTATGGAACCAAGTACAGTGCTTCATTCAGTACTGATCCCTCTTTCATCTACTTCAGCACTAGTTGTGCTTCATTTGTTAGCTTTTGAAAGGCTGTTGTCATCTCAGTTGCATACCCTGGAACTGCTTCTCCTTGTTAGGATAATTTCTTCTTTTCTGATCAGAAGATGAAGTTGATGATTCTTTGGATTCCATGAAGTCAGACAAAGAATCAAGCTCTTCCGGCCCACTGGTATCTGTTAACAAGACTCCATCCTCTTCTATTTGGTTGTATGTTGCATAATTAGTCTTTGGTACAAGATGTAAAACAGCAGTCCTCATAGGTTCAAGACCTAGTGTTTGAGTAGTGGACTCTGAAGCCCATACTCTTCTCACACTTCCAGTGCTTCTTGCTCTGGTTCCTAATGATTCTTGGGAGAAGCCAGCGCTGATGTCTCCAGTTTCTGGAAGACTTAGATAGCTTCTGCTGTGGTGTTGATCTCTTGGGGCAAAGAGAGATGATTACCCCATTCAGCTGATGAACAAGGATGGAAGGAATTTCAGTTGCATGGGAGATAAGTGTAACTCTTTGGCAGCATTGTCCTTGCAGGTTAACTACCATTCCTGCAGGGCTAGACACCATACAAAAGATATCCAAGGAAAATTGCTATAGGACTAGGATTACAAAATTAGAAGACAACACAGGGGAAAAAGTATGTTATTGTTAACCCATGATGTACCATAAACAATGCAAAAAATGGGTTATAAAAGTAGAAGACAAGGCAGCAAAACCAAAATAATACATCCAATGAATTGGGCAAGAGACTACAATCAAATTCTTTTTACAAAAGCACCCTCCTAGACCATTATACTACAGTCCTGTTTCCTTCATAAAAATGCCTCTGGAACATTTTTGTTCTACACATTCTGCAGAATGATAAAAGTGTGGAAGCCTTCCTGCTGCCTCAGGCACACCATTCCACAAAGCACAGGCCACAACAGAGAAAGCTCAGGTACCAGCTTTTTTTACTCATTTACAGGATGGCATATATGGAAGGCTTTGCTCTGATGAGCAAAGCTGTTGTGGTGGAACATAGCACAAGGGTCAGTCCTGCAGATATGTCAGTCCAAAGCAATACTTTCTCTGGACAAAAGGATGCTTCTGAAAAGATCCTCAAAAATGAAGTGTTGTGTGTAACCAAGAAGCTGCATAGCAGATTTTCATTCAAAAAGCATGGGTATAGCTGCTGCTGTATGACACCGTGCATGGATGGCTGTAGACTGCTTTAACTCCTAAGGCTAAAGCAAGGATTTGAGAAGCTACTATTTGAATGGGAGAACATGTTCAGCAGCAAGATGGATGATACCCTGAAGATAGTGCAGAGGTGTTTACGTCTGTAGCCCACTTATCTGTGGGCCTTACTCACAGATAAGATCCAGAGGCAGAAGCAATGGTTTGGAGTTTGCCATTTGGGGCCTGACTGATCCTTCATAGATTGTTCATTATTTTGTCAGTCCATCTCTGCTGTGTCTTTTAAATCCTCTTCCAAGGCCCAGCACCTTTCAGTGCTCAAAGTCATCTTTTTAAAAAATTCAACCTTCCTGTCTCATCATCTGTCCTGCACTTTGGATGACATCTGTCAGTGTGGGAAGCTATTACCATTGACATCTGAGTTACGACCATGTCAAACTAGGATATGCAATAGAGTTTGCTTCTGTGTTTTTATCATTAGCAGCCATCAAAAGCCTTGGTTCATTATCATTGATAAGGGATGCCCAGGGTCACTTCAGGTGACTTAACCATAGCTGTTTCCAGGTGAGAATGCAGCATGCAATATGGCTAACATGCTAGCAGTCAGCCCTACTCACCACAAGAAAGACAGCTCTTCATCACCTTTATAGAGCTCCCAGCAGTCTTCGTCTCTAAGGGAGACCTCCCTGAGCTGCTAGGGAAAGTAATACATGTGACTGCCAACAATGTGGCCAACAAATGTGCAGCTTCCATAACTCCCACCTTAATTGCAGATCATGGGAGATGTCTATTGGGTATTATATCATACTTATAGCAGTTTATATTTCTGGTAGTTGCAGGTTTACTCAGTCTCCCATGGAATGTGTTCTCTTGCATTACTCCTGTTTGAGGCATGGACAAAGTTGTTCTGTTTGGTTCATCCAACAACACCAAGTGCCACAGTTACTACAGCAGAGCAAGTGCAAGCAGATACTCTCTTGGTGATGCTTTTCAGCTCAGTTGGAGCCCATCCTTCTGATCACAAGGCAGTCAACAGTGTATTGCCCAAGTGAGGACAAACTGGATATTGATCACTTCTTACTGGCTACAACAACATGGTTTGCCAAGGTCTTCCACACAGCCAAGAACCAACTGCTGGTATCTCCCAAGGCACATGACATTCTGTCACAGGTTTTTGGTAGAGCTCTACACAAAAATGTGGCCACTCTGAAACTCATTATATAGGATGATTCAGGCCTACGGCTCTGTGGGAAATACTCCTGAATGCTAGGAAACCCTTCTCCTAGTTGCTTTTATGCTCAGAAGTGGAAAGGTTTCTCCTGTGTGTCTTGGCTCAAAGATAGGACACCCTCACCTGTCAGTAACCTTTATCTAATAGAATTTGCTTCGGCTTTGCTCTCTAGGTTTAGGAATCTCTTCCTTAAGGGTGTACCTGGCAGACAGCTCACCTGCATGCCCACTGCTATATTGCTGTTACCTCTTTGCACAGCCTATGGTGAAGAAATCATTTTCAGGCTTCACCCTCCTGATCCACACCCTCTTGGGACTTACAGCTTGAGCTTGTAAAACAACCCTTTCAGCTGTTAGCCACCTGCTACCTTCTGAAAGTAGCCACCTTGGTCACTGTACATTCAGCAAGAAAGTTCAGCAAATTTTGTAGTGTTTGTTCTTATCCTCCCTCTCTCCAACTCTATAAGGATAAATCTGTTCTGTGCCCAGACTTCTTTTTTTTTTTTTTGAAAAATTTTTTATTGGGTTAGAACATTATTTTTACATTTACATTCAATTTTCCCCAATTTTTTCATCTCTAACCCCCTCCCTTTCCCCCCCTTTTTTTGTTGACTTCCAACAGCTTTCCCACCCTTTGTCCCCTTTCCCTTATTTTTATTAGCTTCCTCTATCTAAAACAAATATATATTCTCCATTATTCTAAGCAGTACATCCCTGACTATTATCAAACTTCTTATCAAATTCTGCCTCAACCAGAAATTCATTCTCCCTACCTGTTTTGTTTAATTCAGCATCCAGAGTACAAAGAGCCTTGCATTTCATGGATGTTTGCAAAACATGGGTATTCTGTCTGCACAGAACTGCCCCTTTTAGGAAACACCTGGACCGCTTTGTTTTGTTTGTTTTATTTACTTTATTTATAGCCTATGTTTTTCACTCAGGCTCAGGGCAGATATAGAGTATAAAAACAATGCAATCGGACAGCATAATATCTCCAGTGAACAATTCAGATAGACTAGGATTACAAAATTAGAAATCAGTGCAAACAACAAACTGTCTAAGGCAAGATATACAATAAACAATGCAGAAGGTGGATTGCAAAGATAGAAGACAATGCAGTAAAAGCAATATGATACCTACTGTTAATATTGTAGTAGACTATAATCCTAATCCCTTATAAAAGCGCCGTCCTAAACTGTTCCATTCTACTACAGTTCTAATCCCTTTATGAAAATGTGTTCCTGAACATTTCTGTTTTGCACATTCTGTGGTATGATAGAAGTGTGGGAGCCTCCTTGATCTCCTCAGGCAGGGCTATTCCAGAAGGTGGGAGTCACCACAGAGAATGCATGTGAATGGGCAATTCCCAAACTTATCGTTTGCAGGGTGGCACTTTCAGAAAGATTTGGTCTGATGAGTGAAACTATCACCACAGAGCATAGGAGGAGAGACAGGCTAGCAGGTATGAGGATCCAAGGCAATTAAGGGGCTTCTAACTGATAACCAGCACCTTGAATTGAACCCAATAGCCAATCCGTAGCCAACATGATGCCTGAATAATATGTGACGTGTCCTCCACCTTGCATCCAACAGTAACTGTGCTGCAGTGTTCTGTACCAATTGGAGTTTCTGATGTTAAGAGCACAACTATGTATCACTTTTTCAAAAGGAGATTGATGGAAGTATGAGGAACTATTTGGTGCCTTGGTGGAGGGGGTTATACATTCTTCTACACATGTATAAAGCCTTGCACAGACTTAAAGGGGACTACTTGGATTCCTTTAATCATTCTTGAAGAACTTAAAGAGAACCTAGATGGATCAGACTGGAGGTTGATGTAGTTCACCATCCTATTCACAATACTCATCCCCAGCAGAGCATAAAGGCAACTATATTCCAGCATCATTTCTGCATAATTTCTCCCCAGGTTAACTGGTACTCCCCAAGTTAACTGGTACATCTGAACATTAATGTTCCATATAAGTATCATGACTAATTGCTGTTGAAAAGCCCATCTTTATAACCATCTAATAATCTAATCATCATGGTAAAGAATCTAAGAAGCCAGTGTGAATGAACAGAGAGCTCTGTGATGAGCTACAGAAGAAAAAAGATGTTCAAGAAATGGAGGGAAGGAAATGCATCTAAAGAGGAGTATCTAGGGGTAGCTAGGCACTATAGGGCAGTCATCAGAAAGGTCAAAGCTCAGAATGAGCTGAGACTGGCCAGGGGACATGTCACAACAAAATGATGTTCTTAAGATACATGAGTAAATGGAAAGTAATGAGTGTGATACCCCCCATTGTTGGGTGAAAACAGAGAACCTCTGACAGAGAGAGAAGGCAGAAAGGCTCAATGACTGTTTTGCCTCAGTTTTCTCCCTGAAGAGAACAGACTCACCTAGAGATAGTAGTAGGCAAGGCATGGCTTCAAGGCTGCTGGTTGACATGGGCAGAGAAGTTGCTGAGAAGCACTTAGCTGCACTGGATGTGTACAAATCCCCTGGGCAAGATGGGGTGCACCTGAGAGTGCTTGAAGAACTTTCAAAAGAGCTTGCAGGCCCTTCGTCGATCATCTTTCTGGCCTCTTGGAGGACAGCTGATGTGCTGGAAGACTGGAAGAGGGCAAATGTTGCCCCTGTCTTCAAGAAAGGGAAAAAAGATGATTCAGGGAACTATAGGTCAGTCAGCCTGACTTCTGTCCTAGGGAAGATACTGGAGCAGATATTAAAGGTGTCAGTCTGCAAGCATCTGACAGACAACATGGTGATATGGGGAAGTCAACATGGATTTGTTCCCAACAGATCCTGCCAGACCAACTTCATCTCCTTCTACGACTAAGTGACAGGCTTACTGGATTGCGGGAATGCTGTCAATATAATATATCTGGATTTCAGTAAAGCGTTTGACAAGGTTCCTCACGTTCTGATGGCTAAACTGGAAGACTGTGAACTGGACTCTAGGATGGTTGGATGGATAGGGAACTATCATGCTCAATCCGGGGAAACCATCATACGGGGCAATTCCAGGTTTTCGCCAATGATACACTTAAAACATAGTGCCTGAAGAGACCTGTTGAAGAACTAGGTTCTTCATAATCTAGAGCTATTATAACATCCTGCAAGGTAAGGAGTTTCCCCAAATATTTTCTAATGAAGACTATAAAGTTCAGAAATAAATTTAGAGCAAGTGCATAATCCATCCCTCCAAGCATGATATCTTATTCTATAAAGCCTGTTCTTATGGATTTTAAGTTTTTATTCAGTAAAAATGTACAATTTTGTTGCATTTCAGATTTTAGAGGCAGCTGACAAGACCCAGGCTTTGGATATGAAGAGGCATTGCCTACATATCATTGTTCACCAGTTCACCAAGGTTGGTTGGATGTTTTCTGGGGTTCTGGGCATCTGCTGTCCCCTTTCACTGCCATGGCTGAAAACAGCTTAAGGTAGTCCTCCATTTCATTCTTGTTCCACCCTTTGGATTGTATGCTGTGCTTTATAATCTGCTTTTAATAATAATAGGGTTGATGACATTTTTTTAAATATTGCTATGGCTTTTCAAACTGTTTCTTCAGTGACTATTACCTGTTATGTGATTTTCTTTTAAATATTGACCATTATGTGTACCATGACAAGACCATGTTTCTGTGTGTGATATTCAGGGCTTTTTTTCAGCAGGAACGCAGTGGAACAGAGTTCTGGAACCTCTTAAAAATGGTCACATGGCTGGTGGCCCCGCCCCCTGATCTCCAGACAGGGGGGGTTTAGATTGCCCTCCACACCACCAGCGTGGAGGGCAATCTAAACTCCCCTCTGTCTGGAGATCAGGGGGCAGGGCCACCAGCCACGTGACCATTTTCTCCTAGGGCAACCCACTGAGTTCCACCACCTCTTTTCCCAGAAAAAAAGCCCTGGTGATATTAGTCATATGCCATATAACGTTTTTCCTATAATTGGGTATAAATAAAACTCAGCTTTCTGATAAAATCGTACATTTGGTAATGTTGTTATTGGCTAGCATCTGAAGAACAGTGAAAGTCCAAGAAAAACAAGTCTAAAGCCTCCTCAAACATCAGCTCTCCCCTGTACTGCAATGCAAACTGCTCTTGAAAGTGATGTGGCATGGAGGAAAGTCACATGTTCATTGAAAAAAATAAAGAATTTTACTATAATTTCACAAGCTCATTTTGCAAAACTAGTTGGGAAAAGAAAGATGTAACACTCTTACAACAGAAAGGATAATTTAGAAGTGCCCATTCTGCATTCTGTCCACCTAACCTCAGTTTTGCACTGATTGGATAGCACATATAATGTCACTTAAAAAATTCCCTATCTCCAGAGCAGTTTTGCACTTCCAACAAATGATCAGCTTAAACACACATGTAAAAAAAGTAAAAAGTGGTACCATGGTACGAAATGGCTGAGTGACCAAGTGTTTGATTTGTTAACAAATAATTTCAATTGTAAAGAGAGGAGGAATCAGTGTTTTGCACAGTTGATGAGTCACTCACTGAAAGTTGTTTTTTAAAATACTAGGTCTATCATATGAAGCTGCCATATTCTGAGTCGGACCAGCTAGCTTAGTATTATCTGTTTTGTTGGGTGGGCAGCAGCACTCCAGGGAGTCCAAAACAGAAAATTATTTCTCACCACTAGTTACTGATATTTAACTGAAGATGTCAGGTACAGAAACTAGGACCTTCTTCATACAAAGCATGTGCTCTAACATTAAACCATAGCATGTTAACATTAAACCACAGCATCTTTGAATCCTGAACATTGTCTTTGAATCATCTACATTTTTCCAGTATTAAAAAATACCATTTAAACTAGTTAAAATAAATTAAAAGTATCTTTTTGTTTGCCTCCTTTTTCTGTTGGTCTCTGAAAAATATCATAACATGACTTGTACTGTGATGAAAATAGGAGAGATGAATGGGAGGTATTAGGTAGTGGTAATTTTCATCATTACTACAACTATGCGACAACGAAAACAGTTTTTTAAATTTATTTAGCTTTGACAAGTTTTTCTTAACTAGAACATTGATTTTGCTAAACTTTTGTTAAAACTGCAGTAGTTCTCAGCAGATTAGGTATTAAACAACATTTGATTTCTCTGACATTTATGCTCTAACTCTTCTGTGTTTCTGAACTGAGTCAACTGCAGTGTGATCATCTTTTGATAACCCCTTGCATGGCAGATTTCTACTAATGTTAACCATTGTCATCTGTCCTCTGAGGTGACTGCTACCTCCTTTAGTCAAATGTGTGTACTGAGGACACCACAGATTTCTGAATTAGAAATTTTATATATATTATATATATGAGCAATTGATATATACACTGGTGAATGAAACTAGTGGTTGTGAGAGGTCAGAAGAGACTAGTGTCATAACCAGCTTCTTCCTACTCATATACGAAGAAATTTTAGGCAATGTTACTGTTTTTGTTTGAAGCATTTAAGCATTTAAAATGCATTTGCATTTTTTCTTTACAATAGGAACATTTCCGTTTCTTTCTATTTCAGTTGTGCTTGCACAGTGTAGTAGGAAAATTAAAGGCTTGGCTCCAAACCATCCAAAAGTAAAGCTGCAGTGGGAAGGGGGATAGGGAACAGTCTTTTCCTGAACTTCATTCTGTAGTTTGAATTCAAGCCATGTTCTTGGCTCAGAATTTCAAACCATCAAAATCATGGCAGGTATCAGAAGACTTTAATTGTCTTCTACTGTGACTGCAGTGCTGTACTAAAAATGTGGTTGCAGATGATACAATTTTAGGGTTCTTCCTTTCTTTAAGGGGAGAGGGGATTTTTGTTTGTTTAAACTTGCTTGCATTTACTGTTTTAAATAAAACCCCTGTTGGTCCCATGTGAAAAAAACCGTGCTTCTTGGAAAATATTCCTGAATACTTTTAAGGTGTCTCATATTGCATAGGTGGTGCTTCATGTATTTTTTTGTGAGTTAAAGTATATTATTTTAAAATAAAGTGCTTGGGTTGGTTCTAGCAAAACTAAACAAATAGCTTCCTTGCACAAATGGAGGACAGTGAACCTAAAGGAGGAATATATTACAAAGCTTATCCAAATGCCTTTACATGTATTTTAGGCATGACTGTATCTGTTGCCTCCAGTATTACCTAGATAAGTCATCATCATGGTTTTGGCTAGTCCAAAAGTACTATCTGAAGATATTTTTTTAATGAACTATGCAGATAAAGCATTTGTTCTGACTTTTTTCCTTTGAAACATTGCTCAGTAGCTTATACCATTAAAATAATACTGTAATATCTGTGAATTTAATTTATTCTATGTCTTTCAGACATGATTTGGAGTGATTAACTAGATTTTTCCCTCTTTTTCCTTGAAGGTCTCCAAGTTGCCAAATCTTCGCTCCCTCAGTCAGCCTCTCCTTCTTGACATCATAGAATCATTAGCAAATCACATATCAGACAAGCAATGTGCAGAGCTTGGCTCAGATATCTAAGGATTCCTGTATTCTACATACTGTTCTTCAAGAGGTTGCACTGTTTCTTACATGTATTATCACAGTCTGTCTCGCTTGTTACCATTCCACGTTGATCTGATGAGAATGTCCCCAGAAGTCAAACGCAAGGCCTGTTTTAAAAAATGCCATGAAAACATCAGAATGTTCTGTGAAACCTTCTATAGATAGATTTGAAACTGAATTGGACGTCACAGATGCAAAGAAGAGAGATTACTGTTTCTACTTGCCTTTTAATATCAAGCAGGACAATATGTACATAATTCCTGATGAGTAGTGGAAATTTTGTTACTGAAATTGTCTCCAAATTTGTTCCACCAGGAGATGTGATAAACTTTCTTATTTTTCTCATCGGTACCTTTCTACTGCCTGACCTGATCCCTGTTAACCATGAGGCTGGGAGGTTGTGGGGAAGGTATAGAAGGCTAGGAGATAATATCAGTGGTGCTGGGGAAGGTTTTGGGTAATGATGAACACAGTGGAACAGCCAGTGCTGTGGTGTTCTCCCACTGTGTAAAAAGTCACTACATAGGGCATTTGTTAACAAGATGTATCCAGCATATATTTGCTGACTGGTAACTGTTCTTCCTTTCTCACCATCTAAGCAGATGTCATCAAAGACTATCTTCAAAACACTATTTATCATCCCTTTCGCTGTATGTATGTGTAAAAGATTGATTACATGTCTTGAAAAGTATAGTAGCAAAGAAATATAAATTTAAGGAATATGAAATATCAATATGCATTATTCTTAGTAAACCTATGCTGCTTCACCTTTGGAATTATGAATGCAGATGAATGTCAGACATTTCATGTCATTAGAATGTAGTTTATAACATGACCCTACAAATGGGTCCAATAAATGATGTTTACTCTGTCATAGTAAAAACTTTCTCCATGTATAGATAACCAAGTTAATTTCACCCAGAAGTTAATTGAGCTGCACTCTTGCCAAAGCACAACGTTAGAATCCAGTAGCACCTTAAAGACCTACACAATTTTCCAGGGCATAAGCTTCCATGAGTCAAAACTTACTTCATCAGATATGCTTTAACTCACAAAAAGTTATACCTTGGAAAATTTTCTTGGTCTTTAAGGTGCTAGTGGACTCATACTTTGTACTAATATAGATTAACACAGCTATCCATCTAAAAGTATTTTTAAACATGTCTGGACTTTTCAGTTAAGTAAAAGGATGTATTTGGGGGATGAATAAAAACTTCAGCCTATGTTTTAGCAACAGTGGCATGCCTACATAAATTATATTGCTGGGAGAGACTCCAACCTAATCTAACTTTGGTTGCTTCCACACCAGGGTGATTTTCTGGGGTAATTGGGAGCTCATGGAATTCCCTGTTAAATTGCCCTTGCAATGGGATTCCAAACAATGGACATTCTATTTTAAGTGATAGTTTCCTTTTCACACTTAATATTCATTGAAATCCGCCCCCCGCATGTGTTCTCATATGACCCTCAGGATTCTCTGCCCACCCTGTTTTACTTTTTTTTTATGTTGAAAAGCATAGGTAATGCAGCACTACATAGAAATAACGCAGTAACTTAAAAAAGAAAAAACTACGTATTTCCAGACACCTCCAGTGATCCCCTTCCTGAACTGTGGGTGATTCTCTTCTGTTTTTGAAAAAAAACCTACCATGAATAATACTGAATATGGTAGATGAAGGAGAATTTATTTTAGAGTTTACAAGGTTGTTCAGTTTGCCAATCAACAACTTAAACAGGGCCAACTCAAATGCAGCCTCCCAGCATTACAAAGGCCAAGAGCCCACAAAGAAGCAAATGAGCCTTCCTGTGGAGCCTGAAAAGGCAGTTCCAGCAGGAGGTTCAGCTTCTGTTGCTGCTAGTAAAAAGGACCCTTGTGGAAATTCCAGTTTCAGAAGAGCCACTTTGAGAGACCTCCTCATTTCACTTTGAACACCAACCTCAGAGTTAACATAAAAGACAAACTTCCCCAGAAATAAACAATGGAGGCTGCTAAAACATAGATGTTTACCCGACAGGCACCCAAAGGTACAAAATCAGGTTCCAAATTCCTTAAAGTCCCTGTATTATTTGAAGCCAAGAGGAAGTTCGGTAAACACGGAGGAGCTATATTTCATTGCGAACAGAAAGTTCCTTTCTCAGCTAATGTTTTGAATTATGGGTGCTGCAGAGATAAGGCTGTTTCGAAGCAGCATAGGAAAAAAATCCAGATGACTATAGTACTGCAAGAGGGGCACCGGTCTCACAGCTCCTGATACCACAAGAATGGCAAATAGCCCCCTGTAAGAGATTTTTTTTATTGCTTTACAAGACTGAACTTCAACTAATGATCTCAAAGCTGAAACAGTTGAATTTAAAAGGAAACCCAGCATATTTGATCTCTTTTTCTTAGCCGTAATTTTCTCTTCGTTTTTCTTTTCCAAAATAGAATTGTAATTACCAAAAATTTCCCATAGGGCTTTTGTAGGGCTTCTGCTTGATGTCTAAATTCAGTCCATGCAATCTATTTAATACTTTCAGCCAAAACTCCTTTAAAAGCAAAAGCTGAAAAACATACTCAGTTTTATCAAGGTCCAAATTTAAAATACTGCTTTAAAAGGGGGAGCAAAAATGCTAAAAATTTCTTTAGGAGCAGCAACTTCATCCTCAGGGACTTTTGTAATTCCAAACCAACCAATTTCATTTCATAAAGACACATTCCAACACCCTTACTAGTGATGTCTGCAGTCGTGCTGATTTATGCAGGGGAGCATTGGACTGAGGGCTAGGTGGGTGTTTGGGAGCAGTTGGCCAGTGTACTCACAAACATCCTCCCTTGAGGAACGGGCAGTTCTCATAAATTGAGTAAGATTACTCAGTTATACAGAACTTTAGATAAGCCTTTCCAATTCTGTTGGAAGTGAATTGTACATGGCTATGTAAGATTTTAAGCACAGCTTTTCTCTAGGAATGCTCACAGAAAAATTTAGACACAGACTGACAAAACGAACAGGGGAAGACACGCGCAAACAAGGACAGAATTTCCCCCCCACTCCCCTTCTAAAGTTGTGCATCCCAAAGGGAGCACATCTCAAAGAGCAAGCCAGGACAACTTAGTCCTTCCTGTATCAGCCTTTCAAAAACAAATTGTGCATTCCAGTTTAGAAGCACCAGGACAAATGCCAGATTGAAACTAGGAAACAAACATTTCTTCTTTATTTTCTTTTCAGTTTCAGGACCTCAGAGGGTCAAATAATTTTTAAACAGGTATAATTCTTAAATAATTCTTCCTTAAAACAATTCTTTACCTAATGCAATAAACAACCAAATTCTAATCCCTAGGCGCAAAAAATGCTGTTGCTTTCTTTAAAAATCACATGGGTCATTAAATTTTGAAGTGCTGCATTTATTACATATTCCTATGGTGGAGAAGCCAGGTGTTTTAGGGGAAAGCCCCCAAATTACTATTTTGTGCACACAATTCCTACCAAAGAAATAGCATCTCAAAACAACACTCTATCCTTGCCTCAGACAGGGTCATGGAACCAGTTCTGAAGGGGGACTTTTTTTAGAGCACTCTGTGTTTTAATTCAACCCCCCCCCCCTTCAGCCAATAACCTCACACAGAATCATGACACAAAGCAGTGATCTTTAAAAGAATATGGGTTTATTGTTTATAGAATAAGCCCATGACACATACCACTTTTTTCAGGGCTGAAATGTGTAAGGACCAGTTACATTGGAGAGCTTTATATACCCTTAGTGCTAGTTGTTTACCGAATAATTGCTAATTGTTTACAGAATAAAAGATCAAAAGGTTAGTGTAAACACCTTGTCAAAATGATGCAAAATGATGCATTTCCCATAATATCTGACAAGCTTGAGTGACAAATGAATTATACAAACATTTGAGACATGTTTCTGTTATACTCCTGGGAAGGAATGCATTCAAGGTTAAAATCTTTAGTAACCGAAACAAGAAAATGTTTATATTTTGCTCAGTGACCCTTCTCGCCTACAAGAGACCTATCTGACCTGCAGGATATCTCGGCAGGAAGAATTGTGACACTAGAGCAAGGCTATCTTATGTGTCTGTGTGTTTCAGCTTGAATATATGCTCACAAAAAAATTTTATGGAAAGGGGTCTAAAAATCCTTTAACAGTAGACCCTAAGGACAGCCTTTTAAAAAGAAAAAACCTTTATTTGCAGAGCCTCTGAGGATCCCTACTCCTCTCTCTAAAAGAGTTGTTCTCTTCTGTTATACTAATGGTTGCCAGGGTCAGGCCCCTAGCAGTCATCAGTGCACTGCTTCCCCTTTAGACACAAGAAACTCCTCATGCCGATTGTGCCCTGTACAGAAAATACTGGTTTTTTACAGGTTTCAAGTCAGATTTGTGTGTGTGGATAGAACAAGCTGTTAATGGTCTGTACACAAGTATAAGACAACATCATGTGAAAACGCAGGGGGAGAGCTCCAGTCATGTGGCTGAAATGTGGGAAATCCTTGGTGCAGAAGCAGCCTTTGTTAGAATGGGAATATAGGAGGGATAAAAATAGACTAGATTGGCACTAGAAAGATAAAAGTAATCAAACGTTTGCATTTGGAACAAGGTTTGTACAGTTGTTGCAATGTTGGTGCCACAGAATAAGAGAAACAGTACAATATAAATTATTGGATTACTTCTTCCGGTAAAGAAGTATGGCAGTTTTTGAGTTGATTTAAATTTTTATTTTCTTTTGACTCACTGTTTAACATTTTTGCTCCAGTTAAAAGTCTCCTGATATGTTTTTGTACAGTTGTTTTCAGAAATGAAAAGGAGGATTGTATAAAAAGGTTTAGATACTTTGGATAAGTTATGAACATCAAGAGAATCTGTCAGAATGTTTGATGTTACAAGAGATTGTTTCTTTAGCTAGTGCCTCAGTTGTCATGGCTGTTGGAAAGACTGCTGTGATTGGAGGATCTCAAATTAATCTTCTCTGTTTGTAAGAAATTGCAGCTAGTTGCTCTGCTTGGAATATTTTCGGTTCCTTTAAATTGTCCTTACTTGAGAAATGGTGAAATGTCCCCCTGTGAAGAACTGAGTACCAGAATTCGTGCTGTGTTAGTCTGAGGGTTAAAGACCAAATGCTTCTTAATAGAGTTTTAGTATTTCTTGAAATTCTTCCAGTAGGCATAATACTGTACTACTGTTTGAGGCTCTAATCTGTTTACATATGTTGGAAGAATAACTACAGAAGACGCACAATTATTGGTAGCCATTATTTATGTAGTACATATATTGAGAATGAGTGCCTCAAAATGAATGAAGTGTATCTTGAGCCGGTGTAGTCTGGTTTTCAGTCTGTCTATTCATTTTGGGAGAAGAGTGCAGATCAACAGAGTTGGCTTGTGTGATAAGTCTTTTAGTTTATGTGAGAGGGGCAGATTTAAAAATGACAGAAATAAAATTAATTTTAGGAGCAGTTACCCTGACTACTAGTGAAAGACACTGCCAGTGTTCACATGGTTTGCCTACCAGATTTAACAGTGGGTGCCTTGATTGTTCAAATGCATGCCCATACCTCTTTTAGGTCTACAGCTGGTCTCAGTTTTGCAGTTCATTTTGAAAGTTACAGTTAATTGCTAAAAATGTTTTCTTTCAGATGTTTCTTTTTGCTTGAAAATGCAATAAATGTAGACCTCTGTGGCAATAACATTCCTTTATCACAATCCTCTCTGTGGATTTGTATCCCATCACATGCTTTCATTTCCCCATCTCTAAATACTATACTATTACCACTGTCTTTTTTTGCTGTGACGTGGATAGCTCAGGCTATCCTACTTTTGCCAGATCTTGGCTGCTAAGCAGAGTCAGCCCTGGTTAGCACTTAGATGGGAGACCACCAATCATGTCCAGGGCTGCTATGCATGGGCAGGCAATATCAAACTAGTTCTACTTGTCTCTTGCCTTGAAAAACTTGTAAGGTCATCATAAGTCAGCTGTCACGTGACAACAAAAAAGTGGCATTTTAAAAATGTATTTTACTCATGGATTGGTTAGCAATTGGCTTGCTTTATTCTGCTGAATATTGTGCAGAAATGAGATTTAACCTTACTGACATCAAGGGTCAATACATTAGTAGTTACATATCTCGTTGAAATTTGAAGCTATTACAAAATTATTTCTAATTAAAAGTAGGTTGACTGTAAAATGGCTAATTACATGTTTCAATTATCATTTAGTTTACCAGTTCTACTTACAATTCAAATGGAGTGCATGAACAGAAATTGTTTGCAATGTAACAATGCTCAGTTGATACCTTGCTGCACTGTTTTTTGCAACTACTTGAATATATTTTGCACATTATCCCACTTAAACCATTACTTCAGCAAAGAGATATATTTAATACTTATGTGTATAGCTGACTTTGTGATATATACAAGGCTGTAGACTTTTCTTAAAGTGCTGCAGTGTCCTCATGAAGTGGAGACAACAGGCTTTCCTTAATATGTGCATTTCTTGAGTCTCCAGGTGAGTCATGTATGATGCATGTAGTATGATACATGTGATAAAAGTATGATACGTCTAGTGTTGATTTCATGATGGAATAAAAGTATCATTAGAATGTATAGTGCTAGTTCTCAAGAATGGATTGGAAAATAAAAATGTCCCTGGAGCAAGCTAAGCTGAACAGCCTCTGCAGCACTACAAGCCAGTGCTGCAGCAAGTCACACAACCTCTCAGCTGCACTAACAGTGGGCATTAGCTCACTCATGCTGGCTCCTGCAAACTGGTAGCTGTAGGAGGTGGCAGGTAATGACGACACTGGTTTTCATTGCTGCTGAAGGGTCCATGCCAAGAACCCTCTGAGGTATTGGCAAAATTGCTAGGGCTTGGTGCTGCTTGCTCCCTCCCAGCAGTGGCCCAACAGAAGTTTCCCTGTAAATTAAATGGCCTGTCCTGTCTGACCCTACTAGGTCTCATCATAATTAGCCTGAATGGCTTCTTGGAGTTAACACAGGGCCTAAGAAACATAATCAGCTGGTATTGTCTACTATGGCTTAGTTTGATACATCTTTTTATGCCTGTGTATCAAAATGTGGTCTAGATAAACTGGCAGAAGTCTGATCTGTAGAACATCCAGCCCTCGTTGGGATTTGGGGTTTGGTTTGAGTAATCTTCTGAGTCTTTCTAGCACTGTGAGTTCAGTCCCTGCATTTATACTTGGAAGTGAGTTTTATAAAACTGCTTCCAAATAAATGTGTTCAGGATCTGTGCATCAAGCTTTTTGTACATACATCTATACAAGTGTTTTCATCCTGTTTTTTGTTGCAAGGGTACCTCTTATTAACAGATCAGAAATTAAACTATTATTTAAGGGGGCTGACTAATAAATTTTTTATTCAGTTTTTTAAAATAATTAAAAACTAAGGATTTTAAAAGTAATTTAGTTATCGAAAATACGAAACATGCAGCACAGTTCACAAGATAGGGAAGGATTTATGTATATTAATTACTGACAATATTCACAAAATAGAGAAGGATTTACAAGATATATGATTAACAAGACAGAGAATGTGTCTTCAATATATTTCCCATTTCATCTTTTATAATTGGATTGGATCTAGTGCAGCATTTCCATGGGTGCAAGGAGTTCTGTCAACAGAGTGTGACTAGCAGCTTTCTCCTCTTGTAGCAGCCTGAAATGCTCCCTGAAATCCTCTTCCTGGGTGTCTCTTATCTCCAGAGTAACATTTAACAGGGCATTTCAGGCTGCTATGGAAATGGGGAGCCACAAATGTCACACACTACAGGCAGAACCTGTGCCCACAAAAAATCTGTGCTGGATCCAATGCATTATTTTGTACTTTCCATTTCTATTATTTTATAGAATTTAGACATCAGCCCTTTCAGATTTTTTTTTTCTGTTTGGGCATTAACAAAGTATGTAATGTAAAAACAACACAATAAATGAGCTTCTGTCCTTGTCATTAACTTCAGCAATTCCATATTTATTTATTATAATTGCACTCCATCATTCTAAAGATCTCAAAACAGTGTCTGTGGGCTATCCTATTTTATCCTTCACAACCCTTGTGATTAGCTCAGGGTTATGTCCTCTGTGTAAGGGTTGGGATTTGAACCTAGATTTCCCCAGTACACCCCACTGACTCAGAATTGGTTGAATTTATAGAGCTTGTACAGAGGAACAAACATACAATCTAAAATTGCACTACATACAGTTTAATTATTGGGTCTAGAAAGCACATGAGATGCACAAAACTTTTTTAAAAATTTTCTGTAGTGACTGTTGCCTGATCTATAAGTTATAAAATGGTATGTGGTGGTGTTGCTGCTGCTGCCGCCACCGCTGCTGCCATGTGAAGTCGTTGTGAATTACACAGAAATATTAAACAATAGTGGAGACATGATCAGCTTAAGGTAGAGTGCCTTCTACCCTATAGCAGCAGCACTGACAAAATATTCCTTAGTACAGTTTGAATTAATTATTAGAAGGCCATCAGAAGCCCTAGACTTTCTCCCTTCTTTGGTTGTGTCTTACTATCAGTATAGTGGTGATACCTAGATACTACATAAATGGACCTGTCAAATGCTGTCTCTTAAGCAGATAACTTCAACATGTTTTGTGGCATGTTGACTTCATTTATATTGTTCTAGTCTAGCAAGTGTAATTTTTTTCTCACCCCTTGGATCAGCAGGTCAGGGTTGATATATAGTTCAGTTATGGTTTTGTCATCAATTTTATTTAGTCTTCATTTGTAAATGCAACATTCATTTTGATAAATTACTTTAGTCCTATTCCTATTGGAATGGGATTTGTATTTAAAGGCACAGTGCCTGCATTAGGAGAAGGGAAATAAAGGAGTAGTTGAAAGAGAAACACACCATACCTTAATTGTAATTTATATCTTTTGGTACTTGAGCATGCAAGGTTAAGGAAATCCAAACAAAAGAAATCCTAGTTTGGCTGCTATGAGAGCCTAGGAGTAAACATGGGGCATCAAAATAGTTGACATTAGTAGGTCCTACTGCCATTACTATTTCCAGTGCAGACTTTCTTTACAGCATCTGCTCTTGTTAGGGTGCCAGTTCCCAGGTCTCCTAAAAAGGACACCAAGAGAAAATTGTGATGCGCACACCCAATCTATTTTACTCCTAAACCCATGTACAAGACAAGCAACCACAAAGAGGATCACTACATGAAAAAACTGAGTTACATTATACTTGCTGCAACCTCAAGAAGCTTAAGTACTGTATGCCTCTACCACTTTCCAAGGGCCACGATGTTCTTAGGATTCCGCATTGGTAGTCATTCAGTTCTTAAAGGTAAAACCTATGTCTGTTGATGTCATGCACACAACAGCAAAAAAAAAAAAAATTTAGAGAGAAGAAACCCATCCTACTGAACATTTACCACACTCAACCTATCTCTGCATGTGTTAACAAAATAAACTTTTGTGTCACTTTATAGGTAATGATGTATGTGCCTCCTCTCGCCACCCACACACACCACCAATTTTTATTTACAGGGGAAATGTTGTGACTTCTCTAAAGCAAACAAAACGACAATATGACTAAATGTAGAAGGGGGAGTCATTCGTTTATGCTGGTATGTACTGGCTGTTACAACTTGGATTTGTCAAGAGGAATTTTAATTGAAATTTTAATCAGTTCAGATTTGATGGCTTTGTTCTTAAATACCTCACAAGTGAGGGTAGCTGAAATTGTTCTCTAGTGATTCTCTCCACAGCTGTACAAATGTAGATGCGAAAATGTTAGGTAGCCTGATCCTAGACTGAATCAACTTTTCGGTTAGTTTTGTGTTTTACTTTCAAAGAGCCCTAGAAACGAATAAAACGAATAAAAATGAACACAAATGCTTTTGTTAGCCATGTATTCAAAAATGAGTGTTGAAATTCTCAAAAGATTTCATATGCCTGGTTAAATTTCTTTACATAGCAATCTGAGAGACTGAAGATAAAATGTGAATTTCCTGTAACCATGTGAAGCAAATTTAATGGTAAGTAATGTGTGGGATCTATTTCCGGTTATTGCAGGGGAGGGATTTTTTAAAAAGTGTAACCACTGGTGATTATTTCAGATGTATTAATGTGGAAAAACAAAAACCTGTGCTTTTATGTGTACGTTGTACTTTTCTCAGAAACTTTGGTTCCATTTCTTGGCTTCCTGCATCGAAGGTGTCTCTGGTTGTTTCAGCTCCTTTAAAAGGGGACTCGAACCAGCAAGTGAAGGCGTGATGCTTCTTTCGGCTGTTCGAGCTCTTCCAAAGACCTCTGAACCTTTTTGTGTTCTCTTCACAATTCCCGTTAGCCAAAGCTCCCCCTCCCTGCTCCCCAAGGGACCACTAGTCTATGTATGATACACATGGATTCAGCTTAAAAACTCCGCCGCAGGCAGCCGTGAAACCAAAAGCCACACGGAAAGAGGCCAGCGAGAGGGTGGGCTCGTCATTGTTACCTCAAGGAATTGAACGGGGTGGAATAGCATCGCATCCCCCATCCCACCTCTCTGGCCGCAGCGCATGCGCGGTCGGCCAGGCCCTGCTCTCCCTGCCTGAGCAGGTGCAGGGATGGGCCCCGCTATGGAGCGGAGGCAGCGGGGATGCCGCGGAGCCCCAGCCTGGGGGTGCCGCCGCCTGCTGCCCTTTCTTAGCGCCCTGCTCTGCGCTTCTGGGGACCCCAGCGTCGGCCCGGTAGGGATGGGGAGCGGTGAGCCGCCAGCCTTGGTGGGGCTTGCGAGGGACAAATGAGCGGAACAAGGGGACGCCTTCCATTCTGAGGGGCAGCCAGGGCCGGGCGGCGCCTCTCCAGCCACCCACCCCGGGCGTGGCAGCCTGGTCCGCATCAACTGCCCGCTAGCCAAGGTGGAGGGGAAGGGGAGGGCAGGCAGAGTCACCTCTAGTGAGGGGCGATGGAGCCGTGCGAATCAGCCTTCTCCGGTCAGGTTGGCAGGGAGGGGCTGGCTAGGATGTGCCCCCCCCCCGGCATGGTGTTTTCTTGAAGTAGGGCAGGAAGGGGCGCCGGGTGCCTTGGTTTTGTTTTTTGTAACCCTAGCAGTGTCTTTAGTAAGGCTGATGGGGAGGAAGTGAGAAAAATACTCGCAAGAAGGATGTGCTGAGGTGTGGAATATTTGTTTGGGTACCACGAGTCGGAATGGATGCCGACAGGCAGGCTGGCTGGGGGTCTTCACAGCCTTACTGGAGTGAAGCAGAATAGGGAAGGGGATGAATTACTGTCCCCCTACAGGGAATATTGGGCCGAGGTGACTGACTCGTGGATTGGATGTCAGAGTTGGGGGGACCTCTGGGTGTTAGAGAGGAAGTGAAAAAGTGTTCTGGGATTCGCTGACTTAAGGTCATACAAGTCCCCTCTCTGTCCAGCCACGTTGAACAGAGAATGCCCTATATAGCCCCAAAGATCTGTTCAAGATTGAGAAATTTTGTCCTGGGACAATACAAAAATGTACAAACATTTTACTGGAAAGCATCTACGTTGTCTTTATAGTGAACTGCAAACAAAAGGAAGTATAGCAATAGCTTAATGTTCATAGTTAGGCTGTATGCTAATGATTTTTGACTGTTGATGTCAGTGTGCATTTAAATTTCTTAACTGTCATTTTTGCTAGCTTTTATGGTATTGTGTTGGATACTTTTCAGTAGTAACAGCTTTAATCAACTTTAAGCAGTATGATTTTGTCTTGACATTTCCTTTTATTAAAGTATGAGATTTTCATTAATAAATGCTAAATGTTAAACAAAACTATAAAGTTATTCCATATTCAGCTTTTCATAACTTGAAGATATGTGTTGTTGATACCAATTTTTGTTCAGATTCAGAGTAATAGAAAGAAATACTGCTGGCCAGATAAGAGAGAGGTAACTTGGTTTGCTAGGAGAACAAAACTGAACTTTGCCAACTGCCCTAATTTGTAATGTAGTGATTTTGAACATTGAATTAATGAGATGAGTGCTGTGTGAATGAGCAGTAGATAAGAACAGCTCATTTCAAGTGTGCCAGTAACTCTGCTTTACTTGCACTCTTGCCTTAGTCTCCCTAACGTTACAGATTCAATATGCCATAGGGTTAACTCTGCAGCTATAAAATGTTCATGGAGCAGTGACAGCTGGGCCAACTAACCTACGCAAAAAAACTCTTGATGCATGGCCAGTCTGTTTCATAACACTGACTCATTAGCAGTGGTGGCTGATGACTTTTTGAGTTGGTGGGGCTGCAATTTTTAAACCTCTTATATTAAAAACAAGAGGACTCACACAGCGTGTATAAAGGAAAGAGCGCCCTTAAAAATGTGCAGCAGAGAAGCATATTCTTCCTAATGAGAAAAATTAGCTGTTCTCTACATATCGTGAATAAGGGAATAGCACCATATGAGAGGGTCCAGCATCTAAACAAACTTGAGCCTCAACATAAACATGGCATAAATGCTTAAATATATGCATTTCTAAAGGAAACATACCAACATCTATTGCCAAAACCTAAAACAAATAAAGCTTTCAAAATATCAGGGAGCACTTACTTCTTGTAACATGCATGTTTTAAAAAAATGACTTCTCAAACCAAATCACTTCTATTCCAAACTTTGAAACAACTAATTATATCAGTAACATGGAAAAATAAGGGTGTAATTTGAGTCAGGGCCCACTAGAGCTTAGTATTAGAAAAAGCAGCTTTCAGTCCTTAGTTCTGAACATTTGGTTTTCTCAATAATTTTAATCCAGTGATAATTTAGCTTTAAAGGGAGTTTAGACAGATACATAAACATCAATGGCTACTGATGGTGAGTAAAAGGAACTTCCACATTGAGAAGCAATACACTTCTGAAATGCAATGCTAGGAGGCAACATTAAGGGAGTCTCTATGCTGTGCTTGTTGACCTTTCTCCAGGGCAACTGGATGGGTAGAATGTGAAACAGGATGCTGAACTAGATGGCCCACTGGGCTGATCCAACAGATTTCTCCTTATGCAGGAGGCATCTTATTTTTATGATATGCAACATAAGGTTCATGGAGCATTTTTGTTCTCAATGAGATCTAGTGCCTGGATTGAACCATCAAACGTGGTTTGGATCCTGTTACTGTTAGGTGGATCTGTAACTTGTTGACAGATTGTGCCCAAAGAACACTTCATCCTCTTGGAGAAGAGTGACAAGTAGAGTTCCTCAGGTCTTGGGACCTGTTTTGTTCAACATTTTTATCAATGATTTGGATGAAGGAATAGAGGAAATGCTTATTAAGTCTGCTGATGATACTAAATTGGGAGGGGCAGCAAATACCGTTGACAGAGTCAGGATACAGGATGATCTTGACAGGCTGGAAAACTGGGCTAAAACAAATACAATGAATTTCAACAGAGATAAATGCAAAGTTCTTCATTTAGGTAGGAAAAATCAAATGCATAATTATAGGATGGGGGAGATTTGTCTTGGTAGTACTATGTGCGAAAAAGATCTAGGCATCTTAGTAGACCATACACTGAACATGAGTCAGCAGTGTGATGTAGTAGCTAAAAAGACAAATGCAGTTTTGGGCTGTATCAACAGAAGTATAGTGTCCAGATCATGTGAAATGATGGTATCACTCTACTCTGCTCAGACCTCATCTAGAGCATTGTGTTCAGTTTTGGGCACCACAATTTAAGAAGGATATGGACAAGCTGGAACGTGTCCAGAAGAGGGCAATGAAGATGATGAGGAGTCTGGAGGCCAGGTCCTATGAGGAAAGGTTAAAGGAGCTCGGAATGTTTAGCTGAAGAGGAGATGTCTGAGAGGTGATAAGATAACTATCTTCAAGTACTTGAAGGGATGTCATATAGAGGATGGTACAGAGTTGTTTTCCGTTACCCCAGAAGGTTAGACCAGAACCAATGGGTTGAAATTAAATCAAAACAGTTTTTTGGCTAAACATTAGGAAGAACTTCCTAACAATTAGAGCGGTCTCTCAGTGGAACAGGCTTCCTCCGGAGGTGGTGAGCTCTCCTTCTTTGGAGGTTTTTAAGCAGAGGCTAGATGGCCATCTGACAGCAATGCTGATTCTGTGAACCTAGGCAGATCATGAGAGGGAGGGCAGGAAGGGTTACATCAGTACTTAGTTCTCGTGACCCCTTCTTACACACCCAGGGTAATGCCAATTGCCTTTGGGGTCAGAAAGCAATTTTCCCCTGCCCAGTTTAGCTAGGGATCCTGATGGTGTTTTGCCATCTTCTGGGCATGCAGCAGGGGGTCACTGGGTGAATGTGTGAATTTCCTGCATTGTTCAGGGGATTGGACTAGATGACCCTGGAGGTACCTTCCAACTCTATGATTCTGTGATTCTAAAGTAAGGGTGCAAAGCCCAAAACTTCAGCTAGTCTAACAAAAAATCTAAAATGCAATTCAAACTTGGGGAGAATTGAGAAGAATCTTTGAGCTGCAAGTCGGCAGTCAGTAAGTCCCTCCCACAGAGTCAACACCAACCGCCTGGCTGTGAGTGGTTGGTTTGTCTTGTCTCAGTCCTACAAGGCAGCGATTATGTTTATCTTTGCAGGAAAGCAGGAGGAGCTAATGGGTAGCTTGCAAGCATCCAGGATATCTGCTGTAAATTTGGCTGGGAGAAAGCAGTCCCACTATACAGAAGTGGCTTGCTTAGGTGCAGTCCAGAAAGAGCAGAGGCAACCTGAGATACCACGTGATACTCTACATTAAGCTTTCTTCCCTCCTCCCTAACGGGTTTGAGGCTGAGTTTAACACTAGGATGGAGGACTAAAACTAATATTATGTGGTGCAATTGTCTTTAATTGTATTATCACTCACCCCCTTGAGTGGTAAGGGAAGGAGGTTACACTGGATTGAGGCATAATGGTAGAGCCATGCCTTGTGTGTAACTGACAAGGGGAGCTTTGACTCTGGAAAGCTCATAGTTTGGAAATTTAGTTGGTTTTTAAGGTGCTACTAGACCCAAATCTTGTTCTTCTACTGCAGATCGACACAGCTGCCCATCTGAAACTGTATTTTTGTTCTGGGGTTATGTGTTTAGATACTGGGTTAAATTGCTTTGAATATTGGGAAATAAGTATATACATTTTACAATTAAATACAAATAAATTGCCTACTAATTACATCCATTAGAACCATCACATACTGGTGCAAACAAATTGTTTGGCCAAAGTCCTGCTAATATGAAATGATGCCATTTCAAAAGTAATGCCTTCGTAGTATTCTTTCTAATTTATAAATAAAATCATAGATATTACCGGTGTAACCCGTGAAATGTACAAAAAATATTTTACAAAAGTATGACAGAACTTACACTAGTAAGTTCTGTATGCCTGGGGGTGGTGGGGAGTCAATTTATGTTGCTTGCTCAGATTGCAGCTCTTCTTGCCACATGGTATACTATTTTTAAAACTGAAGAGATTTTCCAAAGCTGAACATGATCTGGCATAGGGGTCTGCTTTCCAACAACAACAAAAAGTAAAAAATGCCACCGGGTATGGCTGATGGGTATGCCTTATGTAGTTCTTTGGATCTCGTTGGCATCATTGTGTATTCAATCACTAACAAGCATAAATACCTCTGTTTTTAAAAAAGGGGAAAAGAACAAAGATACCTTTTTCTGATCTAAACATTCTTTAAAAAATATAAAAAAACAAAAATACAAATACCAAATAACATGACACTTTTTACATAGTTACATATGTATATATTTTCAGAGTAGTTGAGGAATTTTTAATAACTTTCTGCTATATTTCATTTATTTATTTATTTATTTATTTATTTATTTATTTATTTATTTATTTATTTATTTATTTATTTATTTATTTATTTATTTATTTATACTTTGCCTTCTTCCCCGGTGTGGACTGAAAGCAGCTTACATGATTTTCCTTTCTCCTCTCCTCCATTTTATCCTCACAGCAACACTGTGAGGCAGTTTAGGAGTGTATGATGGTGACCCATCAAGATTTTATGGAGAGTGGGGATTTAAACCTGGGTGTCTCAGATCCTAGTCTGACTATATACATGCTATACACAACTGTCATTATACAATAGCCCATTACTAATTAAATAGAGCAACCAAATCTATATACTCACAGTATATAATTATTTGTAGTGATCTGGTGCACTGATCGTCTTGTCATGAACTGGGCTGGACTGGGTGACTTAATATTCTCTGTCTTTCTCTATATTGACATCATAGTCACTCTTTAGTACCATGAAATCAATGGGATAAGTTAACTGAGACTAATTTGATTTATCCAATTGATTTCAAGGGGAGGAGTGCAAATTTCCAGTGTGGTGTAGCGGTTAGACTGTTGGACTAGGATCTGAGAGTCCAAATCCCTGCTCAATCATGGAAGCTACTTGGATGACTTTGGGCCAATTACACATACTCAACCTGCTTCACAGGGTTGTTGTGATGACAAAATGGAGGAGAGAAGAATGATGTAAGATGCTTTGGTTCTCCATTCAGAAGAAAGATAAGTAAATAAAGGTAAATAAATAAACTTTATGTGGCTCGTGTATGATATTATGAAAACAAGAACTATTCTAAAATAGTTTTAAATTTCAAAAATGCACAAAATATACGCAACATAGTACATTTTATATGGCATTTTATAAATGATAGTAGCCTAATAGCTCAGACTAGCATGATCTCATCATAGCTTAGAAGATAAGCAGGGTCAGCCATGGTTAGTACTTGGATAAGGAGACCACCAAGGAAGATGGGAATACTATGCAGAGGAAGGCAACAGCAAACCACCAGTGCTCGTCTTTTGCCTTGAAAACCTCATAGTTCTGGAACCTCATAGTTCTGGAACCACCATGAGTTGGTTGTGATTTGATGGTGCACTCAGGTTGCCAGGCCCCCTCAACCTCCTGGCGGGGGAATTGGGGCCTGGCACTCACCTTTCCTGGGGGGTGCGCATGTGCAAAGCACGCACACATGCTCCCACAAGCGTGATGATATCATTTCCGGGAAGTAACATCATCACGCGGTGCCCCCCCCAGAGCACGCCCACACTCCGCAGGGGCTTGGATTGGAGCTGTTGCAGAGTGGCCCAAAACGGGCCCAATCCACACCAAAACGGGCTCATTTCAGGCCCGTTTTGGCACAAATTGGGCCTGTTTTGAGCCACTGCAGAGTGCAGGAGCGCTCCTGCCCTCCATAGCACTGAAAATGGCCCCACTTGGGCATGGATTGGGCCCGTTTTGAGCCACTGCGGCGTGCAGGAGCGCTCCCGCGCTCCGCAGCGGCCCTCATCCGGGCCAAACTGGGCTGATCCAGGTGGCTGCTGTAAACCCATGTAAAACTGACTCATGCTCTTGTCACGTAGAAGCAGCAAAACCTTGTAAATAAAGCATAAAGGTATAGAAATGAAAAGCAACAGCTCAGAAACAGCTGCATAATGATGGAAACAGCTGCATAATGATGGAAACTATTAGAAGGCCCTTGCTTCATTTTGTTTGACAAAAAAAATGTTTTCTGTTGGAACATGTCTTTACAATTTTAAATTTACTAGTCAATTGATAGATTACTAGATTAACGTGATAGGAACCAGTCCTGTATACTCCACTGCATTCTCCAATAGTTTAGACAGAGCTTGCTGCTGCCTGCCCAGAAATTCTTCCTCGGGTTTAGTTGACCCTTGGGTACAGCACGTGGAGCTGTCTGCAGTGAGAGAAGGACAATTGTCATGCAAGTGCTGTTGCACAAGCAGAACAAATCATAGGGTCCAACCTATTACAGAGAAATCTTACAATAACTATTTTGCTTAGATAAATAAAATGTTAACAGTGTTACTGTTATAATTTACAGTCATGTACATGTGTGAAATGTGGGAGTGGTAGAAAGCAGTCCTCAGAATGCTTTGCTTTTTATTCATTTAAGTGGTGAGGTACTACTTCGTAGATTGGAGCAACAGGCCAGTGGATGCAAATTGCTTTGTGTGGAATAAAATTAAATAACAAAAGGTACAGACAACCGGAAATGTACTCTATCAAGTAACCGCTGAATTTTTATAATAAAAATTTTCTTCTGGAATAAAGTACTAGAAGATATTGTCCAAGAGTGGTTGGTTAATTGCAAAAGATAAATTGAACTATCTATTATCTGAGCAAGATGTGGCTGTATAAAATTCTCTTAATTTTTTAGTTAACATTTTACTAAATAGAGAAATTCATGTAAAATGTCAAAGACGACTCAAATAAGTCAAATAAATACAAATAATTTAATATATTTCCATTTTATTAGGGGATTTTTTTTGTTATCACTGAGTGTACAGTTGTGTTACTTTTCTAGATATCTAAATCTTCCCTTAATTCCTCTCAAGATCTTTAGAGTGAGATTTGCAAGAAAAAAAAATCTTCCAATAAAATTGCACCATAATCTGTCCAATGAACTAAATGAGGATTTGAACTGATGACATTTTAGTTAAAGAGAAGTTTATAGACAAGTTGATTATTTGCATTGACATATCTGTCTGCAATCTAAGCATCACATCTTCTTTTGTGACATTGTGCTGGCACAGCAGTCCGTATGTTCCATATGAAATAATTGTTTGCTGGCACAGCACTCTTATGACTGAGCTGTTAGTCATTTGAGGTTCTCCACTGAAGCCTTTCTTGAGGGTTCTTGAGTATAGTCCGTTATTATAATCATATAGATTCTCCTGCAGGATATTTTAATTTATTATAATCTCAGTGAAGCTGAATTTACTGCAGACAATAGTGGATGTCCAGCTCATCGTGCTATTCTATTGTGGTGTCAGGTGATGCTTGTATGAGACTAGAAAGGTCAGAGAAAGTCATTTAGGTATCTTAGGAACTTCTTTTACACAGTGATTTGGATTTTTAACTTATATTTGCTGTGGTCTACTACCACCGAGCTGTGGGCCAAGAAGTTCCTGGTTCAGATTTAATATCAAGCCCAAACTTGTAAAATGTCTTTGAAGCTTCTGTTCTTTCAGTCTCAACCAATATTTAAACTGAAGAACTGAAATTCTGAACACCTGTTAAAAGTGGCATTCTTCCCCATTTTCCTGCACAATCAGTTTAAATCAGTGCTGCCAAAATTATGTTTCTTTTTATCTCTAGGAAATACAGTTTGGGACCTTGTGAGGATTTGCCAAGGAGGGAAATTCCATATCCCCTCTACTAGCCCCTACTAGCTTCTGCTTCTCCCCTCTTCGTCTGTCTTGCTTGCTTGACCTTGTTCCCTCCTTCTTCTCTGGCTCTTCTCCTCCTCCATCTACTGTCTTTTTTCCTTTCTGTTCTCTCAGCTATCTGTTTATCACCAGCTGTTTCCTGCTAGAGATGGGCACAAACCGGAAAAAACAGAACCATGCGGTTCACAAACCTACCCCATTTCATGAACCGGTTCGTGAAAACATCACATCCAGGTCAGCAAATCGTCACTTCTGGGTCAGCAGAAAGTCACTACCAGACCAGCAGAAGGCCACTTCCGGGTCAGCGGAAGGTCTGCAGGAAGTCCATCCCCTGTTGCCTAGGAAACTGATTGATCAGTGCCAGGCTGTCTGCAGTGACAAACCAAAAAAAAGAACCAAACGAACCAGCCTAAAGTTCATGGCGGTTTGTCAAAAATGGGCTCCGATGAACCACCGGTTCACGAACCACGAACCAGCCTAGTTCGTCACGAACTTTGGTTTGTATTTCGGTTTGTGCCTATCTCTATTTCCTGCCCCATCAACTGCTTGCTTCACCCTCTTGTCCTTTTCTTACTCTCCTTTCTTACAGTTCTCCTCTTCCCCAGCAATGCCTGTGGTGTTTCTTTCCTTTTCCCCATCCTTTCTCAGCTCCTGTTCCCCTCCCAGCTTACTTCCTTCTACCACCTGCCATATAGATCCTCTGGTATTTCCCCTTTGCTGGCCGCCACTTCCTATCCTCTTGCTGTGGATCTATTTCTGCCTCATGGTGCCCAGTCAGCTAAACTTACTCTGTTCTGCACAGGAGGGCCATCCCTTGCCATTAATTATATGAAACTGAGTTGCATATAAGTAGGCTTATACATATATGTAGTATGATTTACAAGGATTCTGTTCAGTTGGAATACGTCTAATTATTATGTTAACTACAAGCAGCAACTGAAATATTCTTGAAAAGTTTCCAGGAATGTTTTTCCATCCTGTAGTTATATCTGCTTCTGCAGCATTTTCATTGTGTGTTACTACAGATCATTCATTTTGATTTTGGATTCCGGTATTAAGGACCAGCCAATAAACAGTGACGTTGCAGGTGTTGAATAGCTGCTTCTTTATTCTTATCTCTCTTTTTCTAAGAGGTCATAATGAAACCAACATTATTTTTTGTAGAAGTGAAGCTTCTGGAATAATGATTGCTTCTGGTATTCCCAGCTTTGAACAGGTACTTTATATGTTAGAAATGCATAGATAACTAATCCAAAATCTGAGAAAAACAACCTAAACTAACATTTTTTAAAGAGATGTTATGTGAGGACTTGCATTCTGTTACCTACAAAGCTAGTTGTAATATTAGGAAAGTATTTAATAATGCAGACAAAGATGTAAAAACCTTCAGTGACTGGAAGTTAATGATAGAAAATGTACACACACACAGACACAAAGGGAACACTTCCCACTGATAGGAAGTGACTTTTTGGCCTTTTCCAAAGAGATATCTAAAATTCCATATGTCTCAATTTCCTTTATAGCGACTAGCCTTTATAAAAGATGTTCTCTCTCTTAGCTCCCATTAATAATTATTGTGCAGTTGCAGGGCAGACTTCATTGATCGGTTTCATGTACGGATTTGAATTATACAGGAGTGGGAAGTTACAATCGTCCTAGAGAAATACTCACTTACACGACACATTACAACTGTAGCCTATATTGAATAATATGTCACTTTGAGCCCAGTTTTGTAATCCTGGCAGGTTGATGGTTGTTCCTGAGAGTATGCCAAGTCATCCATTGCTGATGTGAGGCAGCCCCTGTGCCCTCCTTTTGCTTGCTGCCTTCTCATCACAGGCATGGTGGTCTTCGTGTCAAAATACACAATACACCAGACGTGCTGGGTTACATGTACACTACCTGACTCACAGTCAGAAGTACTTTCTGGGGAACTCCCCTTAAACCGTACTGTTGGCACTGCATTGTGAAGAGATTTCCCACTTCCCACCAACTTTTACCTGTTGAAATAGTGGGGTGGAAGTATTTGTTTCTTTCATCTGGCTCCATGTGCCCCAGGTAAGACATGTAAAGGTAAAGGTAGTCCCCTGTGCAAGCACCGAGTCATTACTGACCCATGGGGGGATGTCACATCACAATGTTTACTTGGCAGACTTTTTACGGGTTGGTTTGCCATTGCCTTCCCCAGTCATCTACACTTTACCTCCAGGAAACTGGTTACTTATTTTACCAACCTCGGAAGGATGGAAGGCTGAGTCAACCTTGAGCCGGCTACCTGAACCCAACTCTGGCCGGGATCGAACTCAGGTTGTGAGCAGAGCTTAGACTGCAGTACTGCAGCTTACCACTCTGTGCCATGGGGCTCTTTCTAGGTAAGACATGTAGAGCCAGAGAAAAAAGTGCAGAAGGCCCTCTGCTGGCAAAAACTGGATGGGAGGGAAGCCAGAAGCTCCTGCGAGGGGACAGTGTCCCCTCGCCAAGCAAATGAGTGCTGTTTAAGTTGAGTTCTCCTGATGTATGTCTGACTGTGAGTTGGATAGCAAACCCACAACCAGGTTGTCAACCTTCAGGTGGGAACTGGAAATCTCCCAGGGTTACACATCTGGAGAAAATGTCTGTTTTGGAAGGTGGACTGTATGGCATTATACCCTGCTGAGGTCCCTCCCCTTCCCAGGACCCAGCCCCAAATTTCCAGGAATTTATCAGCCTGGAGTTGGAAACCCTATATGTCAGGTGTATCAGGGCCTCATATGCAAGTGACTGCCACTGCCTCCTTGTAAAGAGATGGAGATGGTGTTGTGCTCATGCCTCAGCTACAATTCCTCCTGAAGAGGATTGCCTTCTCACAGAGACACTGCTTCAGATGCAACTACAAAAGCTGTCTCCTCCTGTTCTTCTCAAGGAACAGCCTTCCAGAACACTAGCCCACTGGGAAATCTCCTGGCCATTTAAATGGCCAGTCTGTGTCTGGGATTATCAATTATTTTCAGCTGTTTTAACATGTCTAAGTTTGTTAGTACCTGTTGAGTACATTCTCTGACCAGATTTTAGTAGTATCAGTAACAGAATGCATGCATATGAATATGAATATTTTCCTTTCTTTGTTAATGAGAACTATATCCAGTTAAAAGTGTCCAGAAAGGAAGAAATTTATGCTTTGGTGGTGCAGTATGTCAGGCTTTATATATACAAATATCTTCTGTTCCATGATCTGCATCATAAAATTTTCAGATATGGGGTTAAACATTAATAAATGTGTTTTATAATAAGAAGAACCTTTAGAGACCCAGGAGAAAAGAAGCAAGCTTTAGATAGCTAGGCAAAAACACAAATGTAAGCTCATTTTCTTCAGCACTCTAGGAATCCAATATTGGCCATTTGGGAGTGAGAAACATTTACCTAAACTGCAGGAAATGCTGTAATAAATTCTTAATCTACAGTTAGGTTCTGAGTGCCAATTCACAGATTCTTAAGTTAAAGGGGATCACTACAATTGCAGCCATTGTGAATATTCTGTGAGTATTGTGTCTTTCTTCCATTGGTGAAACCTGAGTTCTCTTTTGCACTTACATGGTCTAACCTAATTAACATAGTCTAACCTAATTAACTCCCCATCACACCATTTCTTCTTCATTTTCATCCAGTTTGCAGACTCTGCAACATGCCTGATAACAGCTGTTTCTCCCCCTGCTTTTTATATTTGCTTGTTGGCTTGTTTTGTGTCTTCTTTAACATACAGTCTGAAGAAGAATTCTGAGGAACTCAAAACTTTGCTTACTTACTACTTCATGACATTTCTATTACTTTTTGATTCTAGATACTAGAAGTGAAACAACTAAGGTAGTGTTTTTATTTTTGAAGCCAAAACTAAAGAAAAATGCATGAACATAAAGAAGAAGGCTTTACCCATAAATGAAATTAGCAGGTGACCCCAAGTCAGGAGTTACCCTTTCCAGGAATCCCTTAAAAAAACATTTTAAGCTAAACAAGCAACAGGTTTGGGGTCTGAACAAACAGCACATACTTGAGATTTTAGTTAGGGAAACTTCCTTGAAAGGATGCCTGTAATACTGCATACCTTGAAAACATTGGAGGTTGTAGCACAGATTAATCCACTGCTGACATAGTTTCTACAGCCTGATAGATCAGAGCACACCGTATCTCAAATGATCCTACTAGCCTTACATGTGGATCATCTAGTATTTCTGCATGTTGGAGCTATGACACATTGTGAATTGTTATAAGAAGGTAATAGATGGAAACAAACCTGGTATTTGTCTCCGTCTATAACCTCCACTGCCCCAGGAAAAAAATCAGCCATGCAGACTCAGCCTTAGAAATTCTGCCCATAATTTTGGTCAACGGACTTGTTTTCAACCCAAGAGGGAAAAAAATTAGGCTGTAGCACCGAATACTTTTTTGATAGTGGCAGCAGTTCAGATGAGGTAGTGGCACAGGCACGTATTCCTCCCCCAAAGTACTTCAAATAACATGTGGTGTGAGACCTTCATGTTAATACCTCCTGCACATATTCACCCACCACTGTCACTGAGCACAGTTCTTTGCTACCAGTTTAAAAGATTGTATTGAGAATACCATTGATACATTCCCAATATTAGAGTTAATTGCTATTACAAGTTTTTCCAAATAGAAATCAAATACCTTTCAAAAATATTCTCTTGTTTGAATAGTTAGATGAGCAAATCGTATAGTTGAGCCAGTATCTAGTTCTTTTGACTTAAAAAATCTGGAAATAGGGTGTCTTGGTTGAAACCATTGTTCAGTTTTGTGTAAGGAACTCTGGGTGAACCAATTAAATTAAGGATTATCTAAAAGAAACTCTCCTTCTGTCTCAGTTTCATTCCCTCTGTCTGCAATATGGGAATAATAAAAGTGACTTATATGGCTTTAAAAATTACTGAGATAATATATAAAGTTAAGTATTATTATTGTTATTATTTTCATCAGAAATTGCAGGTATTATTGGAGGAACATTGTGGTTGAGATGAGAATATATCTGTAAATCTGTGGAATATGGAATATTTTGTATAATTTTTTAAAATGTTTGACTAATAAGGCTGTTTTTGTTGATGTCAGGGACTGTGATCTCTAGTAATCTCTAACTTCTGATTTTTGCTCAGTACGTGACAGGTTCACAAGCACCTTGCTCTAAGAATTTGCAGTCTCTCTGTGCACTATGCTGGCAAAACCTGTTGTGGGATGCATAGAAGCAACCCTAGTTTAAGGTTGCTTTTTGACTTGCTCTTGAGGCAGAAATAACATTTAGAGAAGTTGGGAAATTAATAATTTTAAGGGGGATGGGAAATTTGGAACTTAATTATTAATTTTGATGGTATTCGCGGAATTTATTGAGTAGGCGGACCTGGGTAACAGTGCAATAGGCGCTGTGGGGTTAGTAGCCAGAGGCAGAAGTTATTTGAGGTGGTGGTGGATATGTGGTCAGGGAACCCAGTGGTCATGGGACGGGCGAGGTATGGCAGTGGGGCTAGGCATTATAAGGGAATGAGCCAGAGATATGGCTATACTCGAGTCCCTTCCAACCTTTGCCCCATCCTGAGGGATGCTGGTAGTGGGGCTAGGATTCAGTGCCCTCTCCCGTCACTGCTGTTGTGCAACGCCAGGTCCATTAATAATAAGACTGCAACCCTCCAGCAATATTTTGCAATGGAAGAGGTGGATCTGGTGTGCATGACCGAGACCTGGGTATGAGAAGGTGAAACTGTCACCCTGAAAGAACTAACCCACCCACCCACCCCCCGATTTCTTGGTCCTTCATCAGTCACGGGACAGTGGCCGGGGGAGCAGGGTGGCGATGCTCATTCGAGAGTCTCCATCAGGCCATTCCCTACACCAAAGATTGGCAGTATTGACTGTGTGGGCCTGGTGTAGGATGCCGAGGAGAGTATAGCCATCTGTTTGGAGTACTGATCGCCTTGTGCACCTGCAGATGCCTTGCCTGGCCTGTTGGAGGCGGTAGCTGGGTGGGCCTTGGAGTATCCCTGGCTTTTGGTCCTGGGAGACATCAGTGTTCATGCCGACAATGCCGCCACCTCATGGGCCATGGACCTGATAACTTCCATGGCAGTGTTAAAACTCTCCCAGTTTGTATCAGTTCCCACACATAGAGCAGGACACACGCTGGACCTAATCTTTGGGGTGGGGATACAGGTGGATCTGGATGAACCTATAGTAGTGCCATGGTCAGACCACCTCGTCCTGAGGGCTCGTCTGGGCACTGCAACCCCTCCCTGCTTGGGCAATGAGCTAATTTATGCTCGCCCATGGAGTCAAATGGCTCAAATTGGATTCCAGAACGCTCTGCGGGATCCGATGCCCTTTGGCAGCTTGTTGGATGAACTGATAGAGGACTGGAATGCCCGTCTCTCTGATGACATCGACAAGATTGCTCCCCGTTGCCCTCTCCGCCCCTGAACTAGAATAGCTCCCTGGTATACTGAGGAGCTACGTCAGATGAAATAGGAGCTGAGACAGCGGCTCCGTGACGAAGTGTCAAGAACATCTTATAGAACGTTTATGAAGGCCTATGAGGTGGCAGTGAAAGCTGCAAAGAGAGATTACTATGCAGCCTTCATTGCGTCTGCTAGTTCTTGCCCAGCACAACTTTCCAGAGTGATTCGGGCTTTAACGTCCCTTACACATGGGACAAAAAATGTGAATTCGATGATAAGCTGTGAGGCTTTTGGAAACTATTTTGCAGATAAGATCCTGTCACTCTGCCGGGACCTGTCCACCGTGGTTGATGCAGTATGTGAACTGGTGGCCCCTTGGCCATCTCCAGGGTTGACATTAGATCAGTTCAGACCACTCTCCCAGGAAGAGGGAGACAGGGTCCTGCATGCTGTGAAACCTACCACATGCCCACTAGACCTGTATAATTTTGGTTCCTTGCCTCCTCAAACTTAACCCTCTTGAGGCTCCATCCCCCCTCAAATCTCGAGGAGTTTCTCAACTTGAAGTTGACAATTCTAATAACAGCAATCTGCTTTAGTTCAGAACTTACATTAAAACTAACAGTGTATATTCTTTAAATAACAAAACTAATATTCTTATATGTTCTTATATGTGCCGTTAAACTATAAAGTGCTGTAAGTTTAGTTTTGTTTTACCATATTTTTTTCAGAGCTGGTTAAAAACCTACGGTTATCTACTTCCTTCTGACACACGAATGTCTGCTCTACACTCAGGAAAAGTTATGCAGTCTGCAGTTTCCACTATGCAGCAATTTTATGGCATCCCAGTAACAGGAGTGTTGGATCAGACCACTATTGAGTAAGAGTTTCTTTTGCAAATACTTGAAAGCATTGTCTTTCTCTAGATTATCTATGATTTATCTTCAGTTGATGGATCCTTTGAGAGATACTTTCCACATCTGTAGTAATTTGCTCTGCTTACAAGTAGAGAAGTGAGGTGAAAAGGGCCAGTATGATTTGGTGAATAGAAAATTGGACTTGGAGTTGGGAAGAAAGCTTCAAAGTCCACCCATTGCTGTGATGCTCTGATTAGGGACTGTCCTATTAAATATTGGACTGAGTTAACCTACATTTACAAATTCCAGTGCTCTGGAAAAAAACATGCACCTGAGATATCGAGCAAATAGTAAAGAAAATTAACTGGAAACTGACTGATAAACTGAAATAATCCATGTTAAATCCAAAATGAGAATATTCTTCAGGGATTTGCACTAGTTTAACTAAATTGGTTTAAACAAGTCAGTGCATCACATAGAAAGATGCTCAGGCTTAGTATGCAGTATACAATATCACCATCTTGAGGGCTGTTAATGTGATTTTTTAATTCAGTCTAAGATACTGGTAGAGGGGAGTTGCAGTTTTATTGCTCTTATGCTATTCTTCATATTTAGAAGAATTTGTTTCAGCCCATATGTCTCATCCTGAGGTAGCCTTAGCCTAATCTTAATGAATTGTTTAATGGATTGAACTGTGAAAGAAGCTGTTCTATGCTTATGGGTAAACAGTTTTTACTTCATGCCAGTCTAGACATAATTCATGCGCATGTTGCCCTTTCTGCCCCTAACCTACAATTCAGAATGTAAATACACTGATCTGTAAATACATTGAACCACTTAGGAACCAAAGTGTTGGCAGCTATTTAGTAACCAAATAACAAAATATTTTTTCATATTCCCAACTTTCCTGGATGATAGGAAGTTCCAAGGGTAGCCTTCGCAGTTGACCAGGAAGGAGAGAAAGCAATAGTTCTTAAACTGTTTGTTCACAAATTTACAGGTTGAACAGGTAGGAAATAGGCATGCTCGTGTTCTAATCCTAAAACATCTTCAGTCCCTAACCACAACACTAAAGACTACTACTTGCAGCTAGTTCTAAAAACACAAATACTATGTGCACTCACACCAATGGAGTATAGAGCTAAAATATTTTAGCGCTAGGCTCTCAGGCACAAAATCTTGCCCCCTTTCGTGCCTACATGTCCTAGGTAGGGAGTTCTGGCTTCCCACAGAGAGCCAAGCTACAAGTGACGAATTACACTTGAATGGCAAGTGAACAGACTCACATGTATTCCTCCCTGTTCACTTGCCATTCACTTGCGCTCCACTTGACCACCGTGATCAAGTGGAGCACAAGTGAATGGCAAGTGAACAGGGAGGAATACACGTGAGTCTGTTCACTTGCCATTCAAGTGTAATTCGTCACTTGTAGCTTGGCTCTCAGTTCTCTTTGACTGACACAGTAGCAGCATTGATTAGGCACATCCTCCTCAGAGAAGTCTCTGTGAAGCAGCATCTTCCAAGGTATTTTCTGCCTTCATTCTTTCTAACTATTTCCCTTCCTTTTATTTCTTGTTTTGTCAGGAGGATTTTGAAGAAATCTTCCCCTCCCCTTCACTCAGGGCTGATTCCAGACACACGTTCTCTGTTTCAACAACTCCAGTTTTGTGCCTTATTGTTGTTGTTTCCATGTCATCCTCCATTACTGTCCCAATCATGAACAATCTATTTTCCCCATTAAAAATGGACCTTTCTCAAGATAGCATTGTGCAGATGATATTTTTTGTGTGTCCAGGCGGGAAGGTACACCTTCTGTTTGATTGGCAGAAATGCCCCATTCCACTGCATTTTCACAGTGTCCTTGATACCAACAAAACAGAGTGTGTGTTTGGTTTTTTGGGATCATGGCAATGTCATAACAGTGTTACTAGATTAGGACAATACAAGGACAAGGGTTTGACATTTGAAAAGTTCCTGGAGTATTCTCTCCATTTCCCCCAGTAAGGGGGGGGCAATTAGTCTTTTTAATGTAGATGAGGGCAATGTGACATCCAGAATCTGGCAGTAATTAGCATTACTGAAGGATTCAAGTATTGCATTATTCTGGAGCAGCACTATGCATAAAACAAAAACATTTTTAAAAGTTGCCGGAAAATCGTGATCGTGGTATAACATTATGGGTATAACATGATGTGCAATCAGCCAAAGTTTTTATGTATAGCTGAATTTTTAAGCATTGTTAGTAGCAAAGAGGCAAGTTGTCTTCCACAGACGTTTACAAGGCGTTAGCGCCTTTTCTGCCTGGGAGACAGGCAGGACATTGAGACTTGTGCTTACTGTCAGATGTACATAGAAGAAACCAGATGGAACTATTTCTCCGATCAGAGCCATGCTGTGGGAACAAGCCCTCTTGATGTTGGATGTGATAGCAGAAGTTCCTTTAGTCTCAGTGGTGGCTCCCACATCATCAGCTCTGACTAAGTCACTCTCAAAATCATCAGCCCTAATTTTAGGTGGTTAGCCATGTTGGTCTGAAGTAGATGAGCAATGTTCAAGTCCAGTAGCACCTTGAAGACCAACAAGAGTATCCAAAGTATAAGCTTAAAGAGTCAAACTCCATCATCTATGAGTCAGAGTGGAGATCTCAGAGTCTTTTTTCCCAGTCAGAAGGTGAGAGGGGTGTTGCAAAGTAATAAGATAGGATGTGGAGGTAAGAGAGGATGTGAAATATAATTAGCTTGATTCCTCCCCTGCTATAATCAAGCAAATTACAATTCACATTCTTCCTCCACATCCTATGTTACTCTTTAAGATGCTACTGGACTTGAACCTTGCTCATCCTCAGTTTTAGCACCACAAATACTGAACTTGATGCCAGATCCCTTTTACACAGGCTGATTTTGGAGTCAGTGAAGCTGATTGAATGTAAGCAACAAAAACAAAAGTGTTGGCCTGTATCTCCTTCCAAGTCTGTGCTTAAGAATCGAAAGGACAAGCATCAGCCCAAGTCTGATGAACAGAGATCTTTCCCTTGATCATGATTTCACCAGGAATAACCAACTCGATGTGCTTCTCTCCATCTCCAATGCCTGAGCCATCAGATCCCAATCATGGACACCATGATAAGGCATTCTTTCAGTATATTGGAACTGATTTCTCAAGGTAGAGCAAAGGGAAAGACTGCTCCAGATTAACCATTTGGATTAGCCATCCAAGTCATTCCAAGCCTTTTTCCTGAAGCTATAAGGCAAGGTACACAGATGGTCACCAACAGCATGGCCACCAAATATATGAACAAGTAAGGGGCACTGCCTCCATAAATTCTTTCTTACCTGCAGCTTCTGAGAGAGACACACCAGGTGTCACATTAAACCTGTAGTGATATTAATTGTCAGCAAAGATGACAGACCCCTTGTGTACTTCTTCAATCACAAAGGGATAGTTGGTCTTGAGTGGTCTCTTCAGACTTCTTACTTGCCACCCATCTCATACTGTGCAATCCGCCTTGAGTCTCAGTGAGAAAGGCGGACTATAAATGACATAAATAAAATAAAATAAAAATTTTCCACAGATGGAGCACAGCAGAAGTCAATCTGTTTGCCTCTCTGTACAACAAGTGCCATAATTACTGCAGAAGAGCAGGAGCAGAACATCACTTCCTGGATAATGCCTTCCAGATCTTTTACATTTTTCCACTTGTTCCACTCATCACCAAAAATGTATCCTGATCACTACCTTCTTCTCAGTTTATCATGGTCATACATTATGCCTGAGGTTATCTGCTACACCTCCTCAAGGCTGACAACCTCCTGTCGCAGAATTGCAGAAAGATTCTACATCTGGACATGGCCAAGCTGAATCTGGTTGTGTGATGGAATGCCTCAGAAGCATGCCAGTGACTTTGATGGAGAATATACAAGAAAACTACCCTCTGTTCATTAGCCAGGAGAAGGGTGCTTTCCCTGTTCCTATGGGAGGGACAGATAACTCCAAGGCCTCCCAGCAGGGCATTCAGCCAAGGCGCTGTGGCACCAGAAGGCCCTGGAAACACCTCTTCAGTTACTTTGATGAAGAATGTGAAAGAGAGCCTTCTACCAGGCACTCCTGTGACAGAAAAAGGAAACACTTTTGCCTGTTTGCTATTGCTCAGGGATGGGAATAATCTGTTTTGTCATCTCTATCCTTGAATACCTACTCTATGTTCTTAAAGGCTGGGTCAGTCTTCCCTGTCAGTGCATCTAGTTACTCTTTCAACTGTGAGATCACACCTAGAAGGCTGCTGTTTCTTCATCCAGTCTGTAGTAAAGACATTTTTCAAGATCTCCATTAGACTTTATCCACTTATTTTGTTCCCTGCTCCACCATGGAACCTGCAGGGCTTGCTTTATCAGTTAATGAAAAAGCCCTTTGAGTCTCTGTCTACCTGAAACTTGGCCTGTTTTCTTTGAAGGTGGCCATTTGGCGGCCATAATGCCTGCTAGGTGGTCCAGTGAACTGCGTGCTTTGCATTCTGAACTCCTCGTTCCTGATTTATACAGGGAGAAGGCCTTGCTGTAACACCAGACATTTTCTCCATTTCTAAAATTGTTTCTGGATTCCACTTCAACCTGAAACTGGTTATTCCTACTTTTTTCTCTCAGTCTGTCTTCAGAGACCGAGAGAATACTTTACTATGGTTTTCAAAAAGCACAGGCCTTCTGCCTAAACAATGCAGTTCCTTTCAAGAAAACTCCAGCCATTTTTTCCAGTTTCTTTGGCCTTAACAAGGGATAGAGAGTCTCTTCACACACTTCAGGCACTGGGTATCAACAGGGGCGGTACAAAAGTTTGCCGTGCTCGCGGCCGGCTGGCCCCCGTGATGCCCCCCTGGCATCACGCACCAGCATGCGTGATGATGTCACGCATTACGTCATCATGGGAGCGCGTGCGCCGCCGCTGGCCCAATTGCAGCGGCTGGCAGCCTCTGAGCTCTCCCGCTCGGTTGCCTGCCCCGCCGCAGATGCCTGCCCACGGTGGCTGCGCCCGGCCGGGGGCTTGTGTTGGCGGCGGCAGCGGCGCGGGGCGGGAGGGATAGGAGGCTGCTGCTTTGTGGAGTGCGCTCCCGCCCCCCACGCCTCCTCCGGCGCTCCCTCCGGCACCCCATGCCTGAGGCCACTGCCTACCTGGCCTCAATGGGCGCGCCAGCCCTGGGTATCAACTACCATTAAGCTGTTCTATGATCTAAGTCAAGTTGCCCCCAGATGTTGTATGAGCTCATATCCATATTGATATTCACAACCTTAATCATAAGAGTCTCTATACCAGAATTCTGCAGGGTAACTACCTAGTCTCCATATTACACCTTTGAGAAACACTGTTATGAACATTAGAACATACATGGATGCCTCCTTTGGCAAAGCCATGCTCAGCCTCTCATTATATTACTGCATCTGTGCCCACCACCAGGTAGTTCAACTTGTTAATCTTTTCCTATTGGTGCAAATGCATAGAGACTATGAAGAAGAAAAACTGGTTGCTTACCTGTAACTTACGGTCTTTGAGTTGTCATGTATATAGTCACACAACCCATCCTTTTTTCCATTGCAGGTGCTTTTAGCTTGCTGTAGCATTATTAAAGACCTGAGCTGGGAGCTGCAACTCCTTCCCCTTGAGTATGACAGCTCAGAATGGGAAGATTTTACACTTAGCTAGAGAATGTTCCAAATTGAAGCTCTGCACAGGTGTTGGTACTCAGTACTGTGACTGTGAAGATAGCCACTTGAAAAACAGCCATTAAAGATAAATGACCTTTTTCTCCCTCTTGGTCAAATTTGAAACTGCCTTTTTATTTGCTGCTTTGGGATATACCCTCCAAGCAGAACAGTATTTTAATTAACTGATTTTGAAAAGTTGTGTCCTAAATTCCTCAACCAATGCCAGCTGTTGTGGAAGCTTACAAACCACAAGGAATTTTATAGAAACTTTCTTCCTCACCATAAATATACATTGATAATAAATCAATAATATCTTAAAATCAGAACAAAATTCAAAATCAACAAAATGCCTGGGTAGATGAGTGGAGGGCATTTGATAACTGTAGTTTCTCAACTGAAAAGTCACAGCTGAAAGCAATATCTTGTCATCATTAGTGTCCAGGGAACCAAACAGGACAGCATAACTTACGGATTTCTGCACTCAGATATATTTTGCTTTTCAGGTGGATGAAGAAGCCTCGTTGTGGTGTTCCTGATCATCCCCATTTAAGCCATAGACGAAGGAGTAAGCGATACGCACTAACTGGACAAAAATGGAGACAAAAACATATCACATACAGGTAGAATCCTCTATTTGTATCTATTCAATTAATGCTTATATGTATCACAACTTTTCAATTTAAAATTCCCAAGGCAATTATCAACAACAATAATCTACAACTTCAGAGCACAATAGAACAGGTTTATATAACATAGTAACAGCATAATATAAAATTCATGCTATATCTACCAGCAATAAAATAGTTAGATGGTAAAATAATGAATAAGTAATAATGAACCAGCAGAAGCGGTAAAAGAGCAATAAATCAGGACGGAGAGATAAAACAGTGCCATCCTTGCTATTTTTAAGTATGATATATAGATATTCGACTGAGCTTTGCCATGTAAAATGTTTCTGCCAGGGTATCTGCTCATATTCTGCATCAACCCGCACTCCAAGTCAGTCTGGGCATTTCTTTGATAGTCTTGCCTTGTGGATTCAGCCTCAATTGTATCTCATAGCCAAGAACAGACAATTTATGGCAGAGATCAGTCAAGCCCTCATGGCTGCAGAAGGAGGTGAGCGCATGTTCACAGTATATATGAAACATTAAGAAAAAAAAGGGAGGTAAGTGAAGTTAGTTATACTTGTTTGGGTTTCATTATTAGCAAGGAGTAGCATGAGGTCCCCCCTCCCAAGGAAAACTAAATATATTGTATTTAGTTTTGTATATATGAATTTTGTATATATTTGTATATATGTATTTTTAGATGTGGGCTTATGCATTCTGCATTCATTCTAGCCTTCTAATTCAAATGCAAATAAATATGTAATATTGTAGCTCTTTCTCAAGCAATTCATTCCCAGTGTGATTCTCAAGTGTTTTGTAAAGTTGTCCATGCTTGTAAGCCATTGTAGAAGCCTCTAAATATGCCACAAAATAATTCAACACTAGTACAGTAAATATACATAGCAAGTGTGAGTTTTCTATGAGAACTGCGTAGCAGAAACTGCTTTGACACACAGACCTAGCTAGATTTTGTTATCAGCTCTGCTGTCCTATTGGTTCACAGGCAGATGCTTCCAGAAAGGATTTGGTCATTGATCTGCCCCCACCACTGAGGCCAAGTTGGCTAGAACTGCTTCTGACAACAGCGAAGGAGGAAGCCACTTCAGTTTGGCGCCTCCTGTGAGGGTTCTAAGGAACAAGGTAGCTCTTGCTGGGAAGAACTGTGTGGCTCTGATCTTGTGTAGAGAGAGACTCATATTTGTAAGCTTCCTTGAAGACCAAAATGGTGGAAAGGCATGATATAAATGTCTGAAGTAAATAATAACAAATCATGGTTTTGTTAACAGAGCATGAATTATATTCGCTTAACACACAACTTAATGCTCCTCTTACCATTTTAGTTTTGCTCTAAGAGTGGTAAAGCAGACTTCCATTCCACTTCTGAGAGTCAAGTGTTTTCCACATGCACACATACTGGGTTTCCTAGATATTCTATCTGTGAGGATCAGATCTGCTTTGGGCCTCTGTTCAACCAAAGTGTTGTCTGTTTATTTTTTCTGCACTAGAAAAATGCCCGGTTTCAGTTGCATGCTTTCTGGGGAATACGTCAGTTTTGTCAGTTGACTTTGCTGGACAATAATCAGGGTATGCAGTATGTAGAAAAGCTGCAGAAAAACCGGGGAAAGAGCACTTCTCCGGCAGATGCAGCCTTTCTCCGTGCAGAATGCAGAAAAGTCGGGGAAGCAGTTTGCAGAAAAGTCAGGTAATTTTTGACTGTGCATGCAGAAATCTGGAGAGAAATTGAGGCAGTATGGGGCCAGAAGTGATGAAAACCTTGTGCAGAAAAGACCTGATGGTGGTCAAGACCCAGACTTGGATTTAGGAAATGTATGCTGCGATTCTTGGTCAGCCTGGTGAATAAGGATGTGTTTGTGTCGGGGCAAGTAATTATCTCATATGCTCATCTCCCCATCTGTGAAATGAAAATAACAGCCAGCCTCTGAATGTTAATTACAATAACACATCCTCAAAGAGCTATTGACATTTGACATCAGTTTCATTAATCTCACCTGCATTCTTCTCCTTTGCTAATAACTGTGCTTTTTCTGTGATGGCTCTTGGATCAGTTGTTAAATTTTTTTTTTCAATTTTGAAGGTTGCACAGAAATGGAAAGAAGGGATGAAATGAAAACATTGTGGAATGATGACAGTTCCATGTAGCTTAAATCATATATATCAATCCTGTGTGTTTTGAAACTGGAAAACAAATAATAGGTTGCCTTTCCCAGTCTACGGGCATGCCATGAATGTGATAGACGTTGCTTCCCTTATATTATTGATTACCCTTGTCTTTTTTAGTTACAACTCCTCAGGTTGCCTGGGTATGTTGTGCTACAAAGGAGTAGCTAATTTGTAAAAGCTGAAGAAAAAGGAGAAAAAGAGCCTTCCACTTTTCTTGTTCAAAACACAAAATAACTTCTTTTAAAAAGAGACTCCTTTAATTTCCACTTTAATTTTGCTATCTTTGCTCTAATGTCTGACACTTTACTCCTCCTTAACATAGCACAAAAGAATATTTTGATACTTATTTTGTCTCTTAATTTATTTTAAACTGGTAAGATAGAAATGATTACCAAATTGCTTTTTGAGGGAATTATGCTTTTCTGTCTACCTAAACAAGTGGTGGGTTTTAAGGAGTGTATCTATACTATGTTAAATTTCTATATTACTTTAAACATTCAAGCTTTAAACCAGGATTCTTGATCCTGTTTATACTTTGCCATGAAGGCAGGATTCTGAACATCCAGGCCTGTATACTTTTGTATGGAAGAAGGTAATAGGAAATCAGAGAATTCTCAGTAGGATGAGAACAGCATGTGAATTTGCTTGACCTATCTTTTGCTTGTTGGAAAAGTGGAATCCTGCTTGGTACAGCAAGTTAGGGGAAAATGTAGGCAGGCAGAGTGCTGGGCAGGCGTGGGTAATGTAGCTATTGCATAGTGTTCACTGCAGTGGTTTTGCTAAAGCGATAGCCAGAGCTTTGGGGTTCTTAAAGATGTACTGTGTGTATTATTTAGATATCTAAAAGATTTTACTATGAAAATTATTGATAGCAGTTATAGCAGTAATAGCCTTCCTCTAGGAAAAGGAAGAGTGCACCACAATGCTCAGAATGGGTTCATGGAATTTAATGATCTAATTAAGACATTAAGTAAAGATAAGAGAACAATCACTAGAGAATTGTTTCATAGAACAGTGTCACTGTTTATTATGTACTGATGCAGCAATTGTCACCATCCTATATGCCATTCACACCGTTTTCCACAATCCAGCATTATTTATATATGTATTACTTTGTTCTCTCTGATTCCTTTCATTATTACATTTTATTATTTTTTTAAAAAAATATTTAAATAAAGTCTAAGGTAGAACCTACTGGTTGGAATATGCACCGGAGACCCCAAGCTTTCAGGGGATGGCTAGCTAGGGGAAAATGTCATCATACAGTTTAAGCCAAACCTGAGGCACATTGTTATGAAAGGTGCTTTGTGAGTGGTTAGTGCAGTCAAAAGTCTTTCATGGCAGTTCTTTTTAAGTATGCCTTATTTTAAGAGATTATTACACATTCTGCAGGTTTATATAGGAAAAACCCCTAAAATTCTTAGTATTTTCCTCATTGACAATTCAGGGTGTGCACCAAAAAAAAATCAGGGAAATTCCAGATTCCTAAAATTTGGGCCTGATTCTCTGACTTGGTTGGGGTAAATCAAAGGAATTCAAGTTAATTTGGCCATTATTCCCTATGGGGAAATCAGTCTGAGGGCTATCTGGGGGGTTGGGAGTGTGTCATTTTTCAATCAAGCTTCATCAAATTCACAGAGAACCTACTCCTGACTGTTTTATAAAGACCCTAAAAATTCAGGAAGATTGGAACTCAAGGGCCAATTCTGTGGACCTCCAGAGAAGGTCCCCCAGCCATATATTGGGGGAAATGTCCCCATTTGTTCCTATATTGGGGGAAATGTCAAAGCTGACTCCCATTGCACAAACACACTCGGTCAAGGCTGCCATAGCTAAAGAACCCTTCCTAATGCAAGCTCATCCCTGGGAAAGCCCAACAGAACCAAAATAATGCTCCCACCAAACCTCAAGTGCTCTCTGAGCAGGCTGCCCAGCCACTCTATTGTTTCCTATGATGAGAAAGTTTTGAGGCTGTTTCTTGGAGCACAAACACAAAGGGAATAATGCCAGTGGTCAGAAGCACTCTCCCTATGCAAGCTCATCCCTGGGAAAGAATGCAGAACCAAACTGAAGCAAGGAAATGGAAACCCCCCCCCCCCAACCAAAGTGAAGCAAGGGGACCAATAATCAAACCAGAGAATCACATCCATTACACCTAAACCGAACTGAAGCAAGGGACACTGTTGCAACTTAGCCCAACAGAACCAGCATCATTCACAGCAGCCAGGCATAACCCAGAGTCAATGGGGCAAAACCACAGAACAGAACCAAGCAAGTATCCTGCCACAAGCACAAGGCAGCAGTGAGCAAACACAGTTGTATAAGATGGATCCATCTTGGCTTCAGACTGAAAGTGAGAGTGACGGGTAATTTTGGGAAACCCAAGCTTCTCCTCTCTCCCTCTCTCTCTGCAGAGAGCACTTTTCTCTCCCTCTCACTCAGGAGAGCCTCGAGTTGAAGGCTGTGATAGCCTTTCATCACTGGTCATCCCTCCCACCCCTGCAATGAGGGAAGTTAACATTAGACAACATATTACATAGTACATAACACAATAGCATTCTATAGCTTCATTTGGGTATTTCTGTCGGTTTGCCTCTGCAAGTGGTCTGTCACTCTAATTCTCTACTTTCCCTAACATCTCTCTCTGAATCTTCCCATCCCAGAGGCAAAAGAACAACACTTCTGGTGCTGCCTTTCTCAGTTTTCTGCAGAAATCTGAGTCAACGTGGTCAAGCCAGTGGTTTGGGGACTGGGGAGGGGTCCAAATTGGAGTGTGCTTTTAATGTTCTGCAAAGTGGATTAATAGTCCCTCCTGCTGGTGTTTTACCTAACTTTTAAGTCTTGGGAAGAGCACTTTTCTCCACCTCCCCAACACAGTCTTGCAGAAGATGCAGAACAAAAAGTGGGCTCACTTCATTCACCCTGGAAGTCCAGAGTTGGGCAGCAAGTTGACCTTCAGGAAGACCAGCTGCTCAACTCTCCAGGGGAGCAGGCAAGTGCAATACGAGCTGACAGTGTCATCCACAATGGAAAAGATGTGCTCGCTCTGCTCGCTCATCAGAAGGCATGAGAGGAGCCTTTGAGCAAGGAGAGAGAGGTCTGGCCAGACCACCTCTTTCTTGGCCCAGCTTCTTCGCCTCCACCAAATCCTGGCTCATGCCCAGAGGGGTTGAGGGCACACTGGAATATCTCCATCTCCACGGACATCCTGATGCTGGCTGTGGGGGGAACCTGCAGAGAAGGGGTGGTGTTGGGGGGAACATCAGCGCTGTCCCCCATCTCCTCTCCTGGCAAGGAGCCCCTCCTGGCCTGTCTATGCCGCACACACAAAGGAAGTGGATCTCTCAAGCTGGTGAGCTTTCTGGCCCGCTCAGCGAAGCGCAGGTTGTACATGGTAACTAACATGTATGCCTCCTTCTTAGTGAGAGGCTGTAGCAAGGATGTGATGCCTTGTTGCAACCTTCTCACAAGTGCACACACTGCTGGAATGAGGTCTGAACATCTTGCATTTGGATCCAGGAAAGAGTCCATTGCAGTCTGAAGCATTTGCAGAAGAGGAATGATTAAGCCCATGGTTGCCATGTCAGACGAGACTAGAACAATGAATTTGTTGAAGGGTCTAAGGACTGCCACCATATGGGAGATGGTGAGCTAATCCTGTTGGTTGAATTCACCCTCTCCCCTCCAATTGTCACTCTTTGAGAGCCACACCATGAGGGAGACCTGCTGCTCAACCAAACACTTGAGCATGGCACGGGGGGAGTTCCAGAAAGTGGCAGTGTCACAGATCAGGCAATGCTCTGGCACATCTGTCCTGTTCTGCTTCTGGCACAGTTGTTGATTTGCTTTCTTACTGCACAAGAAGTGACTTGTGATGTGCTGGCATTTTTGGAGGAGACATTGGAATGCATGAGTTGTGGGGTCCTCTGCAGGTTTCTCAGAAGAACCCAGACCAAGAGCATCCTTCACCATGAAGTGAAGTTTGTGAGCCATACAGTCAATGCATTTAAGGTCCACTTGTGCTGCCACTGCCTTGATGTTTGCACCACCATCAGTCACCATATATCCCATGGTGACATCCCTGACTACCCAGTCTAGTAATTGTCTCTCGCTGGTGTCAGCAATGTGTATCTGCCCTGTGGCTTCACTGAGAACCTGAACAACAACTTTACAATCTGGGACTTATGTTAAGCCAAAGCATCCCCCACAACAGCAAATCACCAAATATAAACAGCAACTTCATAATATAACACCAAAGCACCCACACACACTACAGTAAAAGCAGTTTTTAAAGGGGAAACTTTAAGACCAAACTTGTTCCTTCCCTCCCAATCCTATTCCTCCCCCAAAAGACAGGAAAAACTTAGTGAGTCTATGAGCCAAGCTACAAGTGACGAATTACACTTGCCTGGCAAGTGAACAGACTCGCGTGTATTCCTCCCTGTTCACTTGCCATTCACTTGCTCTTCACTTGATCAAGTGGAGCACAAGTGAATGGCAAGTGAACAAGGAGGAATAAGTCTGTTCACTTGCCAGGCAAGTGTAATTCAACATTTGTAACTTGGCTCTATGACTCTCAACCCTGGCTGGGTGCAGATTCTCTTCTTCTTCTAGGCAGCCACAGCAGTAGATAGGCACTAAGCACAGGGCAGGCAGCAACAAGGCAAATTCACTCCAAAGCAAGCCAGATCAGAGAACCAGCAGGCAGCAGGAGCTGTAGGAGCAGCAGCAGCAGCCAGCAGTCTCCAAGGCAGACCACACAAAATGGAGGCTCATTTGAGGCAAGTCTACTTTTTTAATTCCTTGCAGGTCAGTTTGAAAAAGTCTCCTTTTCAGAGAATCTCATTGACCAAATAAGGAGAGCTTCCGCAACTACTGACCACTCATTCCCCCTCCCTGCCTCATTCCCCCTTCCTCCTGCCTCTGCCTCTATCCCCCTCCCCCTCCCATCTTACAAAAAATGGTGGGAAATGCTGTTTCTTTGCAGAAAAACAGCAAGGAAATAGCCAAACTCTGATTCCTGAAGCAATCTGAATTTACCCAAATTAATTTGGGGTTTTAAATTAAGGTTCCCAAATGAGATCCAGGATTCTCTATTTTGATCTGAGAAAGCAGAATTTCACTGAATTGGCAAAAATACAGCTCCCCCCTGCCCCATCTCAGATCTTAATTGCATATCCCTATTGATAATTTTGCACAAGAGTCCAGAATTTCACTCTTTCAAGTGAAATGTTGGTAGCTACAGGTTAAATCTTAGGCCAGAAGGTTTGCATGTGTTTTGCTTGCCTGACTAAATATGCATCCCTAACATAATGTGTGGTCACTGTTCCCCCTAGTGGTGTTGCTAGTGACCACAGTCAGTTTTTGAGGTGATGGTATTTTAAGGACATTGTTTGCTCCAGTGGTTAAGCTAAATACATTTTTCTTAAAAGTCTTCAAGGATTACTTTACACATTGATTTATTTCCTGAAATATCCCTGAATGTCTGTCATGGAACCACTGCATGTTGCTGAAAATTGTCAGGGTTGTGTTAGAATGCGACTCAGACCAAATGGAGAGCATAAGAAGAGAGAGCTTTCAAGAACATGCCCAACAGAGATCTGTGTAAGCATGACTAATAAAATATTTTAACTGCTGATCTAGAGGAAATATTGAAAATGAATTAAACTGATTATCTAGTATAATAAACGTAATATAGCGAATCCTTGCCATTTTACATTTATAAATCTGTTTTAAATAATGTTGTTCCTATTGATGACAAGGATTTCTATCTTCTTGTAATGAAGAGTACCTTTAAATTTGGTGTGAGGTTGTGTTTAGAAGATTTGTATCCAATCTCCTTTTCCTACCTATACATTATTCTGTTTGCTTTTATTACAGTCCTTCATATTGATATTTTTATAAACAAAACAATTTTGATTGTGCTCTTTTCATCTTAGCTACTGACATTACTCTGATTCTGCAGTATCCTGTGTGTGGTTGAGTCACTCACGCTGATCACACTGTTCCGGATGAAGGCAGTTTCATTGATTTGTACAGTTGTATTCATATGCTTCCCATCCCACTCATTAGCCATGACAACATGCTTTTTTTGACTAGAGGTACAGAGTCACTTAAGGTTTCTGAGATAGTCACACATCCATCTACGTAAGAACTAGTGATGCTGCCAGATTCCCCACTAGATATGGATAGCGTTGAGCCATGTGGCACGATGGGAAATCCAGTCCTTATTCTACAGATGGTTCTTCATATGGGAATGAATCCCATCAAATGATCCGCCTGATGAGCCAAATGCCTTTTGCTACAGCAGCTTATGAATTTTATCCCTTCCTTATATGGAGGCATGCTTCCCAGCTTGCTTCTGTATAGACTTGTAATATGAATATATGTTATTTGAAGTCCTCTAAAACCCTCGGCAAAGACATTCTGTTCCTGAATTGAAATTTAGACAATATTTAACATTGCAGGGATTGGGACGCATTGCGTCAGAGCTTGTGTTGCCCAGAAGTGCTGGGTGTGTCAATTCTAGGGTTGTTAACTCTGTACTGAGAAATTCTGGGAGATTTGGAGCCTGAGGAGGGTGGTCTTGGGGAGGAGAGGATCCTCAGTGGGGTCTGGTTCCATAGAGTCCTGCCTCCAAAACATTTTCTTCAGGAGAACTGATCTATGTAGTCTGGAGATCAATTGTAATTCTGAGAGATCTCCAGACGCCTCCTGGAGGCTGACAATCCTAGTCAATTCCTGCCAGTCTACACAGCTGACAGGGCCAGTACAGTCTTCTTGCCTCGCTATTCAGAGTCATCATAGGAACTTTCCAGAACAAATATATTGACTACCTGAAACTTTCTGTGTTTTCTGTTGTGTTCGGAAAGTTCATAAAGCTGCTATCTGGGCAAATATTGAATTTTATTCCTTCGTTTGTCTACCTGCTGAAGTTATAGATTATATTTCATATTGTACTGTATACTGTAAACAATATATTTATTTGTCTTGAAAAAACATAAAAGGTTTTTTTCATATTAGTGGGAGTATGGATGGAAAGTCATGATAATGTTATTCTTTTCCTAAATAAAAAAATTCTTATAGAGGTATGGTTTGTAAACCTGATAACATGATCCTGAAAATCTCTTAAAAATGTAAAAGGTCTCAAA